>NW_028261382.1:80438288-80738288 GCF_051295495.1 Thamnophis sirtalis
AAATATCCCCCAGTCCCCTCCATCATATAAAATAACTGAAATTGCCAAAATCTTGGGAGATTTCAGCAATCTTACATCAGAAAACCCATAAGATTTATATTATTTCTGTCTTCAGTACAATACAGAACAATGCCTTATCATCCACAAAGATTTGGAAACCTCTGAAATAGACTACAGATCACCTCAGCTTCTGCAATAATATAACAATTCATTTTCTTATTTTTATCAAGTTTTTATTTTATATTATTTATACATATCAATGCATAAATGGTGTGGTACCTGGGTATCATATATTTCAATACACATAGACATAGTCTTAATACTCCTAAATAGTACATTCCATTCCATTATTTCATAATGAAAATAATGAAATTATTAATAATTATTTTTATTATTAGTCTTCATTTCTAAACCTTATTTCTGTTCTTTTATATATCTTAACATATATACATGCACACACATACCATTATTCCCCTTCTATCTCTATTTTAACTGCTCCTCGTCATATTGCTGTTATATTCAAAGACGTGTATAACAATTCATTTTCATAGTGGCACTAGATTATTGAACTTTCTGTGTTGCTAACACAACTCTTATATAATTCTCTTATGATATTTGCAATAAGCTCCTAACAGATTGTTGCAACAATATTGTGTTACAGTCATATTTAAATACCTGGAAAACTGCCAGCAGAGCACACCGAAAAGGGAATGTGTTTATTGATGGATATGTAGATTTGTATACATATGGTCTATTAATTTTAATATTAGTTTTAGTATTATCCACTGATAGCATCATGCCAAAACTCTTATTTACCACTGGAACAGATACAGAAGAACACTAGAAAAAGTTTTGCATATATTGGGATTGTCTTGATTATTTATTTTCTAGGATTTCTTTATAATTCTCCATCTGTTTTTCCATTAATTCTTTTTTAAAAATAGACGATTTGTGTGACCTTCCCATGAGTGGGATATCAGATCCTTCCTCTTACCTCTGTTCCAAAGTGTCTCCAGTTAGATACAGATTAACAGAGTTGGAAGGAACCTTGTAGGTCATCTAGTCCAACCCCCCACACCTAAGCCCCTGCCCAATCCTACACAATTTCTAAGATGGCATTCCAATCCCTTCTTGAATGCCTCCAGTGATGAAGTTCCCACAACTTCCAAAGACAACTTCTGTTCCATTGGTTGACTACTCTCACTGTCAGAAATTGTCTCCTTATTTCCAGGTTGAATCTCTCCTTGTTCAGTTTCCATCCATTATTCCTTGTCTGGCCTTCTGGTGCTTTGGAAAATAGCTTGGCCCCCTCCTCTCTATGGCAGCCCCTCAAATATTGGAAGACTGCTATCATGTCTCCCCTGGTCCTTTTTTCACTAACTAGCCATGCCCAGTTCCTGTAACCGTTCATCATATGTTTTTGCCTCCAGTCCCCTAGTCATCTTGGTTGCTTTTCTCTGCACTCTTTCTAGAGTCTCAACATTTTTTTTAGTTGTGTGTCATGTCTTTAAGGAACCATCATCTGTCTGGCAGGCTGCAGATCTTCCCAGACTTGAATTAAATGTCAAGATCAGGCATGAACTCCTCCTGTTGAGCAGGGACAGCCAGAGAGGCTGCAAATGGACATTGCATTAAAAACCGAAGCCACCAGCCATCTCAATGTAATACAACACAGACACAGCCTGCCAACAACACGAAAGCCCTTTGATAATCGGGTAGATTAGGCTTTTTTTTCAGAAGGACAACATTTTAGATGGAACCCCAGGATCGATGCGACAGCACTATTAGGGAAAATACGGAAGGCTTAAATGCTCATTCAAGGTCAGTTGGATGGGAAACAGCCTGCTGAAACACCTGGGCTCACCAGCCTCAATTGATCTCTCCCTTCCCCATCACCTTAAGTAGCCATTCCCAAAAGTCACCTTCCTGCTCTGTGAGGTTCTCCGTACTTTGTGACAGATGAAAGCTTAGGAACACACATATTGTCCCTTTCAACCCCTAACGGATGTTCTCTGCTGGGCAAATTAAAGAGCCATGGTTCAGCTTGTTTTATGATACGTATGATGAACCATATGTTGCCAGAATAAACTGTCACAGCCGAGGGAGGGGAGGGGAAGGGAGGAAGAGAAAGAACAGGGGTGAGACAGTCTTCTGAGAGGATGCTATTAAAGTCACTTCAGGGGCAGAAAGATGACAACAACAACAACAACAACAACAACACAACCTATTGTTATCTGCTGCTGCAGCAGCAACAACAATTTGGTCCATCCTGAGCATCAGCCTATGTGAAAGAGCATCCTTCTCACCCTTCTAATGGAATTAGGCTGACGATGCAGATTGACACATGTATTTAAAAAACAGAAGGAAAACTGCAATGGAACTAGCTGAGTGCTGGAAGGATTTATATGCAAAGTGACATTGTCCTAGTGTAAATCAAACCACTTCCGTGCTTTTCTTTTTCTTTTTTCTTTTCCCTTTAGGAAAAGCTTACAGGCTGCAAAAAACAGCAGATTTTATTTACTGAAGTCAGGAAATAATTTGGGGAAAAATTAGTTGTGTTATTATTAATAAAGGTAAAGGTTCCCCTCGCACATATGTGCTAGTCATTCCTGACTCTAGGGGGCAGTGCTCAACTCCATTTTAAAGCCAAAGAGCCAGCGCTGTCCGAAGACGTCTCCGTGGTCACGTAGCCGGTATGACTAAATGCCGAAGGCGCACAGAAGGCTGTTACCTTTCCACCAAAGGTGGTTCCTATTTTTCTACTTGCACTTTTACATTCTTTCAAACTGCTAGCTTGGCAGAAGCTGGGACAAGTAATGGGAGCCCATTCCATTACCCGGCGCTAGGGATTCGAACCGCCGAACTGACGACCTTTCTGATCAACAAGCTCAGCGTCTTAGCCACTGAGCCACCACGTCCCTGTTATTATTAATAAGTATCCATGTTTACTAATAAGTATAAATGGGCATTATTAATAAGTATCCCTTTTTCCTGGGTAAATCCAAAACTTCAACAGCACTAGTAACTCGGAACAGGAAGGTAATCTTAGATTTTTCTCCTTTGCATCCTGCTGAGTTCAGTACAACTCTTGATGAATCAGTCCCTGAGAATGTACATAGTCCCTGACTTACAACGGTTCATTTAGTGCCCGTTCAAAGTTACAACGGCACTGAAGAAAGCCACTTATATTTTTCACAGTTACAACCTTTGCAGCATTTCCATGGTCACGGGGTCAAAATTCAGATGCATGGCAACTGCATATATATTTATGACAATTGTGTTGTCCCGGGGTTGTGTGACTCCCTTTTGCGACCTTCTGACCAGCAAAGTCAATGAGGAAGCCAGATTCACTTAACAACCGTGTTGCTAATTGAACAACTGCAGTGATTCGCTTAACAAGTGTGGCAAGAAAGGTTGTAAAATGTGACAAAGCTCACTTAACAAATGTCTCACTTAGCAACAAAAAAATTTGGGCTCAATTGTGGTCGTAAGTCCAGAAATTAGTGCCAGTGCTAAAAGCCTTCTTTTTTTCCTTCTTCCCCGAAGACAGAATCTAATGACATCCTAAGGTGCAACCGAAAATGAAGCTTGGAACGTTGATAGGATTCTGCAGAAACCTGCATGGATGTTTAACATAGTTTAACATTGATTTGGAAACGGCAAGGAAAGAGGCTGCAGCAAAGGAAACCTCAGGAATCGCAAAAGGGCTAAACTTCATGTGATTTTAACATGCAGTTTGCCCCCGAGTGCTGTGGCATTGCCTGAGTTTCTTCAACCCTGAAGAGATGCTCTCCAGGGACCCCGGCACGTATTCTGAATCTCTCAGCCTCTTTCTTTCTCTCTGCTGCCACCCCCCCCCCAACCCCAACATTCAACTTTCCCAGTATGTACACACACACACACACATACACACCAGAGATCTCTCTCTGTATCTCCTTCTCTGCACATTTATGAATGAAGGCAAATATATGTGTCCCAGCATAATGTGACACTTTTCTTTATGTTTCAAAAGAGTTTTCTTCCTCTGCTTGTTTTTCAAAAGAGCAACAACCTTGGAGATCGACAACTGCATCACTGCTAAAATGCAAGCGTTTTCTTTTGCCAACTGCCTGGTGTGTGTGTGAGAGAGAGGGGGGGGAGGGAGGGAGGGAGGGAAGGAGGGAAGGAGAGAAAGAGAGAGAGATGAAATGAACTGAATCAAGACCACAGTATGGGAGAGCAGATCCATTTTTAAAACTAAAACATTTAAGTCTTCTATGCATTCACGCCTCTCGCTAAGGTCCCCAAACAGGTCAAGCCAAATGCCTATATAAAGGCAAATGGTGCCAGCAATAATCATAGTACGATAGTATGATTAATAGTATGATATTACGAGTCATATCATAGAGTGATTAATACCATACTTTACTGCCCAGAGTCATGTATATGAGATAGCTATATAAATCTGAAAAACAGACAGCTGGACAGACAGATAGTTTGGCCCCCAAATTATCAGACATACAGCCCAAACCCTGATCCAGTTCTTTCTTAATCTAATCTTTCTATTTCAAATGTCTTTGAATATAAACTCTATTTTTAGGCCATCTTTTTGAATCAAATGCCCTGATTTCCGAGGAAATACTAAAACCCATAACTGGATTACTCTATCGGATATAAAATGGGGTCTTAATCTTAATCCAGATTAGGATCAAAAGGAGACTAGAACCACAAAGGGTGCACAATCCCCTGAATTAGATTATAGTCTGAAATGAAAAATTATAGAATGGAAAGACTGGAGAAAGAGACTCCTGGAGAAAAAAGGCAGAGCAGAGAAAGAAGCAGCATCCATATTGCAAATTTGAAGGTCATGATGGGCCAAACCTGGAAAAGTGAACAATTCAGTTTTGGTGACTTAGCCTGTATATATCTATATCTATATCTATATCTATATCTATATCTATATCTATATCTATATCTATATCTATATCTATATCTATATCTATATCTATATCTATATCTATATCTATATCTATATCTATATCTATATCTACATCATCTAATCTATATCTATATCTATCTATATCCATATCCATATCCATATATCTATATATCTATATATCTATATATCTATATCTATCTATATATCTATATCTATCTATATATCTATATCTATCTATATATCTATATCTATCTATCTATCTATCTATCTATCTATCTATCTATCTATCTATCTATCTATCTATCTATCTATCTATCTATATCTATATCTATATCTATATCTATATCTATATCTATATCTATATCTATATCTATATCTATATATCTATATCTATATCTATATCTATCATCTATATCCATATCCATATCCATATATCTATATATCTATATATCTATATATCTATATATCTATATATCTATATATCTATATATCTATATATCCATATATCCATATATCCATATATCCATATATCCATATATCCATATATCCATATATCCATATCTATATCTATATCTATATCTCTATATCTACATCTACATCTATCTCTACATCTATCTCTCTATCTCTCTATCTCTCTATCTCTCTATCTCTCTATCTCTCTATCTCTATCAATCTATCTATCTATCTATCTATCTATCTATCTATCTATCTATCTATCTATCTATCTATCTATCTATAGCAAGCAGAAGACGGTTATTGAATTAATCCATTTTCTATGTTTGAACAATAGCCTGAATCATACATTAGCAACATGAGCTGGTTTCATACAACACCCTAAACCTCTTCTAACTAGCATTTGCGCCCACACAACCACCAAGTCTTTTTATGCATCGCGTGTGAAGGTAGATGGCCGAGTGTTTTTCTTTTCATAGTCGATTGGCAGAGAAATCACAAAACAGCCACATCATCCCAGGTAAGAGGCCCTCTGTTGTGAAGTCACAACCAGAGGGGAGATTTCTTTTTCCACATAAGCTTCTTCAGGCTATGATGTTCTTCCTCCACTATCAAAAATTCATAAAGGGAATCAGCATTCTTCTCCCAATGGGTCCCCAAGGTGTGATAGACCTTGTCGGAAAGAGAAGCTATAAATATAGAATTATACACCACTGGGGTGGGGAAATGGGATCGGAGGCTTGGCTTTAAACTGGTAGCTCAGCCCCTAGGGAGCAGGGGAGTCCAGGACTCCAGGGAAGCAAGGAAATGGGTCAAGTATGTCAATTTCTAGACTGCTGACCTCTGGCCCCTCTAATGACTCTAGGGCTCCACCTCTATGACATTCAAGCTTCCCTACCAAGCACTTAGAAGCAAGCAAGAAAAGGGAGGAACAGTTAAGAGAGAGAGAGTTGCATTATGACCCCGCTGTCAAAGTTAGTTGAAGAGAGCGTTTGAATCAGTGGTGGGTTTCAATTTTTTTTAGAACCTCTTCTGTAGGTGTGGCCTGCTTTATGGGAGTGGCTTGTCAGCCATGTGACCGGGTGGGAGTGGCTTGATGGCCATGTGACCGGGTGGGAGTGGCTTGCCAGCCATGTGACTGGGTGGGCATGGCCAACTTGTAAAATGTGGTGAAACTCACTTAACAGTGCTCTTGCTTAGCAGCCAAAATGTTGGCTCAGGTACTCTGGCATTTGAAGCATGCAAGTCTTCAATCTGTCAAGCTACAAGACCCTTGCACCCCTAACCCTTTAGAAAAAATCCCCCAGGGGTGTTCAAACTTGACAGCTTTAACACTTGTGGACTTCAACTCCCAGAATTGCTCCTCTCGCTCTTCATCTTGATGATGTGCAGACGGGCGGGGGGAGAGAGCTGGAACCAGTTCTAAACGGCACTGTAGATTTGTGGAACCTCTTCTATAGAAGAGGTTAGAACTGACAAGAACTGGTTTGAATCTGCCCCAAAGTGATCCCCCTTACCAGATTTCCACTACAGGTAGTCCTCAACTTACAACAGTTCATTTAGTGACCATTCAAAGTTACAATGGCACTGGAAAATGGGACATGCCCATTTTTCACATTTGCAACTGTCGTGGCATGACCGTGTGACCAAAATTCAGACACCTAGCCATTGACTCATATTTATGACCATTGCTATGTCCCGGGGTCATATAGTCCCCTTTTATGACCTTCTGACAAGCAAAATCAATGGGGAAGCCAGATTCACTTAACAACCAGGTTGCTAATTTATCAATTGCAGTGATTCCCTTAACAACTTTGGTAAGAGAAGTCATAAAATGGAGCAAAACTCACTTAACAACAGAAATTGTGTGCTCAATTGGTGTCATAAATCAAGGATTACCTGTATCTGATTAATAAGATCTTCTTTTGCATGATCTTTAGCCCCGTTTTTTTCCATTGTTACAACTGAGGTCAAAGTAATGCAAGAATTAAGGCTGAGCCTAAGACCCCACTGCACTTTCTCTCATTCAACTCAGTGAAAGTGAATTTGTTATTTAAATTTCTTACCAGTGAGGAAAGAACACAGAAGGATTAAGAAGAGAAGATGCATGGGGCTCTTGTACTTGTTTAATGATAGGATGGCCAAAACATTTGTGCTTCATCTCTCCATCAACCTTCAATTTCCCCGGTTCCCCACACTTCCATGACATCCGTCTCATGTGGCTTCTCCAAAATCAAGGCTCCTGCTAATACAGTGAGGTCTGCCTTGTTGATTGCCCCAGATTGTTGGGGGCAATATGTTGACTCTGTAAACCCCTTAGGGTTCACTGTGAAGCAGCATATAAGTACTATTTCTATTGCTATTGGTAAGCTCATAAACTCCCTCAGTGAGTAAGTATATACCACTGTTATTGGTCATGCTGAGCTCTGTCAGGGCCAAAACCAAGAATGACAGGTGGCAGTTCTTCCAAGCTGAGCTCTTTATTGTTTCACACCTATAGACAAAATCTTGCCAGACTGAGGACTCTACTATCTAGAACAGGGGTCAGCAACCCACGGCTCTGGAGCTGCATGTGGCTCTTTCATCCCTCTGCAGCAGCTCCCTGTCACCGGTCGGCTCCACAATTGATTAGGACAGATAGAGGAAAAGGATGCCATGCTAAGAGGGGACTCTATGGTGGGGGGAACCAGACTTCCGATTGGCTCCAAAATTGAATTGGGGGCTTTCGGTTAGGACCTTTGTGGCTCTTTGAGTGTTTAAGGTTGCCGAATATACTCTGTGAACTGTTAAGGAGGGGCTGTCTTCACCTTCTTTCTGTAACACAGGATATCCAGACTGAGTTGCCTCTTACTCCTCTGTAATGCACCCCCTCCCTCCTTGGAATCACTACATTTCAACGCAGCTCTTAAACCAAGGATGGCATCATCTGAAATCAAATCTGAAGTCTGATGTAGAGCTTGTGGTAACCAGTAGCTGTACAAAAGCTTTGTGACATGTTAAAAGTCCTCGTTTACAGAAACTCCAAATAATGTCTATCCCATGTTCAGGCAACATGATATACCATGGAAGTACTGCAGGTCAGTTTGCATTAGGGAATAAAATAGAGACAACCTCATGTTTGTTTGCTGTTTTAGTTGATCGACTCCTGCCCACATAGCCACAATCTCATTAAAATATTGTTTTATTCATAGCCTCAGTCTAGGAGAAACAGTCCGTCACCTCTATTCCTGCCATTCACCCTTTTCCAAATATATTTGTTTCTCAAGTACGTACACTCTGCATTTGTGAAATTGCACTGTGGTTTTACAAAAGCCTTTCTCCTAATACAAGGGGTCATTTTAAAACTGTCACAGGATAATTTCCCATATTTTTCCCCAAGAGACTACCACAAATATAAATGCTGTTTTACATCCAAATTGCACGTTCATTTTTAAAACTCAACCTTCAACCAGGTGGCTAATAACTCTCCATCTATTTAAGCAAGCTGCTGGATAATTAGAAAGCCATTTAAGTAATACACTTCTGCCTCTTAGGCTAGCTGGGTGAAAGTTTTATTTCAAAAGTTGGGAAAGACTGGACTACTGCAATGCGCTCTACATGGGGCAGCCCTTGAAGAGTATTCGGAGACTTCAACTCGTCCAGAACGCAGCCGCGTGAGCGATTGTGGGTGCACCTCGGTACACCCACGTTACACCTATCCTCCGTGAGCTGCACTAGTTACCGATTAGTCTCCGGATACGCTTCAAGGTGCTAGTCGTAACTTATAAAGCCCTTCATGGTATTGGATCTGGGTACTTGAGAGACCGCCTGCTGCCAATTACCTCCCATAGACCCATTAGATCTCACAGGGTTGGCCTCCTCCGGGTGCCATCTACCAGCCAATGCCACCTGGCTATTACCCGGGGGAGGGCCTTCTCTGTGGCAGCTCCGGCCCTCTGGAATGAACTCCCCGCAGGGATTCGGACCCTCACCTCTCTCCAGGCCTTCCGAAAAGCCGTCAAAACCTGGCTTTGCCGGCAGGCCTGGGGGTGATGAGTTCCCTCCCCTCTCAACATGTATGGTTGTGCGACTGTTGTCTACTTTTATTATTTGTATCTTGTCTTTTTATGTTCCCCTTTTTCCCCCTTGAATTGTTTGCCGCCTTGAGTCCTCCCGGAGAAGGGCGGCATACAAATAATACAATACAATACAATACAATACAAAAGCAGGGTACCAGGGTTCCAATAGTTGAGGAGCCCCTTGCAAAGAAAAGGGCGTCAAACTATTTTCCAAAGCACCAGAAGACATGGATGGAAAACTAACCAAGGACAGAAGCAACCTAGAACTAAGGAGAAGGTTCCTAATGGTGAGAGAAATCAACTAATGGAACGGCTTTCCTTCAGAAATTGTGGGTGCTTCATCACTGGGGACTTTCCAAAAAAAGATTTGTTTCCTGCTCAAGGAAGGGGTTGGACTAGAAGACTTCCAAGGTCCCTTCCAACTCAGTTATCCCATCTTCTGTGTTCTTTGTGCCTTTACCGAAAGTCCCACTCATCTAAATTATCTGTTAGTGTTGCAGTTAATCTCCAAAACAACCACCTCTTTTTTGATGGCAGCAAAGTTCAAGGCAGATAGTGTAATTGTTCATTCTTTCACCAAGGAGGGGGCAAGCTGGGCTGTTTTAGCTTGAGGGCTGCCTATTCCTTTTATAATCTGCCTGGGCCATCAAGGACACAGTGAATAATTCCTTATTCACAGAGGACATGGAGGTGAGTAATTCCTTATTCCAGAACTGCATGCACTGGAATGAATTGTGACATCTTCCCTCCATGTAACAAATAGCCAAGTTATTCTTTATGATGTTAGTTTCTTGGTTCTTATAGCTTCAGACCTCTTGGGCTTTGCTTGGAACCACAGTCAGAAGAGCAAGAATAGCTTCTATCTATCAGCTGGGTTTTATAGCCCAGGACTACAACTATTTGAAGACACTAGTAACTCTGCAAGGCCCCATTTTCCCTTCATTGTCATCACATATGAGGGGAACTAAGGGGAAGCATTTGGTCAACTGCAGAGCACATGACAGCTCCTTCTCAACATTATCCAGTTTGCAGCCCTCTGAGTCTCTGTACAGATAGTAAGACTAAAATTTGCAGATTTTTATTTTTTGGGGGGAGAGCATGTTTGATGGATTTAAAGGATTTAAAGAGAAAAAAATGTCTATGCTTTAATATTTGAGGGGTCTTAAGCAATGGTGGGATTCAAAAATTTTACTATCGGTTCTGTGGGCATGGCTTTGCGGGCGTGGCATGGCTTTGCGGGCGTGGCATGGCTTTGTGAGTGTGGCTTTGTGGGCATGGCAGGGGAAGGATACTGCAAAATCCCCATTCCCTCCCCACCCACTAACCTGTTTTCCAGCTCCATTTTGTTCAGGGCAACAAAAGAAGATCAACTGGGAGGCTGGGATGCAGCGGGGGCGGGTCCAGCCTATTTGCCAGTTCTCCAAACTACTCAAAATTTCCGCTACCGGTTCTCCAGAACCTGTCAGAACTGGCTGAATATCACCTCAGGTTTTCATTTTGCCACTTGAACCACGCCTCCAAAAAAAAGCAGGAGGATATTTCTCACTTTAGTTTTTTTTTTAAGAGAAATTTCATTTCTTTAAATCTCAATCCTTTTCCAATTAAAAAAAAGTTTCAATTATTATATCAACATGGCCTCCTTCATCTATCCATCCCATGATCTCTAAAATTCTTGACCAAGTTATTCATGCATTCATCCTTGTATGCTTTTATTCATCAGCTGCATAACTATGTTAATGTCTTTTAATTTCACCAAATTGTTCCATACCCTTCTGTCCCATTTCAAATCAGAATATCATAGAGGTTCTTTATGGAACTGATAAAATTGTAGTGTTTTTTTTTGTGTTTTTTGTGTTTTCATATCTCCATCCTGATCCTGGACAACTGAATGTCAGTTATCATTTTTTACACATGGAGCACTGTGAAAAAGTCTTGGTGTTGGGTGGCTAATACATTTCATTGAATCATAGGGCTGGAAGGGACCTTAGAGGTCTTCTGGTCCAACACCTCAGTCCAATTTAAATAAGGTAAAGGTAAAGGTTCCCCTCACACACATGTGCTAGTCATTCCTGACTCTAGGGGGCAGTATTCATCTCTGTTTCAAAGCCGAAGACCCAGTGCTATCTGAAGACATCTCTGTGGTCATGTGGCCAACATGACTAAATGCCGAAGGAGCATGGAATGCTGTTACCTTCCCATCAAAGGTGGTCTGTATTTTCTACTTGCATTTTTACATGCTTTCGAACTGCTAGGTTGGCAGAAGCTGGGACGAGGAATCGGAGCTCACTCCATTATGCGGCGCTAGGGACTCGAACCACCAGACTGCTGACCTTTCTGATCGACAAGCTCAGCATCTCAGCCACTGAGCTACTGCATATTTAAATAAATACATTTTAATGCTGCTGGTTTCTGCATTCTCTAAGTTCCAAATCTATTGAGGATCCAACTAGTAGTGGGTCATGTAGATCTGGCATATACTGGCAACAATTTTTTCTGGACATTTTCAACTCCCAGGAAAATTCTGGAGCAACATGGATGGCTTTCTAGCAGGTTGAAATTGCCCACATGGGTCCTATAGAGAAACCCTCAGAGGGAAAATGTAATGCGCTCACTGGAGGTACAAGGATGGCGTTCAATTTGCACTTCAAAATCTGGTGTTGTAAAGAACATGAAGGAGATGACTTACTATTTTCTGCTACTGTTCACTGGTATATGCCTTTAATACAATCTTTCTGAAGAAATTAAACACTGTTCTCAAATGAGGCTAGATCTATGTTTTTTACACCTGTTCTGAGTACTATAGATACGGAATGAAGAATTGACGAATGCTCAAAATCAAAGATGATATTCAGCTGCTTCGGATCGGTTCACTCAAACTGGTAGCAGAAATCGCAGATGGCCCCGCCCACCCGCCCTGGCTCTACGCCAGTGGTAGTCAACCTGGTCCCTACCACCCACTAGTGGGCGTTCCAGCTTTCATGGTGGGTGGTAGGGGTTTGCTGTAACTCTGTTTTATAAATTTTATAAAGTAAAGTTACTTCCCTACTTTATAAATCACCATTACTGTGGAACCGGTAGGCGGTTAGAAAATTTTACTACTACAAAAGTGGGCAGTAGATATAAAAAGATTGACTACCCCTGCTTTACGCCCTCCTATTTAGGCACATTTTTTATGCCGGGCACATGTGGATGGTACGCACATGAGCAAAGTGCATGCATAAAAGGCTGGGTACATGTGTGGGCTCATGTGGGGCAAACCAATGGTAACAAAATATTAAACCCACAGCTGCTCAAAATGTGTTATATACTGTTAATCATGTAGGAAGCTTCGGTTGACAAATTAGATGCAGAGATTATTTAAATTAATTTCTAAATGGAATCAGGTTTCAAGTACCAAATTGTCAGGCTGGAAGGCCTTTTGTAATATATAGGGTATGTGGTTTTTTTTATGTATGTGACTCCTCCTAGCTTCTGCTTGGAGTAGTTCCTGAAGCTTTCTTAGCAATATTTCAGAAGTGGATTGCCATTGTCTTCTTCCTGGGGCTGAAAAAGAATGGCTGGCCTGAGGTTACCCAACTGGCTAGAAGTCACATGGTCCCTAGTTTTCAGCCTGGTGCTTAACCACTAACCAAACGATGTCTTTTGCCTATATCCAAAAGGCCCTTTAAAAAATTGTTTTGGAAAATCCAGTTGTCAACCTGTGATTGGACAATCAGGGAAAAGCACTGATCTTTTTTCGAAGCTACACAATAAAGCCTGGATGCTGCATAGCTACCTAATAAGCTTTTGCTACAACATTTCCAGAAGGAGCGGACTCATTACTCTCCGAGAGCATATCCCTTCTGGGAATCCAACTTTCTAGAGGAATTTTTAAAGGATTCATACTGCAATGCACTAAAACAAAGATGTTTCTGAAACGCTGTAGATTATAATGGGGTATCAGATGCTACCCAATTCCTGGAACCTGTCCCTGATCACATATTGCTTTAAATTGACACTTACATAAGTATAATTACATAAGAGCCGAGGTGGCGCAGTGGTTAAATGCAGCACTGCAGGCTACTTCAGCTGACTGCAGTTCGGCTGTTCAAATCTCACCGGCTCAGGGTTGACTCAGCCTTCCATCCTTCCGAGGTGGGTAAAATGAGGACCCGGATTGTTGTTGGGGGCAATATGCTGACTGTGTAAACCGCTTAGAGAGGGCTGAAAGCCCTATGAAGTGGTATATAAGTCTAACTGCTATTGCTATTGCTATTGCTATAATCCTTTCTACTGTCTGTCTCCCCATATATCCAGAAAAAGCCAGAAGAAAAATAAATCTACCTACCTACCTACCTACCTACCTACCTTCCTTCCTTTCTTCCTTCCTTCCTTCCTTCCTTCCTTTTTTTTCTTTCTTTCCTCCTTTCTTTCTTTCTTTCTTTCTCTTACTTTCTCTATTTTCTTTCTTTCTCTCTCTTTTTCTTTTTCTTTCTTTTTTCTTTTCTTTCTATCGTCTCTCTCTCTCCCTCCCTCCCTCCCCCCCCCCCCTTGTCTCTTTTTCCTCAGGACAGAAACACTTCAGTTCTTACAAATAAAGAAAAGCAGAGGTGTCAAAACACAAGTGCTGAAAGCAGCATATTCCAAACATATGAGTGATACTAGGAGCTTTAACCCCAGTCAGCTGTGTTTGATAAAATTTAGCAAATATGGTTTACAAAAGACAAGTAAAACAGCAACAGACCCCAGGAGGAGCCTGTTCCTTATGCTGTTTTCCTTGTAGCTGCAAGATGGCTTGGAACAAGCCAAGACATTTTATGTTGTAAACACCACATTTATTTAGCTCTTTCCATGGATAATGGAAAATCCTGCTCAAATCATCACTTCCTCCCTTGGAGAAGGGGAAAAAAAGGACTAAAATCTGGAATGACGTGCAGGACAGAAAACTCAACTGAAAGAGTTGGAGCAGGAGCATAAACATACATCCAAATGCCCCAGGCGCATTTGCAGTTAGTTCGAAATGCTGTGCTTAAAGCTCTCCCAACCTGGGAAGATACCAATGATGGTGAGAACATCTTTGCTGTAGGGGGTCCCCGGTCCATGCACTCTTTTGTGCGCCTGGTAGACTAAATAAGATGATGCCAGACAAAGATGGAAATCTTGGCATAGATAGGGTTGAAAATTGTGGGGAAATATGGGCCTGTTGACAGTGGGAGCAGAAGTGCCTATTTACATTCTAAATGTAGGCCATAAACATTTTTAACCATCAAGGAATAGTTATGGATGAATCTATGATTTCCTGAAAAGGATGAGAAGATAATATATACAATATAACTGATCAGTATTCCTTAACTTATCACCATTTGGTTAACAACTGTTTGAGGTTACGACGGCCCTGAAAAAAGTGACTCACAGCTGGTTCTCACACCTATATATGGTCACAGTGCCCCTGTGATCATCTGATCCTAATTCAGGCACTTGGCAACCAGAAGTTAGTTATGATGGTTGTAGCATCATAGGATTATGTAATCACCCCTTGCAACCTTCCCAGCTGACTTGTGACAAGCAAAGTCAATGGAGAAGCTAGTAAGAGGTCCCAAGTGATGTCTCACACAAAGAAAGTGTTAAAGGGTTGTAAAAACGGATGTAGTCATGTGAGGCATTACCTGATTGCACCACTTAATGAACTTTCTGGACCCAACTATGGTTGTAAGCCAAGGACTACCTGTAATTGAGTACAATGGTACCTCGGTATTCATCATTAATTGGAGTACCCCAAGGCTCTGTTTTAGGCCCACTACTCTTCAACATCTTCATCAATGATCTGGATGAGGGGATGAATGGGGAACTCATCAAATTTACAGATGATACGAAGATGACAGAAATAGCCAACAATCCAGAAGAGATACATCTTGATAAACTTGAACATTGGGCACTATCTAACAAAACAAAATTTAATGGTGAAAAAAGTAAGGTTCTACATTTAGGCAAGAAAAACAAAATGAAAACAGTATAGGTGGTACCTTGCTCAATAGTAGTAACTGTGAGAGGGATCTTGTAATCCTAGTGGATAACCATTTAAATATGAGCCAGCAGTGTGCAGCAGCTGCCAAAAATACTTGGAATACTGCATTCAGTTTTGGTCGCCACGTTGTAAAAAAGATGTGGAGACTTTGAAACAGTGCTGAGAAGAGCAACAAAGATGATTAGGGGACTGGAGGGTAAAACATATGAGGAACAGTTGCAGGAACTGGGTATGTCTAGTTTAATGGAAAGAAGGGCTGGGGGGGGGGAGATATGATAGCAGTCTTTCGATATCTCAGGGGTTGCCACAAAGAAGAGGGAACCAAGCTATTCTCCAAAGCACCTGAGGGAAGGACAAGAAGCAATGGGTGTAAATTAATTAAAGAGAGAAGCAACTTAGAACTCAGAAGAAATTTCCTGACAGTGAGAACAATTAATCAATGGAACAACTTGCCTCCAGAAGTTGTGAATGCCCCAACACTGGAAATCTTTAAGAAGATGTTGGATAGCCATTTGTCTGAAATAGTATAGGGTTTCCTGCCTAGGCAGGGTTTGGACTAGAAGACCTCCAAGGTCCCTTCCAACTTTACTATTGTATTGTATTGTATTGTATTGGTTCCGGGAGGAGCAATGAGTATCAAAAATGATGAGTACCAAACAAATTTTTCCCATAAGGAATAACGTCGTGAGTCACAAGGCAGAAGATATCAACAAGTTCTAGCTTGTGTGTTGAGTACCAAGCAAATGATAGCAGAATAACAGAGTTGGAAAGGACTTTGGAGGTCTTCTGGTTCAACCACCTGCTCAGGCAGGAAGCCCTATACCATTTCAGACAAGTGGCCATCCAATCTCTTCTTAAAATTTTCCAGTGTTGGAGCACCCACAACTTCTGGATGCAAGTGGCTTCACTGATTATTGAACATGAAGATGAAGATCAGGACAACATTTTTGTGTCAAAATCTGTTGATTTTGTCAATGAGTTGCAAAGCAGTTGAGTACCAAGGTACCAGTGTATATGATTAACACCGTAGAAAACATTATATGGAATATGGTATAAGAAGATAAAAAGTTTATCTTTGAAAATTTTAGATCACTGGTATTTTGATACCCTTGGCTTCAAGGTCAATGCTGCTGAACCAGCAATATAAATTCTGCAATAGACTTGCAGGCAATGAATTGGAACCCTTCAGTACTGTGCATACCTAAGGCAGAAGAAAATTATCATTTGATTCTACATATTTAGTCTTTTAAAAACAACATCTTTGGACAGCAATGTGTAGAAGGATACACTGAAGACAGAATCTTGAAGACTTCAATTCCTCTAAGTTCTTTGTTAGAACAAATGCTGATTGGTTCCAGCATCTGATGTCTTGGGGTGAGCAACTCAATGAATTTGCGAAATCCATGAAAAGGGTTTAAAGCTAATTTTTTATGGAGAAGGAAAGCAGTGTACAATTAATCTTTCGGTTTAAATCAGCCTCATAGTAACCTCAGTGGCAGGATTTAAATAGATTTCAACCTAATGGAATCCAGGAAAATGAACCACCTCTGAGCAACTCATTAGATCAAGTCCCAGTAGTAATTATTGTGCTGTGTGATTTAAATTTGTGTGCCAAAAGAGTGAGGGGGAGGATTGGATGATGATCAAAATGAGTTAGGCAGCTAGTGGATATATATGAGATCAGCAGTTCTGTTGGATTTCTGTGCTGAAATCCAGCTGTGGGTATTCAATATCCTATACCCCAAAGTAATTGGACCCCTAGAATTTGTTTCTAATGGATGAGAAAGATAAAGTCTTTTAAAAGATGAATGATAAGCACTCTATAATATAAGCACAATAGTTAGCTGCAGATTTCCAGTTCAAAGTCTGAAATTTAGGGGGGGAAATGCTTTGTCAGCCATTGCGCTGCATTATTTCAGGATTTTTTAAAATATTAAATGCCTACATATGTGTGGGACACACTGCCAGCTCAAAAACCAAGAATAACACCTAGTAGTTCTTCCAAACTGAGTACTTTGTTGTTTCCACACCAGTAGACAGAATCTTGCCAGACTGAAGATTTCTACTATTTGCTTCTACAGTCTACTCTGGGAACTTTCTTTGACACATAACACCCGAATTAAGTTGTCTCTTATTTCGCTGAAATGCATCCTGTCCTTCCTGGAACTCAGTACACTACATTTCATCCCATATCCTTCATTCTAAACCATAATATGAGTTGTTTGGTTTTGTTCTATAAACTCAGCCATTGTGATTAGGAAACTATGGATTAAGGCTTAGTTTGTTGTATGAATCCAGCCAAGAATGGTTCGCGTAATAAAGAAAGATTAAGAAACTCATGGTTTAATATGATTTTTAACACTATCACCTACTTTAATGTGGCTATACAACTAAATGCATAGAAAGACCTATCCTCTATGTTGTGCTCCTGGTCTCATGAAAGTATTAGATTGGTTACTACAAATTAAGGTCCACTAAACTATGTAATCCTTGAAAATTTAAAATAGGAAAAGCAGTAGCACTTAGACTTATATACTGCTTTACAGTCCTAAGCAGTTTACAGAGTCAGCCTCTTGCCCCCAACAATCTGGGTCCTCATTTTACCCATCTCAGAAGGATGGAAGGCTGAGTCAACCTTGAGCCTGGTGAAATTTGAACTGTCAGCAGAAGTAGCCTGCAGTACTGCACTCAAACCACTGCGCCACTGTGGCTCTTAAGCTCAGCTCAGTGCTAGTGTACCTCTTAAGAATCCCTAAAGCCTTGAGTTCAATCTCTGGGATTTCCAGATAAGATGAGAAAAAGCTGTGGAGAGATTCTTCACTTATGACAAATGGAGAGGAATTTTTGTTGTAGCCTTGAAAGTGGAAAGGATTGCTTAAGTCCTGGACAGTCTGAGAAATAGAACAGCCTCTCCTTGACAGTGTGGTCCTTACAAAGGAGCAATGAAGCTTTCTATTAATTCTATTCTATTAATATATCAGATGATGATAAAGACGCATTTCTAGAAACCCTGCCATGTCTATTTCTCAACTTGTCTATCTTGAAGAATTCACAATTAGACAGCTCCCTATATTGCAAAAAATAAAAGTTCTTCAGGAAAGCAACATTAACCCTTCCATTCATCTATCAATGGGCAGCTCCCACCAACTGTACAATTGTACACCCATTGTGCCCAATTGCATAAGAAATCTCTTTGGTATCTTCTGATGGGGAATTTTGGATACCAAAGCCCAACAGCTGTGGAGGAGATCAGGTTGGGGAAAGCCAACCCAGAAAAATCCAGTTAGCTTGTAATTAGAAAAAGAAATTAAATTAAAATCATTACACAAACTAGGGGTTCTATTTTGCTGGACATTGTTCTGAGATACTTCTAGAATTTTCAGTGGCATTAAATATGCTTTTATCACTCCTAGAATATTGCATCCAGTTTTGATCACCACACTATAAAAAAGATATTGAGACTCTAGAAAGAGTGCAGAGAAGAGCAACCAACATTATTAAGGGACTGGATGCAAAAATATACAATGAACAGTTACAGGAACTGGGCATGGTTAGTCTAGTGAAGAGAAGGACCAGGGGAGACATGAGAGCAGACTTCCAATATTTGAGGGGTTGCCATAGAGAGGAGGGGATCAAACTATTTTCCAAAGCACCTGAAGGCCAGACAAGGAGTAATGGAAACTAAGGAGGAACTTTCTGATAGTGGGAACAATCAACCAATGGAACAGAAGTTGCCGTTGGAAGTTGTGGGAGCTTCATCACTTGAGACTTTCAAGAAGAGATTGGATTGCCATTTGTCAGAAATGGTGTAGGGTCTCCTGCTTGGATAAGGGGTTGGACTAGATCCTTCCAACTCTGTTAATCCGTAAACTTTTAAACTCCCTTGTTGTGAATGATCCCAATACTACCAGATCCTGGCATTTTACAACCAGTTTTAAACTCAGGCAGTGATGTTTAATTTGTTATTAGCTGCATAAAGGTTAACTAAGACACCACTTAGATGATGAATTAAGGGATAACATGTTACAGTGAAGCAATTAAAGGCCATGTAGGAGCTGCAGGAAGAGATTGATCTCCGATTACAGCAAAAGCATGGAAGAATTCCAAAGTTGGGAGGAAGATTAAGCACAACCAGACAGCAGCATCCAAGTTGGCTCTTTAGAAGATGGGCGCTCAACTTCCATCTGCAGGAAACAAACTTTTTTTGAAACTTCTGCACAAATCTTAATTGTTTACTTGGATTTTGTTCTGTTTCACTTTATTTTGAAGCTAAAATTCCTTTGCTATTTAATATAGAGCCTTTGTTTGGTTTAAACTATGAACAGCATTCTTTTTTTTTACTTCAAACAATGGATAAAGAGCAGCCAGGAATGTGAACTGGATGCAAGATCTGGAGTTGTAACTCCGTAATGTATGCCATTGTCATGGTTTTAGAGGGCTAAAAGGCAGAAATTTTGGGGAAATCCTGGAAATGTTCCCTCTCGTAGTGCTGAAACTCTACAATAATTTCCACTGAATCCAGGGGAATAAGCAAAACACACAATATGTTTTGCTATCCCTAATCCTAGCCATTCTTCTAATTCTACAAATCCCATGAAATCCATTGCATTAAATCAGGGGTGTCCAAACCTGGGAACATTAAGACTTGTGGACTTCAATTCCCCAGACCCCCAGCTGGCTGGGGAATTCTGGGAGTTGAAGTCCACAAGTCTTAAAGTTCCCAAGTTTGGACACACTTGCATTAAATGATATGAATTTTACACACCCAGAAAAAAACAGGAAAAGTTAAAAAAAAATCTACAAGTTGCCTGACAATCATTTTCAATACTAGTTTCCTTGACAACATTCATTTTGCAGATCATTGGTTTTTTCCCCCTGAATGCAAGCTTCTTCTCCTCCTCCTCTCTCTCTTTCCATCGCCATTACCATTTCTACATAACTTTGAGAAGTTCTGCAGGGGGCTGATCAGAGAAAGCCGGATGCTGACAGCCTGTATTTAACATTGTGTCCTACTGTGCAAACTCGGTTGGGAGCAGATGCTACACAATCCCCTCTCAATAGAATCCCTGGAAAGATGGTTTGTTTGTTTGTTTATTATTCTCATTCCCTGTCATTCACTTCCCCTCACCTTCTAGAGTTTTAATGTATTCACCATTCTGACAGTTCCTATATGACGGATCCAGAGATGATTCTCTCTCTGCCACTGGCCTGGAAGCTTCCAATCCCCTCTGGAATAGCATCCAAGCTGCCTGTTGTATTTTGCTCTACCTCCCACCCACCCCCACCAGATCGGCAAACCAGCAGCCACACAGATGCATTCATAAACAAATGTCCTGCCAAGAGGCAGTAAATTGAAGAGCAAAAGAAAGTCATAAAAGCGCAATGAAGATTGTGGAATCCACAATTTTATTGCCCAGTAAATTTCCAACAGGTCTCAGCTTCCTAAATGACAATCTGACAGAAAGCTGGGCGCATGGATTCCTGGCTCTACGCAGATCAATGCCCCAATTTTAGTGAGAAAGGAGCAGTGAGATAACCCCTTGACCCTTCGACCATGTCACGCTTGAAATCATAGCAATATGAGTTGTGAGTGTATGCCTGGGTTTCTCTTTCTTGCGAGATCGCTTTTAGTTGAGGGCAACCAGAATTAAACCCCAATTTGTCCACGTGCAAGGGAAGGCTTTGCACATCCGGACTGAATCCCAAAAGGGTTACTTTCCATAATTTAAAAGAATTAAGTTTGCAATGTTTTGATGAAGTGATGAGAGCTGTAGCAGGTACAGTAACACAAAGCATGCAGAGCTGAGGTGGTTCATTTTCCTCCTGGGTTTGGAAGAGTCATTTGCCTTTACAGTACATTAAGTTTACTTCAACAATTATGGTGCCCTGCTGTATATTTTCTATTGCAAAACGGAACAAAGTGGAGTTATTTGTTTTCAGGAGTCTTTATCGGCTTTAGTTGCTCCCCCAAAATTTTAAAAAATAAAAAGATGTTTTTGGTTGGGATATGGTCCTGGATCCATAAGCTACCCTCATTCCTGTTTTTGACTATATAAGAGTAAGGGATAAGAGTATAGTACAGATATAGTAAGGATAAGTCCTAGTGGAGAATATAGCTCAATGTTTAATTTTTAGTTCTTGATGTTCTTTGAGTGTGCCAGAGACATCTCATTGTCAGGCTAAGTAACATTGTCAGTCCAGAAAGAAATGGCCTCCTCCTCCATGAATTGATGATACCTAATCTGGTAATAGAGGGATGCGGTAGCTAAAGAGGGACGCGGTGGCTCAGTGGCTAAGACACTGAACTTGTCAATCAGAAAGGTCGGCAGTTCGGTGGTTCGAATCCTTACTGCTGTGTAGCAGAGTGAGCTCCCATTACTCATCCCAGCTTCTGCCAACCTAGCAGTTCAAAGCACATAAAAAAACTGTAAGTAGAAAAATAGGAACCACCTTCCGTGCGTCTTTGGCATTTAGCAATAGCAATATAGCAATAGCAGTAGACTTATATACCGCTTCATAGGGCTTTCAGCCCTCTCTAAGCGGTTTACAGAGAGTCAGCATATTGCCCCCAACAATCTGGGTCCTCATTTTACCCACCTCGGAAGGATGGAAGGCTGAGTCAACCCTGAGCCGGTGAGATTTGAACCGCTGAACTGCTGATCTAGCAGTAGCCTGCAGTGCTGCATTTAACCACCTTGGCTCCTTAGTCAATTGTGAGCATTTAGTGAATTGTGAGCCGCCCTGAGTCCCCTCAGGGAAAAGGGCGGCATACAAATAAAGTAAAATCTAAAAATCTAATCTAAATCATGTTGGCCACATGACTATGGAAACATTTTTGGACAACGCTGACCCTTCAGCTTTCAAAATGGAGATGAGCACTGCCCCTTAGAGTCGGGAACAACTAGCACATATGTGCAAGAGGAACCTTTATCTTTACCTTTAATCTGGTAATGGAATATGCTTGAAAAGAGAAGCAAGTTCAGAGAACACCAAGAATCCAACAATTTCGAACATGCCTCCGTAGTTTCACATTGCATTGAAAGAAAAATTATGGTAGCTCAGAAAAGCTTCAGGGAAACTTGCCCAGTGCCCGCCATTGTTTATTCACCCATGAAAGATCCCTAAAAAAATTAAGCAAGATCTTTCAGCCTTCCTAGAATCCATAGAGAAATGACCTAAAAGGGAGCACCACGTTTTCTATGCCAGTCCCTGTTTGCTCATTTCCAAGATGTCGTTTCTAATAAAAGGAAAAAAAACATGACTCTATACCATGGGTGTCAAACTCAAGGTCCGGGGGTGGATTCGGCCTGTGGGGTGCTTAGATCTGGCACATGGTGCCATCCTGGAAACAGTGAAGGACTTTGCTCCAGTGTCTCTGCCAGCAAAAACGGAGCACATGAGGCCTTCCAAGCTGGGCTTTTTTTGTTGTTGTTTTTTGTTTTTTGTTTTTTTTTGCTGGCAGAGGGTTATAAGAGCCAATTGCAGCCAAAAACGAAGCTCAGGAGCCCAGTTTTGCTGGCTGAGCTCTTGGACCACCACAGGTGCCCAACATGAATGATATCAAGCTGACCATTCCCATCCCAGCCCCCCAAGGTCAAACACAACCCTGATATGGCCCTCAATGA
Source organism: Thamnophis sirtalis (assembly GCF_051295495.1). Classification (NCBI taxonomy): domain Eukaryota; kingdom Metazoa; phylum Chordata; class Lepidosauria; order Squamata; family Natricidae; genus Thamnophis; species Thamnophis sirtalis. Next base: position 80,461,347 of record NW_028261382.1, read on the forward strand.
AATTGAGTTTGCTCTATACCTTCTGGCCCTGGGTAAACTTATAAGTGTCATCCATAGGAGGTCGTTAGCAAAAGGGTGGCCCATCATTGCAACTTATATCTCTTGGAGCATCAACTCAGAGCAATGTTCACCACCAATGTTTCTGTACTAGTGGTTTCTGGTGTCTTCCTAGTGTTACCTAGCTTTTACCGAAGTGATATGAAGTCTATATTACCTTTATTTTGGCACAATAATTGGAAGATGCTGCTAGGAAATGATATTGACTGTTAATGCAAGAATTAGCTGAGGTAGCAAACTCTTTTGAAGAATCTTAAGCAAAAAGAGATGGAGCTAGTCAGAAAGTCAGTGAGTTGGCTCCAGGGGTGGGTTCCTGCCAGTTCTATAGAAGAGGTTCCACAAATCTACAGTGCTGTTTAGAACTGGTTCCAGCTCCCGCCCATTGCCCATCCGCACATCATCAAGATGAAGAGCGAGAGGAGGAATTCTGGGAATTGAAGTCCGCAAGTCTTAAAGCTGTCAAGTTTGAACAGCCCTGGGTTTTTTTTCCCAAAGGTTAGGTGTGCAAAGGTCTTGTAACTTGACAGCTTCAAGACTTGCACACTTCAGTGCCAGGGTTCCTGAGCCAACATGACTGGAGGAGGAATTCTGGGAGTTGAAGTTCACAAGTCTTAAAGCTATCTTGTAACTTGACAGCTTTAAGACTTGCGTACTTCAAATGCCAGAGTTTCTGAGCCAACATTTTGGTTGCTAAGCAAGAATGTTGTTAAGTGAGTTTTACCACATTTTACAAGTTGACCACGCCCACCCAGTCACATGGCTGGCAAGCCACTCCCACCCAGTCACATGACCAGTAAGCCACTCCTACCCAGTCACATGCCAGCAAGCCACTCCCACAAAGCAGGCCACACCCACAGAAGAGGTTCTAAAAAGTTTTGAAACCCACCACTGGTTGGATCCCTCATCCATCCTTGTCTACCTGTCCACAGTTACATCTAATGGTAGGACCTGGCCTTGCAGCCTCATCCACATATGGAAGCTTTCAAGAAGAGTTTGTACTGCCATTTGTCAGAAATGGTGTAGGGTCTCCTGCTTGTGTGGCAGTTGGACTAGATGACCTACAAGGTCCCCTTCCAACTCTGTTCATCTGTAATATAAGTAGGAAATACTCATAGTTCATGCATGCAAATCATATCCAGCAGCTCCTGTGTGTTCTAAAATAGTAGGAAGACAGATTTCTGTTTGTGCTGAGGAGTCTTACACAGTCCTATTTAGACCATTCTTCCACATTACCACTTGTTAAAAAGAATACCCAATATGATTTTGGTGGCTCTTATGTGTTCATTGTGACATGCCTCAAGCGGTCAACCCAAAAACATGCCAAATATACGTACATTCTCATTCAATGCATGATATTAAAGTACAATGAGTGTTGATGTGAAGGACCCAGCAGCAGAGGGGCCCCAAATACTGCAGGAATGAGTTTCTGCATTTTGAAATAGTAATATACACTATTTTATAAAGAATATTGACTCCAGAATCTTAGAGGGTCGTCAGCTCTGAAAAGGCTGGCCTAGATTAAATCCTATGCAATTTTCAAGGGTACTGCTTCATGTTGAAATATGAAAATTGGGGTTTCAGGGATGGATACAAAAATGAACTGCATGTAAAGTCAGGAAGACACATAGCAATAATGTGTGTGTGTTTGTGTGTGTGTGTTTGTGTGTTGTTGGCATTTGGCATACATATATCACCTTCATTAGCAACCACTGAATCCCACCTGGCCACAGACAGAGGAATAGCACACAAAACATTTTTTTTTCCAGCATTCACAGTATTGAATATAGGAGAACATATTGATGAAGTACTCTGTCATTGTTAACAACAAGCCCATCAGGAGGCTGACAGCAACACACTGTCTCTTACAGCTGAGCCATGAATTAGTCAAGGTAGGGAGAATGATGAGAAGCAGAAGGCTCACTAACAACAAAGATATGGCTCCAAATTTGTACTTCTGCTGCTGTACCATCGACCCAAAACTCTCGTCTCCAAAGGACTCAGGCACCAAGGAGAGAAGTGCCACTCAAGCGTAAGCAAGTAAGCACTCCGAAAAGAGAAAGGAAAGAAACGTACAACTCTGTGAATCTTCTGGGAAGGACAAAAATGAGACCTGTTTGAGCGGGTTTGATAGCACATTTCTTCCCATCTCAGAGTTTGTAGATCTAAATGTAAGGCTGTCTTTAGAGTTTATCGGCTCTTCCATGCTATGGCTGAGTTCACACATCACCCCAAACCACAATGCAGTTTCTTAGCTGGAGCCTCACATCATGTACAAAACCTACCTATTATGGTTGTGGTCATATTTATGAACCTCAGCTTTTATTTATGTATCCTCCCAAGCTTCTTGTGTAAGGCCACATAAAATGATATGTTTTTGATGATTAGGCAAGATAGATTATTTTAAAAAGAGTAGTATGGCGTAATTTTTATAGAGAGGTTAAATATATTTATATGTGTAATTACTTTGAAGACTACCAGAAGCTATTTTTTTCCTTTCTTTTCTACTTTTCTTTAACTTTTTCCCTTTTTGTACTTTTTTTCTTTTTCTTTGGTTTTTCTTTTTCTTTTTTCTTCCTTACTTTAACAATTCATCAGTGGAACGACTTGCCTCCAGAAGTTGTGGGCCCTCCAAAACTGGAGGTTTTTAAGAAGAGATTGGACAATCACTTGTCTGAAATGATATAGAGTCTACTGCTTGAGCAGAGCGTTGGACTAGAAGACCTCCAAGGTCCCTTCCAAATATGTTATGTTATGTTGTTCTGTTCTAAGAGTTTGTATTAGTTTTTATCTTTTTGTTTAAATGCTTTAATAAGGATTATTTACATAAAGCAGGTTCTTTATCAGCCAGGCACATTTGCCTTCAGTCAGTGCCCAACTCCACCCAAAAGCTGGTCTACATTGCTGTGTAAGAAAAAGCAGCAATGGGAAGAGACACGATGAGTCATCTCCCATATACAGTTGCTGTGAAGAATTCCAGGTGGATCCTTTCCTCTCCTCTCCTTCCTTCTTCCTCCTTTCCTCTCCTTTCATCTCCTCTCCTCATCTCCTCTCCTTCCTCCTTTCCTTCCCTTTCCCCTCTCCTTCCTCCTTCCTCCTTTCCACTCCTCTCCTTTCCTCTCCTCCTCTCCTTTCTCCTTCCCTTCCTTTACCTTTCCTTTCCTTCCCCCTCTCCTCTCTTTCCTCCTTTCCTTTCCCATCTCCTCTCCTTTCCTTTTCCTTTCTTTTCTTTCTTTATTTAAATTTATATGCTGCCCCACTCACCACTCTGGGCAACTTACAGCGAACTTAAAAAAAAAATCAATTAAAACATTAATATAACATTAATGCATCAAGATTAACACAGGTAGCCCAGAAAGATGGGATAAAAATCAGGTCAGTCAAATATCTAAAGAAGGTTTTGCTGTTAGGGATGTGTAAAACATTTTTGAATCGATCTACTCCCATTTGAAATGCCTGTTCAAGTAAACACACCCTGTTTCATCTTCTGAGCATGAAACGGGCTGCGCCAAACATTCTGGATGCTTTTTGTGCTTGAAAGATAATGTCCCGGCCTTGAAACCGAGCTCTTTGAGCCCAAAACACTCTTCTGAAAGCAATCTGGCCCACTTGAAACAGAATATTCTGAATCTGAAATGTTTTCATTTGAAACATTTTCTACATTGCTATTTTCTATTGCGATTTATTAATTATGACTGCTCTTCCCATCATTTTATATTTGCAGATCAGATTTTCACAATGCTCCTTGGGCATTATTAATTTATAATTGTTATGCCAGGGACAAATATAACTCAATGATAGAGCCTAGTTGTGATATTGAAGAAAGACAACACCGACTCTGGATGAGAATTATTCCTGTCTGAAATTCCAGAGAATTTATTTTATTTTATTTAGCAATAGCAATAGCAGTTAGACTTATATACCCCTTCATAGGGCTTTCAGTCCTCTCTAAGTGGTTTACAGAGTCAGCATATTGCCCCCAACAACAATCCGGGTCCTCATTTTACCCACCTTGGAAGGATAGAAGGCTGAGTCAACCCTGAGCTGGTGAGATTTGAACAGCCGAACTGCAGAACTGCAGTCAGCTGAAGTAGCCTGCAGCGCTGCATTTAACCACTGCGCCACCTCGGCTCTTCTCTTATATCCCACTTTTATTATTTTTTACAAATAACTCCAGGTGACAAACATATCCAACACATTTTCCTCATCCTCAACAACAACAACCAAAGAAATTTTGGAAACTAGGCAGCGGAAGAGGGTAGAAATCAGAGAAATTCCCAGATTGAATAGCCAAGAAGTAGATGCAGAATAAAGATCTAAGAGAGGAATGTGGGAGGCAAGTCAAAAAAAGCATAACAATTAAAGTACTAAAGCGGGCAAGAGATGATGAATAGATTTTTCTTTCTTCTTGTCGTTCTGATTTGCTTTTCTTTTTCCCTGTTTTTCCTTTCTAGGTGACATGACTAAAAGTTAAGTAGGATAGAAAGAAAATGTCTTTTAATAAACGGGTTAATAAATGATTAAAAGTTAGAATAAGAGATAAAAATAAGAGAAAGGGGGAATATTAGTGTATACACTTTTACATAATAAAATGAAAGCAAGAGAAAACATGGAATAATTAAATAATGATAGAGGTAACTTAATATAAATGTATATTACTATTAGAAATATATAAGTTGGTTGAACATAATAACTATGATTAATTCTTCTAGTTCTACCTGTATTAGAATGTATGATACCCAAGTGCCACACTATTCACGCATTAATACAAATATATAAAATAAAATAAAAAACTTAGGGGGGGGACGACAACAACAACAACAATCCTGTGAGTTGAGTTGGGCTGAGAGAAAATGACTGGCCCAAGGTCACTCAGCTGACATTCATGGCCAAGATGGGACTTGAACTCATGGCTTTTTACTTTCTAGCCCAGTGCCTTAGCCACTAGACCAAACTGGCTCTATTTTATTATGATTGTCTAGACTTTGAGCTAGATGGACAATATATTCCAGTTCAACGGCTGGATTTGTAATTAAACTATAACGTGTTTGTCTTTACAAGAACCAGACCATTATGGCTTCCTTTGCAAATGACAGTTCAATAAACCATAACTTGGCTGATGTGAACTCAGTCAAATTGAAGCAAATTTCCTATACTTCTCTTCATTCTGTACTTACTACTGGCCTAAGAGGCTGCATTGAAGGAAGAAATGAGAAGAGAGTAACAGGCTCTATCACTGAATTTCATAAATTGTGATCAAGCCAATTGAGTTAGTGCAACGGCTCTGGAGCTGCATGTGGCTCTTTCATCCCTCTGCTGTGGCTCCCTGTTGCCAGTCAGCTCCATAATTGATAGGGCTTTCAGTTAGGATAAGTAGAGGAAAAAAGATACTGCGCTAGGAGGAGACTGTATGGTGGGGGAACTGGACTTCCGGTCGGTTCAAGAATTGAATGGGGGGGGGGGCTTCTGGTGAGAACCTTTATGGCTCTTTGAGTATTTAAGGTTGCTAACCCCTGTGTTAGTGTATTTATGTAAGTGGCAGAATTTTACCAATCTTCCATGGGCTTAGAGATGTAGCTATGTCAGATTGGGAATGTAAAGGCTGCAGGCTAGGAACAATCAAGGGGGGGGGGGGGATGGCAAAGTACTTCCATCTTCCAACTAAGAAGCCAAGTTCCACTTGAAGACATGGTTATCTTTACAAGATTTGTGCAGCACAATAATTCCCTCCTGAGTTGAGCATATTGGGTGAACAAAACCAGAACTGAGCTGAACATGGAGCTATCATGTTCCCCTAACCCCTTGCTCAGTTGCCTATCAAGCTCATCCTTGGGTACATCCCTCTGTTCCATTTCTAGAGGACCACAATTCAGTTGTCTTCCTCATAAAGACACCCCGGAAAAGTCAGCTGAAGATGTAAGCTTTACATGCTGGCTTGTCCCAGTGGCTGCACTGCAATCCTGCCAGGATGTTCCGATATGAGCCTGTTTTGGTACAATTAGAGCCTTTTTTATTGCAGAGACAATGTGCCAAATGAAACTTTATCAGCTGTTTAATTAATACTTGAGCTGCCAGTTCAACTTGCCAGACTTTGCAAAGGGACAATCCCTGACTTGTATGCGTTGGGGAGAGAGATTGGAATATTGCTGCCAACCCAGCTGATAACTTTTAGAGCTACTCCGTGTAGTTAAGGCAGAGCACCTTGTCTATTTGCCAAAACTGCAACAGCCTCTCAATAAGGAAGGGGGAAAATGGAAAGAAGGAAAAAAAAGAAAAATATTAAGAGGCCCCAGGAGGTTACCATCTCATTTACAACTCTTCTGCATTGATTTGCAACCTTGAGTTTGCAAGAATCCTGTAAACGAAGGGAATAGATGTCCCAAAAGTGCTTTTTCATGTGATTTTTCTTTGAAGACGTTTCGCTTCTTATCCAAGAAGCTTCTTCAGCTCTGATCCAATCATGTTCTCAAACTTGGGGGGGGAGGGGTTAGTGGTCAGGTTTGAATTTTGAAAACATTCTGGGTGAAGTTACCCATTCCCAGAATTCCTAGCACTATTGCCGCTGAGAATTCTGGGTGTTGAAGACAAGGAGTGGGGGGCTAGTAGGAGAGGGTTGATCTGTGTGCATATGCAGAGCAGATTTTTTAAAAAATTTAAGCAGGATCCTGAGTCTAAATGTTGTGACCCATAGTCCAAAATCCTGCTGCACACCTGAAATATATTCTTAGAAGCAACGTTCTATGGCTGAGTCCCAAATAAACACACTGGGCAGCTGCTTGAAGAAGAGAGTAGTTTATTCAACTGTGCAACATTGCTACCTTCAATTTCTATACACCATATTAAACTGTCAAATAAATTCCTGTCAAATTCCTTTTCAAGGAGCTGCCCAGGGTACAGATTAGTCATACGATACAGATACAGATTAACAGAGTTGGAAGGGACCTTGTAGGTCATCTAGTCCAACCCCCCGCCCAAGCAGGAGATTCTACACCATTTCTGACAGATGGCAGTCCAGTCTCTTCTTGAAAATCTCAAGTGATGAAGCTCCCACAATTTCCGAAGGCAACTTCTGTTCCATTGGTTGACTGTCACAAAATTTCTCCTTATTTCCAGGTTGAATCTCTCCTTAGTCAGTTTCCACCCATTATTCTTTGTCTGGCCTTCGGGTGCCTTGGAAAATAGCTTGACCTCCCTCCTCTTTGTGGCAGCCCCTCAAATATTGGAAGGCTGCTATCATGTCTCCTGTGGTCCTTCTCTTCACTAAACTAGCCATGCCCAGCTCCTGCAACCATTCATCATATGTTTTAGTCTCCAGTCCCCTAATCATCCTGGTTGCTCTTCTCTGCACTCTTTCTAGAGTCTCAACTTCTTTTTTTATAGTGTTGTGTGTTTATTCATGACTCAGCTCACATTCAAACTCAGGACTTTGCTTCCAATGCCACTGTTACAGCTTCTCTTTTGACTGGAGATGTCAATCAAGGAAACTGCTAATGTTTGAATGTAATGTAGATCTGCCCCCATTGAGTTTCAGCCTCTTCAAAAACATGTCCTTGCTAACCATTAAAAGTGAATCATAAATTAAGCAGCCATCTTCATTTGGATGAGATCTCTATCCATTTCCAAATTGTAATTCTTTTGCCGTCTGTACAAAATGAGTGACAAAAATGTTGTGAAGGCTTTTCTTTTGGATTTTCCTACATTCTGTTGTAAAGTGATGCTTTAATTCACTTCTCCTTTACTGTTCTAAGTTGAAGTGATTTTCAGCAGCTATTTTTAATGGACAGTTTTGTTTGTCCTCTGTTTATTTATCAGCACTTTGATTATGCATTGCTACGAGAGCTGTTGCTTTAGGGCAACTCAAGGGTTTTAGAAATAAATGAACAACTTTGGACCAATTTTAGCATTTACTGGAGCTTCCAAAAGCTGAAGTCATACTTCTGGCTTCCTGTCCAAAATGAGAAATTACAGCTGCTTCTACATACTATATATTAAGTTTTGTTAAGCAGTGGTTTGTTGCATGAATCATAGATGGTTGGTTCAGTTTCTTTCTAGTCAAATTCAACACTTACGACTTGACACATGTAATTTTTTTGGCATCCATATGAAAATGATTTGCCATTATTTGGCCTGAGCAGGAGATCCTGTACCATTTCCAGACAAATGGATGTCCAGTTTCTTCTTGAAAACCTCCAGTGATGGAGCTACCACGACTTCTGGAGGCAAACCATTCCACTGATTCATTGTTGTCACTTTCAAGAAATTTCTCCTTAGTTCTAGTTTGAATCTCTCTTTCATCATCTTCCATCCATTATTTCTTGTTTAGTTTCAACCTCCTCTGACACTAAGTGTCCTTTGTTGCTTTTTCAATTTTGTTTTAAATTATCTCCCTGTTTCATAATTGTTGAGGACTCACTTGTGTCTTTTGTAAGACTCTTATAAAATTGACCCCCAATGAAGGACATGCAGTATATAATTTGAAGCATTACAGCATGGTTATAATTAAAGCTATCGCCAAATTAAAATAGATGTGAGGTTACAACCCACATAGGTGAACTTTCATGTCAAAGAAACTCAAATAAAGAAAAATAAAGAAAAAAAAGTAGCCTTTTTAATATCATGGGTATAAAAGAATTGTTTATCCTTAATAGATCCATGCATTAAAGATCAGATTCTTATTGAATCACATTTAGAGTAATCAGTGGAGAGAGAGAAATGAGTAAAAAGAAGCAGTTGAGTAAAATACATCTAGTTATGCTTGCTTTGGTGAATAATATTTAAAAAATTGTATTGAAATACCTATTTTTTCATGATGTGCATAGAAAGAATATTAAAAAGAGGGCAGACTCCTTCACTGCTACTTTTGTTGATCAAGTTTTGTTAAGTGACCCTCTTAACAAACCCATCAGTGAAACGCAGCTGTCTTGTTTATTCTATAAATATATGATACCATGAACTGGAAGCATAATACGGTGTGCCATTCTGTATTTTGCAAAAGACAGTATGAGTGCCTTTTGCAAGTGTACATGAATATACACCCAAAGCTTGCCATATTCGTTTGCAAGCAAGGTTATAAAAGAGTGTCCACTGTTATTGAGCTAATGACCTCGCTCTGAAATATGAGCTAAAGACAGCTCCCTGGTGGCTGCTGACTGTTACACAGATCGGAGAGGAAACCCCTTTCAGAGGTCCATCAGTGCAAACCATGGCTGACAGCTTGGAGCTACACAACTCACAGATTTATTTCACAGACCGCCACAGACAAGAATTTAGCACCTGAAACTGGTCTCCTGCTTATCAGAGAAGGTGTTAAAATGCAACCAGACAGAGATCTTTCTCTCTCTTCTCTCTTCTCTCTTCTCTCTCTCTCTCTCTCTCTCTCTCTCTTTCTCGCAATATTTTTCACATCTCCCTTCCGCAAAAGATAGAAGCCAATAATGATGCAGTCACCTGCTCCAAGTGACAAAACACCCACAAGCAAATGAAGAAAGAAAGAAAAATGATTTGGGGGGGGGAGTTTATAAATATGTGCACAATAATCACATTTATGTTATCCAATCGAAAGAAAAACAATGCAAATCTGAGAGGTGGCAGTTGGTGAGCTCAGCTCTCCCTGCATTCCAAATTTTCCAAATATTTTGCAGGACCTATTTGTAGAACATATTCGTTGATCTGCACACATCCAATGTTGTGCTTATACCTGTTGGCTGGGCAGGGGCTTTAGCCTTCAAGCTGGAGCTTAAGAAACAAAAACAGGAACTCCCTTCCAGATGGAATGTTCTCTTTCAAAGTGAAATCATTTTTTTTCTTTTTTTGAAAGGGGGAGGGAGGATTTTTAATAAACCACAATTGCCAGCATTCCCCACAGCACCCCAAGTCATAAACCCAGAGGCAGACTCTTATTGCAATCACAACTATCAATCCATGTTATTATTATCATGGTTCGTCACACAGTCAGCCAGATGTTCAGACTGAATTTGGCATTTTTATCCACATATCGAGCCCTTCCCAAGAACCTGGGATAAGCAGATGTTGAAGTTTGATGGTATTAGAAGTACTGTGGCAGGATGTAAGCTATTCTGAGTAAAGCTGCCTTTTGCAATTGACTGATGGCAATTTTCTCAGTGCCGATGGGTTTCAAGAGGTGCTCCAATTGTTCTGGGACTATTATTATGATTTTATTTATTTGTATCCCACTTTTATTATTTTCACTCTAGATAAATACACTGTATTGAACCCACTGAAATCTTGGGGTAAAAGTTAAAGCTATTACTATGGCAGCTGATTTTAAGCGCTTCCTAGGGTGAATCTTTAACGTCATCTAACTCAGTGATTATCATTCAGAAAACAGTATTTTAGATCTACGAAGAACACAAGTCCAAAGTACTAGTCTACCTCTATATCCCAAGGATGGTTCTTCACCAATATGCTTTCTCAGAGGGAAAGTAAAAGAGAATCAGGCAGTGAAAGTTGTCATAGCAGAGCCTTATACACAAAGTACAAAAAATAATTCAAGAGGAATTTGGTAGCATCTTTTCTGACTAATACATCAGTGGTAGGATTCAAATAATTTAACAACCAGTTATCTGCCCTAATGGCCAGCTGGGTAGGTGGGGCTCAGTGGTCATGTGACTGGATGGGCATGGCCAATTCAATGTCACTCAGGACGATGGGCGTTTCACCTTGGCTGTTACAATGTAATAAGGGTTAACCAGAGAGGCAGTATCTGTAAGCAGGGCAATAAAGATGAGGCTAGAAACAACTTCAGAATGTTTCCTTCCTGCCTTCCTTACAGGATTAGCTTTGTAAAGTGGGAAACAAAAGAAGATTTCTTCCAACAACTGGTTCTCCCAGCTGCTTGGAAAGTTAACAACCGGTTCTCCCAACTGCTTGGAAAGTTAACAACCGGTTCTCCCAACTGCTTGGAAAGTTAACAACTGGTTCTCCCAGATAGGTGCGAACTGGCTGAATCCCACCACTGTAATACATGTGATTAAAAATAAGCCAACTTCTCATAAATTTGCAATATACTTTATGTAGACCATCACAGAAAATAACTATGTCTAATTTCATAGAACACGATTATGGGATTAACCCATTTTCTGGATGTGTACATTACATGACCATGACTTAACAAGGATGGGCTTGGTTCATGCACCATTCTAGACTAGGAGGACAGAAACGGAACTAACTAAAAAGATGCAAAGTCTTTACTTGTGGCCTGCAGATTCTCTCTATTTGGAAGAGAGGGCACATGTGTGCAGAAAAAGGTTATTTATTGCACTGTGCTTAAAGGTTTCAAATCAAATTAGATACTCTGTTTCTTAATAATTTCCCGGCAAATTGTAAGTGAATGAGTGAGTGACAAAAAAAGATGTGGTAACACTGAGCAATTCAACAATGAAACTTCTTGACTAGAGAGGCGGTGGGCTATCCTTTGGTGGATATAACAGAATAACAGAGTTAGAAGGGACCTTGGAGCTCTTCTAGACTGACCCCCTGCTCAGGCAATATATGACCAAGCACAGGCTGCACAGCCATCAACAATGAATGCTTTAACTTGGGATTTAACTTGGACTAGATGCCCTAAATAGCCCCTTCTGACTTTTTTTTTACTTGATCATATTATTAATAGTATCAGCTTAATGTCAAAGTGATATTAAATCAGCCTTCTCAAACTTGGAATAACTGCCAGAATTTTGAGCCACCCTGGAGGATGCTGAGAGAGCCCCTCTTTTATTTATTCATTCATTTTTTTTCTTTATTGGTGACCCTCACCTCTGGGGCAAATATGCACCATAGGGTAAGGGCAAGCTCTTTTTCAAGATCCCACTGGTCATTCTGCACCAGCTGTAGCTTCCGGATACTTTTCAAGAGTAGCCCCATGTAGTGGACATGGCAGGATTCCATATGGGAAATGACCAGCGTGCGAGGGACAGAAAGAATTGAATTTGAATTTACTTTATTTGTATGCCGCCCTTTTCCCTGAAAGGGACTCAGGGTGGCTCACAATTCAAGGGAGGGGAAAAACAACAAAATTACAAAGAAGAGCTTCTCTCGATCCAGGAAGGGGCACAAATGGGGCACAACACAAAGCTGAGCAAAGGTCCTCCTGAACACGAGGGCCACCTGCTCCTTGAGTTAGTTATGAGTCCAGGAGGATGCACCAAGTCCATCTACAGTAGTGCAATCCCGTTTCCATTTATAAATCTAGTCCATATCTGAGTCCATCTGGAACCATCCTAATATTTATAATAATCTGCAGGATGCCAGGCCTGAGGGAGGGTAGCTGGCAGGAGGGAGAAGGAACATAGATGGAATGTCGACAACAAGTGATGTGTGCATTCATCAAACAGCATCCATGGGAGAATTGCTATTTATAAAATGGCTCTGTGCCGAGTGTGGACAATCATACACATACAACCCAACACACTCTCTCACACACACAACTTTTCCTTAGAAAGTAACCCCTCAGGCCAAAAAACTCTCTACTTTTTCTTGTCACTTTCCTGAGGCCCCAAGGTACTGCTGCAAAATGAATCTGACGCTAGAAGCTTGCCTCTGCCCACATGGCTGCTTCTGCTTTAAACTTTTTTTTCCCTAGGGAAAGGATCTTTTAAAATAAACAGTAGTAATGGTCTACTACCATTGTGATAGTAGTAGTAGTTAAGTTAGGACCCAGAGCCTAAGCGTCATTCAGGAAAGGAAGGGAGTGAACGTTTCTAGCTCTGATTGACAAAATAAAAGGTAAAGGCCCCCCTCGCACATATGTGCTAGTCACTCCCGACTCTAGGGGGCGGTGCTCATCTCTGTTTCAAAGCTGAAGAACCAGCGCTGTCCGAAGACATCTCCGTGATCATGTGGGCGGCATGACTAAATGCCGAAGGTGCACGGAACGCTGTTACCTTCCCACTGAAGGTGATTCCTATTTTTCTACTTGCATTTTATACATGCTGTCGAACTGCTAGGTTGGCAGAAACTGGGACAAGAAACAGGAGCTCACTCCGTTACGCGGCACTAGGGATTCGAACCGCCGAACTGCTGACCTTTCTGACTGACAAGCTCAGTGTCTAAGCCACTGAGCCACTGCATCCCATTGATTGACAAAAGAAAACACACCAAATGACAAGCCCTAGATTCATTGAAGAAGGAAAATTGTGCATTCCGTTCCAAAGCATCCTTCTTCATTTCCCCCTTCCTCGGGGGTTCAAGCATTAAGCAGTGGCTCTATAAAAGAAAGGGAGGACACATCCTGGGCTCTTTCTTCGTCCTAACTCCCCCTGCCAAAAGCTACCCCAGCTTCTACAATGCAACATAATATTCACCCTTTTAGATTGATATATTTCTCCCTGCTCGCTCACGAGCCACAGGGGGAAAACAGTTTTTCTCCTGATCTGAATGAAGAAGAAAAACAGTGATCCTAATCAACCATTTACCCTCAGTGGCTTCCCTAAACAAATCTGGGGAAGAGCTTAAAAGACTTGGGAATAGCCTCGACCCTGTTTGATGCACTGTAATAACCCAACCTAATTATACTGATATAAAAACTAATTGGAAAGATAGCAAATGTCAGGGTAAGATGCAAATTGTAGGGTGTTAATTGCTGAACAGGTGCTGGAATAGAATTAAATGAGCATCCTGATTAGGAGAGTGGAAAAAACAAATGTGGACCTAGAAATCAAGTTGGTCCTGTGAATTATTTAGCAGCCTCCTTGTACCAGCAAAAGGTCATGTTGATGTGACCTCTGCTTTGTGACAGGAGGGCTGAGAAAACAATGGTAAACTCAAAGAGAAAATACGGCTTAATAAGGAGGACAACCCTATAAAAAAGGGGGTTACATTTGCAATATTAAGCAAATCCTCTTTTTTTTCAACCACAAGAAGACAAAAATCTGTATTAATCAATTAAGGGGGTGGTGTTTTCAATTCACTTCAAAAATTGCATCATTTTAACCAAAGAAAATCGTGGTGCTGTCTCCTGAACTGGAAAAATAGAGAAGGAAGGGCTGTTGGTTTTGAATGAGCTTTCATTCTAGGTGCTTACTAAAGGGTAATGCTTTGTTTCACAACCTCCGGGTGCCATAAGGAAGCGGTTCCCCATCAGTTGTGGAGGGGAAAGAGTAATGGTAAAGGTTCCCCTCGCACATACGTATGTGCTAGTCATTCCTGACTCTAGGAGGCAGTGCTCATCTCTATTTCAAAGCCAAAGAGCCAGCGTTGTCCGAAGAAGTCTCCATGGTCATGTGGCTGGCATGACTAAACACTGAAGGTGCACAGAACGCTGTTAGCTCCCCCCCCCCATAGGTGGTCCCTATTTTTCTACTTGCATTTTACATGCTTTCAAACTGCTAGGTTGGCAGAAGCAGGGACAAGTAATGGGAGCTCACTGTGTTACGCAGTGCTAGGGATTCGAACCGCCGAACTGCTCACCTTTCTGATCGACAAGCTCAGCATCTTAGCCACTGAGACTAAAGTCACACATTTAACTACAATTTCTGACTTTGTTCTTCCTTGAAAAGGCAATGTAATCTAGCCAGAATCCTCAGTGCTGTGTTAAAATCTTCCTTGCAATTTCTCTAAAATATTCTTTCTCCTGTGCAGGAAGATGCTTATATTTTTCTATTACTTAGGGGTACTTGATGATGTATTGCAACTCTCAGGGTATTTGATACATAGGGTTGCTGGGGCTTTTTCTCTTGGGGAAGAGAGGGGTTAACACATCTTTCCATCAGTCTGAAGCATCTTTAGTTATCTGAACTTCCCCATCCAAAAGAAACCAATAGGTGAAAGACTTTCCTGCTGGCTTTCCTTGGGCTTAATGGAAATATCAGAAACCAGTCAGGTTTAAGGTAAAGGTTTCCCCTGCCCAGTCATGTCTGATTCTAGTGGGATTGCTCCCTTTTATAGCCAAGGGAGCTAGCATTGTCCAAAGATGGGATCCTTAGCTAAATCTTCCAGCATGGAATTGGGCACCCACTAGTTGAATTCGATCAACAAATGCTTCCTTTGTTTTTCCTTTGCTGCCAAGCATTGGGGTGCTTTTAGAGTAGATACCTCCTACTGATTTTTTAAATTTATTTTTTTATTCTATTTCTGCAAATCACATGGTTTTACCAGAGTTGATATCCCCTCTCCTTATCATTTGCAGTTTTGTCTGATTCAAAAGTACCGACCCTCACCTCTCTAAACAACAGAAAAAGAACAGAATTGCACATACACTTTTTTTTACATAATTTGGTACATACTGTTAAGTATCATATTTTTCGGAATATAAGACACACCTTTTTCCCTTAAAAATCTGGGTGCATCTTATATACTGAATACAGTATTTTTTGCCTCCTGAACCCCTTCCCCTGCTTCACCAAAATGGCCATGCATTGCCTTTAGGAAGCGTCCAGAGTGCTCCTGGGGGCTGGGGAGAAATGAGCCAGAAATGGACCATTTTTGCTCAATTTTGCGCCCCCCCAGCCCCCAGGAGCACTCTATAGGCCTCTTAAAGGCTATGCATGCCCTTTTTTGAAAACAAAATGGACTTATTTTCGTGAAAAAAGGGACGTTTTTGGGAGGTCTGCAAAGTCCAAAAACTTTTTTTTAATTTGTCTCTTCAAAATCTTGGTGGTCTTATAATCTGGTGCGTCTTATACTCTGAAAAATATGGTAGCTCCTGCCCAACTAACTAACAGTTCCAAAGCATGCAAATGCAAGTAGATAAATAGGTACCACTTCAGTGGGAAGGTAACAGCATTTGGCATAGAGCCATCCTGGCCATATGAGCATGGAAATTGTCTTTGGACAATGCTGGCACCCTCAGACAAGAAATGGAGAGGAGCACTGTTGTTCTGACCTAGGCTTCCCAAGAAGCAACAGACTCCTTGTCCTGATAAAACCTTTTATTTAGATTAAAGGGAATTCCTCTCCAGCAAAGTCCTGGCAAACAGTCTTTCATGAGATTTCATAGCTACAGACCTTTATCAGGCTTGAGAGTTGCCAGGCCGATAACTTCCAAACACACTTTGTAGCAGCAATTACTTGGCAAGAAGTCAGGAACAGATCTTCACCCTAATGAATTGAACTAATTGTCTCCTGCAAACTCCACTACCCTTTCACTCTCTTTTATTTCCTCTGGGAGGGGCCATTCACCATCCACCTGTGCCTTTACTCCAGAGTCAGCCCTTGTTCCTTAGCTGTTCCTTTCTCCTGGCAGTTCTGCACATGCACACACTGGGAACAGGCTCCAGCTGTTCTTCTGCCTCACTGATATCCGACTCCAAAGGCAGCTGATAACTGTTGGACAGCCCTGGCCTCATCTCTTTCTGTGATGCAGAACCCTCATCAGAGCTTTCCCCAGGCTCCAGGACTGGCCCAGGTTCCTCCCCAACCTCCTCACTGTCTGAGTCTGCCACCAGCTCCGCCACAACACCTGTGCCCTAAAGTTGAGCATAATTGGACAGGGAAACCCTTATCTTTTTTTAATACTGTTAACTAAAATGCATTAGCCACGTGCAAAACTAAACCAGCCAGGCAAAAGACCCAAGAAGAGGCTATGACGATACCCAACCTTTTATCCAGAGATGCATTTAACATTATGTCTAATGACTTGGAAGCAAGAGAGCCATAAAACTCAGCTGAATGCGTCTTTAGCCAAAAAACAAAAAAAAACCAAACCCCAAGATATGATATTAAATGTCACATGTAAGCACACACTAATAAACTTTCCTTGGAAATCAAGAAATGTCAGCCATTTGTGCATGCCAGGAAAACCGATTCTGTGGGGTCCATCGTAGACCTGAGCGTGCAAATCATCGCATAAGATCAGCCAATGCTCGGGGTTCCTCCTCCATTGCCATCCCCATCAGGAACACAACCACTAATCCAGGACAAATACCTCTTGAGGAAACGGATTCTGTTTCAAAGGAAGAGGGAACGTTTGCAGACATTTCGAGAGGGGAAAACCAGCGAACTTGCAAAGATTTATCACTAGGCAAACTGAAGGCTCTTTTGTAGCCAAGGGGGTCTGGAAGAGTTGAGGTGACAGCAGAATGGAGTAGGTCTCCACTGAAAAATATGCCCCCTCCCTCTCGGAGGGGGGGATCAAGGCAGCAATTCATTATCCTCTCCTCTTTCCACCTGGGGGCCTCTTCTGACAGAGGAGGTGACTGCCAATCACCCTCTCCTCCTGCAGATTTAGGTTTCGTGTTGGCCCAGATGTGAGCTCCAAATAGGGGGAGGTCAAGAAGGCGATGCTAATTTCTCAAGTTCAGATCTATGTTTCCAGGGGTGAAAGATCAGCCCTCATCCAAGTTGTTTTATTGGCCAGCTTTTGGTTTCTCCTTTTCTGCTCAGGGCCCACGACCAGATGAGTCACATTCAGAAAGAGTCTTGAGAAAACAGCTGTAATCATCCTAACGGGGAAATCTGGAAAAGTCTGTGTGTTTGCCTGTGTGTGTTTTAAAACTGTATTTTGTTACACTCACCTTAAAAGTTTTTGGGGAAAGGAGTCCTGCCTGCAGAAAGCCAACATGCATGATTTTAAAATAGAATAGAATTAAAAGGAGACAAACCATCTCAAACGCCATTAAGGGAATGTCCCTTTCCCCTTCCAGAAAGAATTATCATTTAGTTGAGGAAAACCACCAGATTCTGCCTACAATGAATATACCTATCCCCTTCATCAAAACACTTGTCTTTCTTTTCACATTTTCTTTGCCACTCTTCAAAACTAAAGTTTTTAAAAGGAAGTCTGCCAAACAGGCATAAAATCTATCTATCAATACATTTATGGTTTCAAGACAAAGTATTGAAACCTTCCACTGAGGACTAGTATATTGCACAAGTCAAAAAGAGGGTTGTGAAAATATCTACAGACCCCTCACATCCTGGATATAAATTGATTCACCTTCTACCCTCAAAACGACGCTATCGGGCTCTGCACACCCGAACAACTAGACACAAGGTGATTTTTCCCCCATGCCATCACTCTGCTAAACAACAACACTGTCAAATAATTTACTAAGACTGTATTACTATTATTCTTCTCTTCCTTACTGGTATCTACCTCTTCCAACCTATTACTATAACCATGTCGCTTGTATCTTTCAATGTATATTGTTTTTAATTGTTTTCTAATACGATTTGATTGCTTATTTAGTAACCTATGATTATCACTAAGTGCTGTATCTTTTGATTCTTGATGAATGTATTTTTAATGCACACTGAGAGCATATGCACCAAAGACAAATTCCTTGTGTGTCCAATCACACTTGGCCAATAAAGAATTCTAAGTAAAGCAAGTTCCAGTGAAAGAGTGGGATGCAAAACATGTCCCGATTTGTCGGGACCCAAATTTTATTTTATTTTAGGAAACGGGGCTGTGCTGCTCTCTGAAGAGATGCTTTACTTGAGGAAAGCACCTTCTTGAAGTTGGTTCCCGAAGCAGCTAAGGGCAAAGCTGGATGGAAGCATTACTTCACTTCCTTGATGGGGAAGCATTTCGTGTCTGATTGAGACAAATTGCATCACCTCGTTGCTTCAGTGAAGAAAATCAGTCAAATCCACAGCACAGAGTCCTTTGAGAGAGGTCCAAGCTGCCTTGCAGAGTCCTTTTAGGGAACCATGAAAATGACTCTTTTAAATCCTAAGAATGTTGTTCTTTCTTAGGCATATCCTCAAAGAGTGTTTGTGTGTGGGTGTGTGGGTGGGTGGGTGTGTGTGGGTGTTGCTTTCAAGCAATAAAACTCATTTTAAAATGCACAATACCCAACACAGAGATACCAGCAAAATACCATCCAAGTTGTTATGCATTGCTTGAGTTCACTCAGATGAGCTTTCATCCATCCTTTCCAATGCAGAAGGAGGGCAAGCCTAAGACACTGAGCTTGTCGAACAGAAAGGTTCGAATCCCTAGTACAGGTCTCCTGCATCAGCAGGGAGTTGGACTAGATGGCCTCCAAGGTTCCTTCCAACTCTGTTACTGTTACCATGTGAAATTATGTCCAAACTCTTTTGCTTGCAAAATGGTGATGGCCACTATTTCACAGCCATGCCTCAGGCAATTTTCATGCAGGGGCCCCCATTCTGACAAGCTGCTTGGTGAAATAGTTAAACCCAAATAGCAGGGAAGGAGGAATCTCCTCCCTGGTATTTTTGAAAACACCAAAGTGAGGGGGGCACGAAATGAGAATGAAAACCAGACGTCTTAAAGGGATATTCAGGGAAATGCTTGAGGATAAAGGCTTTCTTCCCTGCCCCCTCCCTGCATGCCCATTCCTGGTCCTCTTCTTTTCACAGAAGCATCCTAAAGGACCTGAGGCTGACATTGCATCCTTCTCTTTTAATGGAAGACTTTCCACAGTATTGTGTATTTTAAACAATACCTGGGCAAACAACAGATACAAACTCAAGGTAAACCGCTCCAAACTGGATGGCAGAAAATACGACTTCAGCAACAGAGTGGTCAACACCTGGAATGCTCTACCTGACTCCGTTGCTACATCCTCAAACCCTCACAGCTTCAACCTCAAACTGTCTACTGTGGACCTCATCCCATTCCTAAGAGGCCCGTAACGGGGGCGTGCATAAGCGCACCAGCGTGACTACCATCCCTGTCCTACTGTCCCCATTTATTCGTACCCATTTCCTGTGTTCATATCCATGTTTATACTTATACCTGTTATCTTGTACATGTTTGACAAACAAAATAAATATACAGACCAAATGAACAAAATCCTTCACTGGTTTCCCCGAGTAGATGGGTGTGTTGAAGGAATGGTTTCAAGGCAAGGAAGAAAGAATATGGCTGGCAGTCAAAGGAGCAGAGATCCGGAGTAGTGCGTATTTCCAAAGCTTGCACAAAATTATCTCTGACAAGTTTTTGCCAGCTTCACAGGAGACGCTTTTGCACAGACGCACAATTTTTCTTGTGGCACTCTACTAACCTCTAAAGGAGAAGTACACAAGAAGCTGTGGCCCCAAATACTTCATAGTAGCTTCTAAAGAAGGGTAAACTTGAAGGGAAGCCTTCCACGTGGACATTCAGGTATCTCAAGGCCCAGGATGCAGCAGAATTTTTCTACAGGTAGTCCTTGAATCACAACCTCAATTGAACCCGAAATTTCTGTCGCTAAGCAAAACATTTGGTTCAATAAATTTTGCCCCACTTTACAACTTTTCTTGCCACAGTTGTCAAGAGTGAATCACTATGGTTGTTAAGTTAGTAACGCAGTTGTTAAGTGAATCAGGCTTCCCCATTGATTTTGCTGGTCAGAAAGTCATAAGGTGATCTCATGACCCCTGGAAACTGCAATCATCATAAATATGAATCCGTTGCCAAGCCTCATGTTGATCACAGGACCATGTGGATGCTGCAATGTTCGTAAGTGTGAAAAATGGTCGTAAGTCACTTTTTTCAGTGCCATTGTAACTTTGAACTGTTGTAATTCGAGGACTACCTATAACTGGGCAGTCTTATCAGAAGATGTCCCCAAATTCTGTCATCTTAAGCTACATCCATTAAAAATGAGCCAAGATATGGATGCATCAAATCCGGATGTATTGTTGTTCTGTGTGTGTGTGTGTGTGTGTGTGTGTGTGTGTGTGTGTGTGTGTGTATGTATGTATGTATTTTGTGCCTTTATTTATTTATCAGCACAAATGCAACACATATTTATATGTATGTATATGTGTGTGTGTGTATGTGTGTGTGTATATGCACACACATATATATGTATTATATATATATGGAAATGGACTTCCTATGCTATTCTTTATATATATATGTGTGTGTGTGTATGTGTGTATACACACACACACACATACAAACACACACATACACACACATATACATACATACACATACACATACATACATGCATAACATTCACACACATACATACAGTATATAATTTTTTAAATTGAAAAAACATTGGACATCGAGGGATCTTTCTGGCTCTGACATTTTCGTACATATTTTAACAAATACAGTTTCTACTTTTCTACTTATCATACATAGCTACATTAATCTTATTAACATATCCCTTATCCTCTTTATATATTATTTATCTATGTATTATCCATTTCCAATTTTTGCAATCCTCAATTGTAGATTACAATTCCTAGGCTATTCTTGATGACCTGGCATGATTTAGTGAAACTGCTTGGGAGCAACAATGGGATATTAGGTAGATTCATATTTAAAGACTTATTTTGCTTTGGGTTTTTTAATATAGTTTTTCTTCTAAAGAATTTTCAAAAGTAGACTTTGGATATCAAGGATTTTCTATGAGTCATGCTCTCTCCTTATAAGATAAGCAATTCACAACTTTTGAGATAGACTATAGTAAGGCTAAAGATATTAATTTAAATATGTCCTTAATGTCAATAAACTCATGGAAATCAATGTGAAAGTCAATAATTACCTTAAATTCCATATATTCCCAGGAGTTGAGTCGAAGTATGGTGAAGTCCTGATCCAAGCTTTTTTTTTTTTTTGCAATCTCAATTTGCAAGTAATCATACCAAACCATAAACAAGCAGATAATAATTGCATTATTTCATTCTGTGTTTATGACAGAATGAATAAATGGGATTAAGGGATAACTAATCCACCCTAAGCAAAGAAAGGGGATAAGTGGGATAAATCTCTTCAGCAGATGTTTCATGTATTATCAAATGATCAGTTACATTTATGAGTGAACCTTTCTAATAGTCCACAGTATGATAATTTACTCTTCCTTTCTTTCAATCATGTATTAACTTCATTGGATATGAACAAAGGTATGTTGCCTCTTGGCCATCCTCTCTTCTTTTAAAAGAGAAAAAAAATCACCTTCACATATTAAGAGCCCAACTGAGTTTACTCCTTGCATTAAGTTCTCATGTGCTTGGCATTTGTTCAGCGTGATGTGTGAATCCAAACTCTATGATTTCTAAGCCATGGTTTATGTTTGATGGATGAATCCAGCTTGAATCTGTCTTCTCCTTCGCTCCTACAAACCTCACCCCTGTTTAACCTGAGTCTAGGCCACTCTGTGCATCTCTTTCTGATGATATGAAACTGCAGCTCCCAAATGCCAATGCCTTTTAATAGAAATCATTAGCTGGAAAAAGTGCTATTGGAGTCCTTCGAAATCAATGACTGAAAATAGATCTTACTCAAGTGACATGCAAATTCCTATTAGTTACTGCATTCTTAAGGATTAATTATGTCATTTTTGAAAAGGACAACTAGATTTTTTTCTCCAAGTGTGGCATTGAAAGAAATGAAGTGGACGGTTGGATGCAAATATATTTGAAGTTTTTGCAGTTCTGATCTCTGATATTATAGCAGGTATTATATTATTTTATATTTTATATTATTTTACATTTTATATTATTTTATATTTTATATTATTTTATATTTTACATTATTTTATATTATATATTATTTTGTATTTTATATTATTTTACATTATATATTATTTTATATTTTATATTATTTTATATTTTATATTATACCATATCATACCATATTATATTCCCTTTTTACGATTCTGTAATTCGAGGTAGAGGAAGGGTGACTGGATGGAACTGAGTGATTACTGGCCGGATGCCCTTCCTGACACCACACAGAGTTCACAGCACATATTTTTCATATTTTTGCGTCCTGATAGATAAATATCTGTCACTGCCTAGGAGTGAACTCTCAACCTTCTGACAAACATCTTCCCTCTAGGCTACCATACCACTATTACATTAAATTAGATTATTAAATTATGTATGTCTGTGTGTTTATATAGCATTACAGATAATATACAGTACCATTATATATTACATACCTTATATATGATATATCAGATATACTGCATATTATATACCTAGAGTAGCTCCACAGCAAGAAAGGAGGTAAATAAAATTAACAAATAAATAATAATACCAGAAGATCAAAGCTATTATCACATTCTTTTTTTCACATCAGATACTTGGCCAGCAGGGATCAAGGCAAAACCAAAGAGGAAGCAGAGAGTTTTCTGTTGGCCATAGAGGGAGTGAAAACTGAGCAGCATTTGAATCCCATGCAACAAGTGAACTACATCTTCTGAAGAACAGCATACACACATCCCAATCACTCATTGACTGATAAATTACTTAAACCTTTGGGGAAGAGGGGTGCCAAAGACAAACATTTGTTGCACCAACTGCTTCTGAGCAAGTTAGAATATATTAAATTATACAGCCTCAAAAGTAGCAGCTTGGTCAGCTCCTGACCTAAACTAGCTTTATTTTCTTTCTACTGTTCTACCAAACAAGAGTTTTAACCAAAAGAAAAAAAAGATAGCAAGAAGTAGCCAAAATTAAGGTGTTTCACAGTATTGCATATTTAATTCTATTGACAGATTGCAAATCCTTTGCTTTCTGGGCTAGGAGAGTTCACTGTTTGTCCCTGTCCCAAGTGTTCAAGAACAAACTTCAAGAGCCTTAAAAATCCACTTCAAAGGTGTGTAGATAGGGGACTGTTTGGATGTGTTTCAGTGGTAATTAACATAAGGCCCTTGGGGAAAAGAAACACAACAATAATTCTTTGCCTTCTGCTAGTGTTCCAATTTTGACTGCCACCCCACCCCACCCCAACCGTTGACATAACAGAAAGCTTCTACATAATGAAGATACATAGATGAAGATTTTTTTTCCTGCATTCAAACAATCTGCAGAAAGACAAAATGAATTAGAGCTAGAGTAGAAAGCAATGGGTTAACTATGCCCCATCTTCTAGTTATCTGAACTCGCCTCTGTTCTTATTACAGTGGGTGTCTAACCACTCTGGGTACTAAAGAAATCTGGGGAAGAAAATAATTTGTGGTTTTATTTGAATGCTAAATTAGAATATGTATTGACAAGTCAAGACCTGGGTTTGCCCTTTGTATAGACCCATGGTTTATTGAATAAATTGTAATTATCAGTAGTCACACACAATAAGCCAAAAGCAAGCTATTGTTTTGCATTGCAAGATATGCAGATCTCACAACTCTTCCTCATTTTATATTATCTACTACGGAAGTCTTCTCACTCAGGGAATTTACTATAATGAAAGCTCTCCAAAAGAGTCATCAAAACAAAACCATATTCTTGATACTCAGTATCCAGGGAAGCAATTATTTCTCAGTAGTGCAGACTTCAGATTTATGTACGGAAACTGAGTCTAGATAATATGACAGATTCAGGGGAAAGAGAACTGGCTTGTTCTGTGTGAAGCTCGTCCGCTATTATCACCCATGGCAATCATAGGGTTTGTAGGGCTCAATTGGAGGAAGATCTCTCTATTTACCCTCTCCTTGGTTTTTACCAAAAGACCCCCAATTAAACCTGGGTGGACCTACATGCAAAACAGGTCTTCCACCACTGTCATGCCATCTCGTCATCCATCTTTCTCTTCCTCCTGCTTATAATTTTGCCTGGGATTTCCAATTCCCACCTTCTGAAGGAGCAGTGTCAAAAATCAAGATGGTGACTATGGGATCAAAGCCTTTGGATCTGAATTTACATTTGTTGGATGCCGACTGAAGCTTAGACATATAGATTATATGTAGCACAATTGGGAGATGATTCACTGGACTCTCTGAATCAAACCAGTTACTGAAATGGGTTGCCAAAGTAATAGAAAGGTAGGTAGGTAGTTAAGTATTATGTTTCCCAAAAAATAAGACCCAACCAGAAAATGAGCCCTAGCATGATTTTATAGCATTATGCTCGTAATATAAGCCTGACTCCAAAAAGAAGCCCCAGTTAAGATTGTTAGCCAGAGAGATACATTTAGTACTGTATTTCCCTGAAAATAAGACCTAACCAGATAATAAGCCCTGATGCATCTTTTAGAGCAAAAATTAACATGACCTGGTCTTATTTCAGGGAAACATGGTAGGTAGGTAGGTAAATAGTAAATTTTGTAAAATTTATTAGCCACCCATCTTATCACAGTGTAGCTCTGAGTGGCATTACAATCTTAAAAAGATAAAAACTATACAAAAGCTAAAAGACAAACAAAAGCTATACAAAAGTTAAAAGGCATGTGCCCTCATCTTCGCATGTGCGCGCAACCCCCCTGCCCTCTCCCCACCCCACTTGGTGAGCGATGGCACAGTGAACCCATTTTTCACCCTCCCCAGGCTCCAGAGGCTTCCTAGGAGCCTGGGGATGGCAAAAATGGCCTCCCCTGCCCCCTGCAGCCTTCTGAAGTCTCCGGAGGGCAAACAATGGCCAAAAATAAAGGAGGAGCTGACAGGGCAATGCCTCACATGCCCTAAGACAGGGGTCAGCAAACTGTGGCTCTGGAGCCGCAAGTGGCTCTTTCCTCCCTCTGCTGTGGCTCCGTCACCGGTCGGCGCCACAATTTTGAGCGGCGCTTCCGGTGCGGGGGGAGTAGCGAAGCACAGTGTGCCAGGAGAAGACTCTATGGCAAGGGGAGGGTTTACCAGTTGTCTCCACAATTGATAGGGCTTTCAGTTATGACAGGTAGAGGAAAAAGTACGCCGCGCTAGGAGGAGACTCTATGATGGGGGAACTGAACTTCCAGTCAGCTCCAGAATTGAACAGGGGGCTTCCAGTTAGGACCTTTGTGGATCCCAGTGTCTTCTTTTCTGTGGGAAATGGCTCTTTGAGTATTTAAGTTTGCTGACCCCTGCCCTAAGAAATGGCTACGTGTGCCACCTATGGCATGCATGCCATAGGTTTGCCATCATGGCCCTAAAGACTCATGTCCATTCTGATCACATCAGTTTGCACTACTTAACTCTCAAGGGATGTGACCCATTGCGTCCCAGAGTTGTCTAGTACATATTTATATACAAGTTTATGCATGTGTGCATGAACCTAGAGCTACATAGCAAGGTCACCTATTTGGATTGGACAACATCTTTCTAGGAAAGGCAATTGATAAGTGATCCATGCCCATTTTTACAACATTTTTGCCACAGTTGTTAAGCGAATCATTGCAGCTGTTAACTGAACCATGTGGCACATTAAAATAATCCAGTTGCTCATTGACTTTGCTTGTTGAAAGTCAACTGGGAAAGTGACCAATGAGAATTGCACAACCCCAGGATGCTGCAACCCTTGTAAATACATGCCAGTTGACAAGTGCCTGGATTTCGATGTTGTGATTGTGGGGATGCTGCAGTGACTCTAAGTGCCAGGATTGATTGTAAGTGACTTTTTCAGGTCATTGTAACTTCAAATGGTCACTACAGCAGAGGTGGGTTGCTGCCGGTTTGGCCCTCTTTGGCCAAACCGATAGTAGAATTCAGGCCGGGGTCACAGAACCGGCAGTGACCCAGGCCTGCCACGCCCTTGAACTGGTTCACCGGTGTCTTCTGCCATTGCTGGCATGGTTCTGCACATGCACAGAGCAATTTTTAGTCACATGTGCATGCACAAGCGAACCGATATTAACCGGTTCAAGAACCCACCCCTGCACTAGAAGAAAGGTTGTAAATTGAGGACTATCTATACTCAAACACTGACAAGATCTAGCCAATAAGGAGAAACTAGAAAAATGACAAAACAGGAACTCCAACTTATCAAAAATAAAGGGGTAAATAGGAAAACTACTACAGTGGGACATTCAGCAGTGTTGAGGATGACACTTTTGCTAAGAGTAACAAAAACTACCCTTGCTTCCATTCTCTAGTGTTTTTTTTCCCTGAATCCCTTCCTTGATTTGTTCACAGTCACTGCAGCTCCAATAAGCTGAGTGTTTAAATAACAACTCTGGAGCCACAGTAAAGATAGAAAATTATGGCTTCCTCTCATGGCCAAATATTAAACACAGCAGACACCTAATGGCTCTATTACTCTCCAGGGACAGAGTTTTATGAACAATGGAGTCCCAACATACGCGCGCCCAGCTAGGGCTTGCAAGCCTCGTTATGAGCTCACTCATCCAGCACAATTTACAAGCCCGGTGGAGCCCACTTGAAAATCCGAAGGGGGAAGGGGGGTGTTTTAAAGACATAGAGACACATGCCCACAGGCACATGAGGAGGGAGGATCAAGAGCAAGCCCGGTTTATGTAAATTATGTAAATGGGAGATGCTTGGGTCTTTGTAATGTGAAAAATCAAATAAAAGGATGAAGAAAAGGGAGAGAAGAAATGCATTAGGGTTGTGATGGCAAACCTATGGCATGCATGCTCAAAGTGGCATACGAAGCCATGTCACTCGGCACACGTGGCCTTGCCTGTTTGTTTTCTATCCTTCATGCACATGTGGCAGTGCCAAAAATCAGTGTGCATGGCCAGCTGACTGTTGGGTGTGCATGTGCACCAGAACCCGGAGGTTCAGCTTTTCCAGAAGTTAATCCATTCGTGCACATGGCATTGCCAAAAACTGGCCTGCGCAAGCATGCCAGCCAGCTGATCGTTGGGCGCGCATTCATGCTAGAACCTGAAAGTTCAACCTTTCCAGAGCGTGGACCTGACAAGTGCACGCAAAATTTCCATGCTACCTTTTTGGCACTCAGCGCCAAAAAGATTCACCATCATTGCATTAGGGGGCTTTTTTGTTGTTGTTTGAAAGATGTACAGTATATAACTGCCCAACTTATATAAACATGATTTTGGGATGGCATGTATCAAATAACACCCCCAAAACAACATTACAAAGAACACCCCTAAAATATCAACCAAAACCAAGTCCATAAATCACGCAGTTGGGACACACTAGAAAATTCCTCCTTCAACCTAAAACAAAGGCTTATCTGTTATCCCAACCCTGCACCCAAGAGAAAAAATAACACATATTAAATCAGATTGTCCAACTTTGGCACTTTTAAGACCTGTGAACTTCAACTCCCAGAATTATCCAGGCAGCCATGTTTCAACTCGATAAGTAGGGGAATATCTTGGAACTAATTGTATCAAGTTCAAACATATTATCAAATCAATATGCCTTCTTATTCTGGTCCCACCTTCTTTCATCCCACCTATTTTTTTCATAATTCAGCATCTAAATTCCAAAAGTGTGGACCTCATTTCATACTCCTTGGAATACTGTCTATAGTTCTGGTCACCATAACACAGAAAGATGCTGAAATCCTAAAAGTGGGAAGAGAAGAGCAAGATGGTAAGGGGTCATATTGTCAGGCCTCCAGTTATATC
Source organism: Thamnophis sirtalis (assembly GCF_051295495.1). Classification (NCBI taxonomy): domain Eukaryota; kingdom Metazoa; phylum Chordata; class Lepidosauria; order Squamata; family Natricidae; genus Thamnophis; species Thamnophis sirtalis. The sequence goes on from NW_028261382.1 coordinate 80,489,521, forward strand.
CCTTTTAGGATCTTTGGCCTGCCACACTCTGTTTCATTAGTGTAGTAGTTGGGAGCGGGGAATAGAAAGGAGTAGAATTGTGGGATATGTTGTTGTCATTCTTTTCTAGAAGCCCAAGGTCATCTTTTGCCTCCGCACCTCTGCACCTGACCGGAAGCAGCTGGGTGGAGATGCCAGCGTGGAAGCAGAAGATTGGACCATGTGATGGATTTGTGGGTGTGGGGACAAGATCATGAACTTTCAACTGGGTGGGAATCCGATGTAACATCCAGAATTGGGATTCCACAGATGTGCTAAGATGTCTGATTTATTAAATTGGAACTTTAAGGATCATTTTGCCTTGGACTCTGATTTACTTCTACATGATACTTGGAACGCTGTCAAAAATGATGAATGCCTGAGGGACCTATGTATTTCTCCAGCCTATTCCTAGAAGAATTAGGGGGCGGGGGACATGATAACTGTCTTCCAATACTTGAGGGTCTGTCACAGAGAATAGAGAGTCAACTTATTCTTCAATTACCTGAGGGCAGGACAAGAACTAACAGATGGAAGCTTGTTAAGTGAGATCCAACCTAGAAGTAAGGATGAATTTTCTGATAGTGAGACCAATTAATCAATGGAAAAGCTTGCCTCCCTGAGCTATGAATGCTCTATCAATGGAGGTTTTCAAAAATAGACCAGACAACCATTTGATTTGGATGGCCATAAGTTAGTCACCCCCAACCTTTTGGGCACTCTGGTTCCATGGAGAGAGGTTTTTCCATGGACCAGAGGTGGAAGGGTTTCACATGCTGTCTGGATTTCACAGGTGGGGCTTGGCTTGTTTGTGTGGCCCAGTTTCTGGCCTGCCACAGCCTGGTGTCAGTCCACGGACTAAGGGTTGGGGACCCATAGTATAAGGTCTCCAGCCTTGAGGTACCATGATATTTTCTTCCTACCTACCTACCTACCTACTCTCTCTCTCTCCCTACCTATCTACTGTATTTCTCTCTCTCTCTCTCTCTATCCCTCTACCTACCTACCTACTTACCTACCTACCTACCTACTGTATTTCTCTTTCTTTCTCTCCATCTCTATCCCGCTATCTACCTACCTACTTTTTTAAACTTTGCTTCTTCAAAACCTTGGTGCGTCTTATACTATGGTCCGTCTTATATTCTGAAAACTATGGTACCTATATTACATCACATTCTGTGTCCACAAATCCTAGTTATTTCTTGTTGCAACTTCCATCTCTCATATTCAATCATTGGTAAAACCCATGAATATATCATGATATTCTGACTCTCCTTGGTTTTTTAATTCTAGCGTCAATTTGCCCATTTCTGCGCAAACAGATATTTTCTTTATAATCTCCCTTTCTAAAGGTATGTTTTCATTTTTCCATTATTGAGCATATATCATTCTTGCTGCCATTATGACATGTAATATTAAATATATTGTCCCTTTACTATAGTCCTCTGTTATGATTCCTTGTAAAAATAGTTCTGGTTTATTTTCTAATTCATAGGTCCTATGATTCTATGTTCTATTTTCCTAAATCAGATAACTGTAAGATTCTATTCCCCCCCCCCCGCAATCCACTCACATACACACACACACACTCCACACTATTTAATTCTGTAATTTCCAAAACATTAATCACCATCTCCAACCTAATGTCTTGAAGACCTCTAATTTTCATCCAGGAATTGGAAATCTAGCACAATCAGAGAGAAAATAGCTGGGGAAGCCCGAGAGGAGTCTTGGTAAGCAGTAGTCAAGGAAAGAAAAAGGAGCCAATTCATAAAATGGGTCTTTGACAGATGCTCAAGTGTAACAGTTTGAAAGGAGAACTACAGATTGCATTGGAACTAAGGGATTTACCTCTGAACTTTGTTCTACTTTCAAACTATTTTTAGAAATGGGAAATACTCAGAGGAGCAACAGCAGAGAAGCTGTGTTTCTATTTTCTAGACTCAAGCAGCAAGTAACTTGATGTGGGGAGAAGAGACTTTGTAAGCAATTTTTAAAAAAACTTGCGGAAAAATCACATTCGATTTCCTGAACGGGTGGCATTTGAGAGCCTTCTTAGACCCAACTAGGTGACCAGTTCACCAAATTGAATGTTTTCAGTCTGAATTGGGAATGTTTTGTTAGCTAGGAGACATACTAAGCCAGGGGTTTAGTGCTGCGATGACACGTCGTGGTCGCAAGAGGTGTCACAACGTTTTTCCCCTTTGCTAAATTGGGGGTGGGCGGCAGTGTGTGATGCATCCGGTCCATGGGTCGCAAGTTTGACACCCCATACACTAAGCATTTGGAAGGACCGCAATGGAAGCACATCATCACAAAATGGAGAGAGATTGTATCCTTTCTTCTCCTTGGATATGTCAGGTGCAAGAAACCAGGAGCCAGGATAGAGTTCAAAAGCACTGCAAGTTTGTTCCATGTTCCTGTACACAAGAATCTGATCTACTAATAGTCATGACAAATTGGTACCAGGTAAAATTAAACAGACGTCAAGGGGAGTTGGACTTAGGTCTCTTTCAGGGGCATAGGAACTCCAGATGGCTGATGCATTTGACTTAACCTTCAGAGTCCTCCTACAGCAACGGCCACCAATGTTTTGGGCACCAGGGACCAGTTTCATGGACAGAAGTTTTTCCATAGACTTGGGATTTAAAAGATTCTGACTCAGAATGAGGTAAGTAATTTCTAATGTTGGGTTTTCCCCCTTACTAGAGGGAGCCCCCTTGTGGAGTACTGCGAAGCCATTACATGGCAACTCCACTGTGCTGTACAGTAGAAGCCATTTTACGGCAGTACAATGAAAGCCATTTTAAGGCACAATTGTCTGTATCTTAACAGAACACACACTCTGAGGGGTGTTAGGGGTATCTTACAACCACAGTATTTGTTTCCAGACAGTAAGTCATCTGTGTATCAAGTTTGGTTGAAATTGCTCGAGGTGTTCCAGAGTTATGCTGGAACACACACACACACACACACACTTTAATAGATGAACTTTTTTGGACTTCCTGGGAGGAGCCTACTGGTGGTGGCAGCAAAAAATCAGCTGCCTCCGAATTCCTGGCTACGTACCTGTTTAGAGGATCTTCCATCTGACGTCTTATCAGGTTTTCTTATCCTTCAGGCAAGAAGGAAAGAAGAAACTGTTTTGCTGGCAAATGCTCTTCGATTTTTGCAGCTTTTGTGCTTGCAGGGAAAGGGGGGCTAGCCCAAGGCAGAACGGCTGTCCGTGCTGGCAACTTCAAATTGCCTTGTGCAGGACAAAGTAGGTCTCTCCCACTCAGTTCAAAGTTTTGTTTGATTTAATCTTATCACGAGCTGAATCCATTTCCATGCACAATAATTGTTTATCAACATTTTAGCTTCTTTTCTTTTTCTCCTCCGAAAAATTATTTACTTAGAGGCTTTTAAAATGGCGCCGAGCAGGCTGGTTTCTCCGGTAATAATGAACACTTTTTGTTAATCATCACAAGAATTCACAAGAATTCAAAACAAAAGAGATTGCTTATCATATGTTTTGGTTTCACAATAGGCCAGCAGAAGCTTTTTAATTAGCTTTATTTCTACAAGAATGTTACTCCTTCATTAACTTTGCTTATCTGGAAGTTAAATGGTGATGAATCTGCTGAACGGTCTTGTTACAATGTTTACTCACTGAAAGTTTTGCCAAGCCTTAACTTCAAAATAAAAGGGGAACTCAGCCTCTTTACTTAAAGCTGCATATTCAGGCAATAGAGTTTTATTAACTGCAGGCAGATAAATTTTGAAATGGCTTCAAAACCAAATATTAACTTGAAGTTGTAAATTTTTTTCTTATTACTATTCAAAATACCAGTTTCAATTTTGTAAAAGGCTTTCTTATCCAGCTGCGTTACAAGATGGCGATTTTATAGCTTCTGCGTTTGATATATGACACACTCAATCAGTTCTATTCTCCTGAAGACTTCTCCTTATTAACTGTTAAAAGTCTATAAATAGTATCCCATTTAAAACCGAGGGGAGCAGAGACTTTGTTTGTTTGTGCGTTTTTTTATAATGGCTCCCAAATCGAAGCAGTCTAAGCGTTTCCTTAATAATACATCTCAAGAAATTGTTACAAAATCGCTGCCCTTGCCTCCCACGCCCTCTACTGGAGATCTCTTAACGCAAGAATTTCTTTTTGAAACCCTTAAAGAGTTCAGACAGGAAATTAAACAACTTTTATCGGACTTATATGATAAACTGAACGCCAAGATTGCTCAAACAAGGGAAGATACGATCAGAGTTATGACTGTTATGACAGGCTATGTTTCTGAAATGGAGGACAAATTGGAACTTTTGGAAAAAACTACTTCTAATTTGACATCTAAAATTCAAACGTTACAACAGGAAGTTGAAAATGCTCAAAAACAACTCGTTATGATAAATTACAATAAGACTGCGTTTGCAATAAGAGTCAGAGGATTGCGTGAAAAGGAACAGGAGAATTTGAAACAGACCTTTTTTTGAAGCTTTCAGACGTTCGGTGGGAAGTCCGGGATTTAACTTTGATTGGCAGATTCAAAAAATTTATCGCCAGAACTCGTGTGTAGCAAAACAACGACAGCTTCCGAGGGACATAATTATATATTTCACCACAAGAGAATCCAGAAATGCGATAATACAGAAGTTCTACAATAACAGGCTGCGAATCGATGGACAGGACTTGATTGTTTTTAAAGAAATACCATCTCAAATATTAAGAGCAAGGAGAGACTACACTTTCTTAACTGAAAAACTTAGAGATTCTCAGATACAATATAAATGGGAAGTGCCATCTGGTATCACAGTCACATTTGAGAACCAAAAATATCATCTCAATTCTGTTTGCGAAGCCCGAGATTTTTACTACAAAACTCTGAAGGCAGGACTTCCTGATTCACCCGGACTTGGAGAAAGACAAGGAGAAGGAGAAGATAAGCAGCGGGACACGTGGCTACAAGGCGGAGGGTGTTGCTTTCCCTTTCCGGAAGGGCAGAAGAGAAAGAATAAAGATCCAGCTATGCCTTTAAAATACTTCTTAAATTTTTAATTTGAATAAAATTTCAGGACTCCTGTCTGGTATAAAATGACAAAGCTGTATACCGATGAAGAGATATTGAGACTGAAAGAAGCGGTGCTGAATTTGGACATATATTGTATGGGACTTATATAAGACTTGTTTGAATCTTAATTTAAACTGCGCATGATCTATTCTTTGGGGCGAGGAGAGCGGAGATCATAGTTTTCTTGGATTGTGGTTTGGGATGAATGGAGTCGGGTGCGTGGGGTAGATGGAAGGGTAGTGAAAGTTCAATTAGATTATCTTGATCCAGAATGTAAGCTGATTTTTGTATAAATTGTTATTTGAATACAAGGTTAAGAAAGATTATCTGGAGAGTCTACACGAGGGTGGAGTAAATATGAGAGGAGCAATGGATGAGGATAAAATATATATGCGGACACGGGTAAAGGCAGGATGGGAGGTATAGAATTTATATGCGGAAGCAGGTAAAGACATTGGTTAAGATTTTAAAAATAATGAGAAGCTGAGTTTAATGTTAGAGAGTATATTGACTTCTCTTTCTTGGGGGGGGGTTCCCCCCCCCTTTTTTTCTTTTTATTATTCTTTTCTTTTTTGTTCTTTATTTTTTATTATTTTTTATTATTTTGTAACTTCTAATCTATTTGGTTTCAATACTCCAGACTTTGCTTGATAAAGAACGATGCCGGGAATGGGACCTGGGAAGTCGGAAGGGGGTCAGGGAGGGGGGTTCAGGGGGTGGGTGGGGGGGAGGGTGGAAGTATAGACTCAATTTTCAGAACAATGAATGCACTTGGATACTGTTGCTTTTTTTTCTTTTTTTCTTTTTTTCTTTCTTTTCCTTTTATTTTTCTTTTGTTTTAGTACAAAACAAATAGACCAATGAATATATAAATACACCGAAGCGAGGTGTAGAGGGAAAGAAGAGGGGGGAATTAAGAGGGAGTGAGAAGGGAATGTAAGGAGGGTGAGATGGTGGGAAGGGGAGAAAGGAATGGCTGAGGGGGAGGGGAAGTAGAAGAGGGGATTGTTGGAAGGGAGAAATGAAAGTTGGAGGGGTAGAAGGAAGGGTGTATGTAGGATAGAAGTGTTATGAGTTGTTTATTGCTTCTTTTTTTTTTAACTGCACAGTATTTAAGTGATTGTATAAAGGAAAATGAAAATGTAATAAAAGAATCTTTGATTACGGAAAAAAAAAATAGATGAACTTTTTGTTACACACAACGTGTTCAAGGTATGTATAAATATCTCTCCACTGGCCTATATTGTTCCTGGTTTCCCCAGAAATCAATGAAGCATCATCTGGAGTGAAAAATATGTAAAGTTGTATAACTTTATCTAGTTCTCTATCTAGTTCTCTTTCCTACTTTCAGTTACCACCTTTCTTTTACTGTTGAGTCTGCTTTCCTTTAGGAGTAAGCTCTTAACTTAAATTTCCTACTCAACATAAACTGGGAATAGGCCTGAGGAAAGGATAGCTATTGACCCCCATCAGTGTTTTGTTTCTTCCGAACTTGCATGATCATGGTTATTTAAAAATAATAATAAGCCACCCAGAGTCATTTGGAGTCAATTAGCATCCAAATTTAAATAAATAAACAAAGTTCTTCCATCCATGTGTTTTGGCTGCAGACAGGATCGCTGCATTTCAAGACCGTCTGGATAAACACACACAGGTTAACAATATTGTTTTTTACTGCTGAATCTTCCCAGCAGATTTATACATTCTAATGGAGTATTTAATTTAATAATTAAAATGTGTTTGCATCCTTCAGTTCTGCTACACTGGTTTTTGCTGGTACTGGGATAGGTAGCTAGTCAGATAGATTATATAGATTATATAGATTATATAGATTATATAGATAGATAGATAGATAGATAGATAGATAGATAGATAGATAGATAGATAGATAGATAGATAGATAGATAGATAGGCAGCAGACAGGCAGACAGACAGATAAATGGATGGACAGACAGAGTTTTAAAATAGGATGAAAAGTAAGAATAGGCACAGGGAATATAAAGAAATTTGATATTACTAGAATAGGGATTCATTTTAATGTTTCTAATTGTGAAAAAACAAACATCCACTTGATTTGAACCCAGTTTGAATAGTTTCAGACGCAATTTAAGATCAGGCTATACACAATCTCGCAAGCAAGCTTTTCCTTAGTTCACCTAATGCAAGATGTTTCCTTTATTCATTGGTTGCACAAACCCATGGTGTTTGTGTGAACTTAACCACCATGATTTACAAAACATGAAATTTTAGAACTTCATCATGCCCCCTTACTGGTTTCCCACACCCATACCCTCCAGAGGTATAGATAAATGGCCATTCTGACAGGAAAATTCTGGGTTGTCCACACCGCTAGAGGGAAAGTGCTTGGCAAACGTGCCATGCCACCCCTCACAGGTTTCTATTCATATTTCAAATGTATATATAGCATGTTCAGATTGTACACTCAGCATACTTAACCTGGCTACTGAATTCATCCATTTTCTGGATGTACATATTATACCGAACCAAAAACTAATCCAAAGGGATGGATTTGAACAATATGCTAAGACACATTGTTGATTAAAATTAACCAAGCTTGGCATGTAGATACTAATATATCTACTAGACCATTACTGTCCTGGATAAGTGTGTTGCGTGAACACAGGCAGCATGCCCTCATTTACATGGGGTCCAGCACATGAAAGAAAGCTCATGCACTCAGAGGAAAGTTTGATTATCAGGGCTGTTTGGAGACCGATGTATGGATTTTTGTTGCCAGCCAACAAGACTGTTAAAGCAAGTTGATGTTGTAGCCTAATTGTCAGGTGCAAAGACCTAAGACCTAACATTAAGTTCCAGTTAAGTTGATGTATTGCTCACACCTACATTCAAGAGTCTAGTCAACTAACAGTCAGCACTAAATTGGTTCTAGATAAGTTAATAGAATTCAACAGGGGTTGGACTTAGATTGCTTGTGGCAACATAAGGACTCCAGGCTGATTCCTCTCTTGACTCTGCCCCCAAGCTCTGCTTGTCCTCCTACATCAATAACATCTGGAGGACAATCCTTCCATATCATATTATTGAATTTCACAGTTTAATTGCACTCTTCATCTTCTTTTAACAACCCCATAATCCCTTGCAGGGTGGAGTCTGGGTAACTGAATGGAGCTGTTTACTGGCCAGATGCCCTGTTGCCACTGTGGAGTGTTTTTTTTCAGCAGATATATTCTCAATGTGCCCAGAGGGAGAAATATCTGCCTCTACCTAGGATCGAACTCACAGCCTCCTGATTGCGAAGTGAGAGCTCTACCTGTAGGCCACCGCAACACTCCTCATGGTCTTATTGCATTATTCCAGATTAATGGATGGAGTCTAGGCAGGGTAGAAAAAAGCCACAGATATGACATCCTTCCACATCAAGTGAGTTGATTTTTACCCAAAGCAACAATGGCCATGATCATCTCATTAGGATGTGTCACATCTTGTCTCCGCTAGTACTTATTTCCTCTTTAATTGGATGCTTTCCATTCTATGGACATTTGAAAATAACTAAATAAATTAGATCATCAACCAGTTCAACCCATTTGCTTTTCCTATTGGGAGAAAGGCAGAATCAATAGACATCTGGGTCCTAAGGTTCAAATCACCAGGCCCTACAGTCTAAAAGGCCCCCAAATTGAGTGTGATCTCTTTTTCTTTTCTTTGAACAGTGACATTGTCCCTGATGCTCAAACTCTCTTAAAAGGGAAAGGAAAGAAAGAAAAAGGTTAAGAAAAAGGGGACTCGGATGTTGGATTTCACCATACAGATGTAGGTTGGGGGGCATCCTTTCTATCTATCTTCCATCAGTACCATTGACCAAGATGAAACTAATTGCAACAAAAGTTCATCTTTGTATGGCAGTCAGTATCTATGAATCTTTAGAACAGGTGTCCAAACATGGCTGGCTGGGGAATTCTGGGAGTTGAAGTCCACAATTCTTAAAGTTGCCAAGGCTGGCCACCCCTGCTCTAGATACTCTACCACACTATCACTATTACAAAAGAGCAAAGTTTATAGGCACCATCTAGTGATTGTTAAGGCCTTGTGTGCCATTCAAGACATTATGGATTGCCATTGTTTTGGCTTGCTTGTTTAATGAAACATCGTGGAACAACCCTTCCCCCATTGGTTTCCAAACCATTTGCTTTTCATCAAAGGTGCCATCTTTGTGTTTTCTCCTGGAATATGAGATGAATGAGTGAACTAAGCTACCAGTAGCTGCACACACAAGACAGTGAACCCTTAACCTTTTTGTTGTTCCCAGCAGTTTCCATTTCTAGGGTTAATTCTTCAGGTAGGAAGTAGGTAGATAGGTAGGTAGGTAGGTAAGTAGGTAGGTAGGAAGGCTGGAAGGGAAGAAGAGAGGGAAGAACGAAAGAAGGAAGGAAAGAAGGAAAGGGAGGGGAAGAGGGAGGAAGGCATACCAACAGCCTTTAAAAGCGACTAAGGCCATCATTTATCAAATGACAGGACAAAGCACTCCAACTTACCAAGTCCTTGCAAAAACATCTCTGGCTACTAAAAAATTAATCGGCACCAGATGGCACAACAGCCGCTTGTCACAGAGCCAGGCTTGAGCCACAAACAAAAGCCTTTTGCTCCACGGGAAAAGTCAGAAGATCACTGGAAGATCAGGAGGAGAGAGCAGCAGGGGTGGCAGCCCCCGAAGATAGCCATGGAGAAGACAGGGAGCCACTTTGATTGTCTGACACTACAGCAGGTAAGAGAGTCCTTGCTGTGCGCAGAGAAGAAAAAGGCAGCTAAGCAGGATTCAGAGAATGGGCTCAAACGTGCCATAGTCCTGCGTGTTCTCACTACTAAAAGGCACTGATTGAATTATCTTATTGCATCAAGCCACTGGTTCTTCAACCAGCATTTATCAAACAAATCATGATTGGCCACTAGGGTTCATACATCGCAATCAGGAATTTTAGGTCCCCAAGAATCAAAGATACCCTACAATCAAAGCAAGCAGATGGAGCGGATAGTGCAATGTGTGAAGCCGGTTCCCTCTGCTCCATGTTAGAATACTTGGGATGCAGTGATGGGTTTCAAAAAAATTTTGAACCTACTCTGTGGGTGTGGCCTCCTTTGTGGGAGTGGCTTGCCGGCCATGTGACCTGGTGGGAGTGGCTTGCCGGCCATGTGTTTTCTCTCTTTCTCTCTCTCTCTGTCTCTCTCTCTCTCTGTCTCTCTCTCTCTCTCTCTCTTTTTCTTTCCTTCCTTTTGTCTCTCTGTCCCTTTTTTCTTTTTTTCTTTCATCTCTCATTTTTCTTTCTTTCTTTCTTTCTTCCTTTCTTTCTCTTTCTCTCTCTCTGTGAGTCTGTCTGTCTCTCTGTGTGTGTCTGTGTTTGTGTCTTTGCCTCTCTCTCTCTCCCTCCCTCCCTCCCTGTCTCTCTATGTGATTCTCTCTCTGTGTCTTTCTGTCTCTCTCTGTCTCTCTCTCTCTCTGTATGTCTCTGTATCTCTCTCTCTCTCTCTCCTCCAGTGGTGGGTTTCAAAAAATTTTGGAACCTCTTCTGTAGGTGTGGCCTGCTTTCCAGGTCCACTGGTGGAACCTCTTCTAACCGGTTCAGGAGATTTGACGAACCGGTTCTACTGAATAGGTGCGAATAGAAGCCCACCTCTGTTGGGATGGGAGGAAAATCCAGATAGAAATCTGGAATGCTGTTATTAGTGAAGACCATCCAGTTTTCTCCAATCTAATGCTTTTGAAAAGGTCTGGATATACAGCTATCAAAATTCCCCTATCAACCTAGCTCCAGAAATTCTAGAAGATTTAGCCCTAATGAACCTGAACTGTTATCACTTCAGAAGAAAATCATGTTGACAGTATTGCTGTCATCAAATCAAGAGTCTGGGTTGGAAAGAGGCAGCATCTTGTGCTTCCTTGTTTTTAGGCCAATGCATGCAAAGTCTTGCTTCCTCCTACATCTTTATTTGGATCATAATGGTAAGTGTTCTTTTCCCCCTGAAAACACTTTCTTCTGTAGTTTGTCCGATTTGCATCAAGTAATGTTCTGGAAGAAACTGCAGAGTGGAGCAGATCTAAAGAAAGTTGTGTGAATTCAGTTTGAATTCCGAATTTAGTTCTCCTTTATTTAATTATTTAAACAGCGACCCTATATGTTTCGCTTTACCTAAAGGTTCCAGGTTTGAAACATTCTCTGAGGGAACAGCTTAATGGCCTTAGATGATACAGACAATCAAGCAAACAATCTCCCCTTGCTCAGTTTCCATCCATTATTCCTTGTCTGGCCTTCAGGTGCTTCGGAAAATAGTTTGACCCTCTCCTCTCTGTGGCAGCCCCTCAACTATTGGAAGACTGCTAGCATGTCTCCCATGGTCCTTCTCTTCACTAGACTAGCCATGCCCAGTTCATGCAACATTCTTCTTATGTTTTAGCCTCCAGTCCCCTAATCATCTTGGTTGCTCTTCTCTGCATTCTTTCTAGAGTCTCAACATCTTTTTAATAGTGTGGCGACCAAAACTGGATGCAGTTCTCTATATTATAGAGTAGATATAATATCAGTATAGATTAGATAGATAGATAGATAGATAGATAGATAGATAGATAGATAGATAGATAGACAGACAGACACACAGACACACAGACACACAGACAGACAGACAGAGATGATAGAGATGATAGAGATAGAGATATAGAGATATTCTTTTCAAATAAAAGTAACAACCTTAACATATCACAATGATTGTAATATGACTAATTGTTATTAGTTGTCAATGACTAATGCAAGGAAGCAAAGGTAAGCAACACCAACTTTAATAGGCACTGGTATTCTAAATGACAATGCTAACCTCCCAGTTGTCATGCCCAAAATATTGTCCATAGTCCAACCCTCGCTTCATTGTAAGAAGGTCTCAATTTAGAAGAATGAAAGATTTGCAATACTAAGCAAAGGCTTTTCTTTCTCCATAATCCAAACTAAGTGTCAAGTGCCAGGAAAATCAGGAGATCCAGACAGTTCAAATGGGTATGAAGATTTATTGTAAGCTTAAGATCTCTACAAGAATTTGAACTACTAACAATCAAAGGAAATGAACAGGGGACAAGAGTAGAAGGAATTCAAAGTGGGATGGGCTTAGATCTCTCGTGGGAGCGCAGGGATTCATGACAGATTATGTGTTTGACCCCTCCCTCAGGCTGAGCCTACATTGAGGTCAGCCAAGATATGATTTCATTTGCTATTGCTAATTGTCTCTCTTTTAATCTTAATGTTCTTCACCTCCAGAACACAAGCAAACCCTTCCTGCTTCTCCGCATGCTTGTTCTAACATCTTTTCATAGGTGGTCCTCCATAAAGTAGGGGGAGAAAATCCAGAACAGCAAATCAACCATTCACATTTCATTCTCTGCTAAATTAAGGTTAGATGTCTGCAACAGAGCTTCACTGCTCTTAGGCATGTGTATCATCAGGATTCTATACTAGAGAGATCATCCCAAACCTTTAGTATTTGTATATGGGGAAAAAATCTATGTAAGGCATAATCTCACCTTTGCTGGGGTATCATATGAATACTAAGGCACTGAGTAATTAGGATACATGATTTCAAGGCATGGTCAATGCTTAAGATCCAGCTCTCGATTACACCTTTCATCAGACAACTCCCTTGAATATTCATACCGGATTCCTTGGTTTTCATGTTCTACATTGTTTATCTTTGATATATACCTATAGTAAGGTATATATTGTACAGAGTCACTCAACAATGAGATGGGCAAAGGTAAAGTAAAGTTTCCCCTGTCCACTCATGTCTTACTCTAGGAGCCAGTATTCATCTCTATTTCTTATCCAAAGATGTGGTTATGTGGCCAGCAAGATTGAGGTGTCTGGACTGCTGGTAGCTTCCCACCAAAGTGATACCCATTTATCTACTCACATGTGCATGCTTTCGAACTGTTAGGTGGGAACAAGCTGAGGCAAGTAATAAGAGTTCACCCAATTATGCAGTGCTCGGGTTTCAAAGTCAGGCTATCTGTTTTTCATCTCAGCATCTTTAACACTGAGCCACATGTCCCCTCATATATGCATATATAGTACTATATATTAGGCAATATATATTAATGTACACCTTAGTAATAGATTTTATAGGGTCCAGTTTCTTCTGTCAATTTTTAAAAGGTGATCTGTTTAATATGCCTAGGTTTTTAATGTCTCTACTATGTGCTCTTATATCTTATTCTTTAATTACCATATTTTTGGAGTGTAAGACACACCTTTTTCCTCCCTAAAAGAGGGTGAAAATGTGGATGCATCTTATACACTGAATGTAGCCCCACCCACCCACCCACCAGCCCCAATCCTTTGGCCTCTGCCTCCCAGCAATTTACCTCCTTGCAAAAAATGGGGACTTGCAGAGGCTGCAATAGGCTATAACAATCCTTGCAGCCTGAAACAGCTGATGATCTGGAGAAATTGAAAGTGAAAATTGCTGTTTGCTCCATGAGGCAAATGGCTGGGAGGCAGAGGCAGATTTTTTTTTCTTGTGCTAATCAGGCTGTTTGCTGCAAGGAGGTAAGTCAATATCTATAAATGCCTATATAATTCTCAAATTACTAGACTTACTTTTTAAAAACTGCTTTATTATTGTTCTAGACAGCTTAACAAAATGTAGAAGCTTTTTAAAATAAATGCTTGATCTGAAGAGGCCCAGGGCTATTGTATCTTCTTTTAAATAGCAGAGCATAACTATACTTCCAGAAAGCACATCAATTTTAACAGCATCTGTACAAGTATAGTCTGAAATGTAACACTACAAACAGTGTATGTTGTCTGTATTGTTTGCTGTTCGTTGCAAAGAGGCAAATTGCTGGGAGGCAGAGGCTGATGTTTTTCCCTTGTTTTCCTTCCCAAAAGCTAGGTGCATCTTATACTTCAGTGTCTCATACTCTGAAAAATACAGTAATATATCTTTATTACTATGCCACCCTTAGTCTTTAAGTACAAAATAAATCACTGCCCTCATTATTCTTTCAGGGAGATTTATATGAAATTGTAGTAGAGGCATAATCCTATCTATTTCCTCAAGCATAAGAAAACTTTCTTTGATATTCTGCCCAGTGAATGCAAAGGGACTGCAGTAGCACAAACACTGACTTTTGGCTTAATTGATATAACACCGGATTGTATTTTGTATTTTATATTTTTTTTAAAACCAGCCATCTGTTCCTATAATCTTCCTGCGATGCATTGATTTCCCTGACCAATGCTGGAAAATGTCTAGCAATGAACCTATCCTAGCTGGCTTCTAAGAGATAGATTTTCTTCATATCATTTACATTCTTCAACTTTATATCCCTACTTTCCCCCATTCTGCCTTTAGATATCCTAAAAATTATTTTCTTTATAAATAGAAATAGCAGTAGCACAACCATCTCTAAACAGTTTACAGAGTCAGCATATTGCCCCCAACAATCTGGATCCTCATTTACCAATCCTGGAAGGATGGAAAGCTGAGTCAACCTAGAGCTGGTCAGGATTGAACTGCTGGCAGTTGGCAGCCTGCAATGCCCCATCATGGCGGCTCCTCCTCCTCCTCCTCCTCCTCCTCCTCCTCCTCCTCCTCCTCCTCCTCCATAAAGAGATGACAATGATGATAAGGATGGCATGTCAATTTTTCCAAACCTGATCTGTGTCTCAGAATAGTGAAGCCTGTCAGCTTTGTTGAAATACACATTTGTAGTTAAATTTAAATTTATTGACAAAAAATTCAAGAGAGAAGCGACTGTCTGTGAAAGCTCCTGGATTGGGGCTGAAAGGTGAAAGTGAAAGCAGTATGCTCCATCCCATATCTGGGTAGACCAGGTTCCCCTGATAGATCAGTCTCACCGGAAAAAACACTTGTAGTTTTATAGGTTTTTAAGAAATATATATATATATATATATATATATATATATATATATATATATATATATATATATATATATATATATATATATATATATATATATATATATATATATATATATATATATATATATATATATATATATATATATATATATATACATACATATACATACATATACATACATACATACATACATACATACATACATACATACTAGGGAAAGGAAGGCTCTACTCAATGCAACCACAATTTCAGAACCCAACATGTCTAGTTTATGAGTAAAGTAATGGTAAAGGTTCCCCTCACACATATGTGCTAGTCATTTCCAGCTCTAGGTGGCGGTGCTCATTTCCATATCAAAGCCAAAGAGCCAGCGCTGTCTGAAGACGTCTCCATGGCCATGTGGCCGGCATGACTAAATGCCGTAGGCGCACGGAACACTGTTACCTTCCCACCAAAGGTGGCCTCTATTTTTTTCTACTTGCACTTTTACATGCTTTTGAATTGGTAGGTTGGCAGAAGCTGGGACAAGTAACGGGAGCTCACTCCATTACGTAGCGCTAGGGATTTGAACCACTGAACTGCCTACCTTCTGATTGACAAACTCAGCTGCCTAGTCACTGAGCCACTGTATCCCCACATCATAACCCCCAGGTTATGAGTAGCAACCTATAAATATACAGAATGGAAGTACAGTGGTCCCCATTTTCTGAATGGTGAAGTTAAATTCTTTTCAAAGAATGAAAAGTTTGCTAGCACTTACTTTGGATAACTTATTTCAGTGTCACAGGATTAATGAGAGTCTTACATTTTTCAGTTGGGAATAAATCTCCTTGAAATGACTTATTTTTGAAAAGGCATACGGTTATGTTACAAACCATCTGGAAATGTTGTCCATTGCATCCAATGCAAAAAATAAAAAATGCTCACCAGAATTATAATTGTGGTGGCCTTGGCTTTTGAGAAGAAACACTTGCTGATTAAAAAAGAGAGAGAGAGATGAACGGAAGGGCTCCAACTGCATCCCTGGAATGGCGGATGCTACAGAAACATTTTGTGCTGCGGAGGAATTTCTGGATGGTGTTCAAGGGGAGACATGTTGAGAAGATGAATCTGAGTATTCCCACCAGATATTCTCACTAAACCACTCACTGGCCAACTTTTATAAAACTGGGAAAAGGAAAGAGAAACCAGCCTATCTCAAGCAATGCTCACTAATTCATAGTACTGGATGACCCTTACTAGGTGGGCTTCATCAAATGCCAGGGTTGAAGAAGGGTGGGACCAATTAGAAGAAACAGGGGAGGAGGCTAGATATGAACATAATCTCTATTATATTTAAATACCAGTGTTGGCTTAAAAAAATAATTTCTAGTGGAATATACCACCACTTAAAACGGGCATAACAGATTTTAAAACATCAGAGTCATCTAATCCAGTGGTCTCCAACCTTGGCAACTTTAAGACTTGTGCTCCTTTGCTGGCTGAGGAATTCTGTGAGTTGAAGTCCACAAGTCTTAAAGTTGCCAAGGTTGGAGACCCTTGATCTAATCCATTCTAAAAAATTGTGCTCCCTCTGAAGAAGAGGCTTCAGTTTTTCTATTTCAAATTTTGCTTGGTATTTCTGAGCTTCTTTGAAAATTGGATATGGCTGAGGGCAGTGATGGGATTCAGCCAGTTCTCACCTATTCGGGAGAACCGGTTGTTAACTTTCTAAGCAGTTCAGAGAACCGGTTGTTGGAAGAAATCTCCTTTTGTTTCCTTCCATTTTACAGGGTTAATCCTGTAAGGAAGGCAGGAAGGAAACATTCTGATGTTGTTTCTAGTCTCATCTTTATTGCCC
This sequence comes from Thamnophis sirtalis, assembly GCF_051295495.1. Taxonomy (NCBI): domain Eukaryota; kingdom Metazoa; phylum Chordata; class Lepidosauria; order Squamata; family Natricidae; genus Thamnophis; species Thamnophis sirtalis. Next base: position 80,506,340 of record NW_028261382.1, read on the forward strand.
TGCTTACAGAAACTGTCTCTCCGATTAACCCTTATTACATTGTCACAGCTAAGGCAAAGCGTCCATCGACGTGAATGATGTTGAGTTGGCCACACCCACCCAGTCACATGACCACTGAGCCATGCCTACCCTGCTGGTTATTAGGGCAGAGAACCAGTTGTTAAATTATTTGAATCCCACCACTGGCTGAGGGGGTGTGATGACCATCTTTAAGAATGTTTCTCAGTTTCAGAGCTTTTAAGATGGGTGGACTTCAACTCCCAGAATTCCCCTGCTAGCATTTATTACAAATTAAAATGTAGTTATCCTTCAGCTTTCCTACCATTCCTTTCTTCAAAGAATATGTTTATTTCCTTTTTTTATTCATGGGGGGAAAAAAGAAGAAAAAAACAAAAAAGCAAAATTAAATCAACCAAAAAACCCCACAAGAAATATATTTTAACCAGTGCTTAAAGAATTCATTAAACCTTGACCACACTATGCAATATTTATTATCATCTTTTACATTAGCCAAAACCAGAAAGCCAACTTTTATCTGTGATCCAGGCTACAATTTTCTATCATTTGGCGTTAAAAAAATCCATAGGTCTCCGTATAGTGAAAAAGTTCAGATTCAGAAGTATATCAATATCCTCTAACTGTAAAACCAAAGCACAGTCTTATGGACTTCCATCCAACCTGGAACACCTAATAGAACAAGGCAACATTATATGGAAAAGACTCCACTAATATAGTTTACACTTCCAACATAACGACTTTGATAAACCGCCTTTTAAAAATATTCCCTAGTGCATTTTGTAGACATGAAACGGCTTTCATTCAGTCAAACTCCTCTTAAGATCATAAGAAATACACTTAATAATTTAAAGTCTCTTTGCATCACTGACTAGAATTCTACAAGATTCAAAAATAATTAAAATAATTAATGTCTCTATCAAATAAAATAAAATGCAAATATAAAATTATAACTAGATCATTGAGGCAATAAAAGGAGGTCCAGCTTTATGGATACTATAGCAGAATTTAGCCACATTCAAGGAAACAGAATTATACTTGTCTCATCACAGGAAGTGTACATAAAATATATCTGAATTCTCTGAATGTCTTGCCAAATAGGAAGTCATAAAGTGGACACTTATGTCCCTATAGAAAAAACAAGGAATGAACTAGCAATTGACTGGTTCCTTCTTCACAAGGGCACAATCTTCGCTCGTAAAGGATTTTTTTAATATTTGCCCTTGAGAACAGCTGTTAGGAGGATATTGAAAAGAGCTAATGTTAGTGCTCCTTAGAATTCAGGGAGAGCTGCCTGCTTTAAGTGTCTTGCAGCATAAAATAAGGGGCATTGCATCACCATTCAAGAACACAATGTGGAGTAGGGTAGATCAGGGGTCACCAACCTTTTGGACCTCGGGGACCACTAAATTCATAATTATAAATTTTAAAATCCCGCGGACCACTAATATGATTTTTTTAAGCAATAAATAGTATTTAGTGCAATATAAAAAATGCAAATAATTTTTCTGCGGACCACCAAAATTTGCTTATGGATCACCAGTTGGTGACCGCTGGGGTAGATTGACCCAATTAGACTTCCAATTATCTAGACAAGTATCATACTGCTTGTATGGAGTAACAGGCAGAGGTGGTATTCAGCCGGGTCAGACCGGCTCACCCAAACCGAAAGCAGAAACAGGAAGTCGGCCATGCTGGGAAGATCTCTGCAAAAGGAGGGAGATAGCCACAGAGGGCAGACAGGAAGTTGGCCATGCTGGGAAAGTCACTGACATAGGAAAAGGGATAGACAGAAAGTTCTCCCCTCTCGACATGGGGATGGTTGTGTGACTGTTGTTTACTTTTATTATTTGTATTTTGTTTTTTATGTTCCCCTTTTTCCCCCTTGAATTGTTCGCCACCCTGAGTCCTCCCGGAGAAGGGCAGCATACAAATAATAAAATTCTATTCTATTCTATCTTTTCCAGCTGAAACAAGGGGTCACGTGGTAAGTCACATGATTTGTTTGGGACTGGTCCTTTTTAGTAGTTGTCACACTTACCAGAACTAATGAACATTGTATACAGAGGTACCATTGTACGTAATTTTTGTGGTTTTGGGGCTTGAAGGCACTTGGAAAAACTCATGCTTTGTTGTATTGCCTGATCGGCACCCCCACCCCGGGCATGTATTTTAAATGCTAAGATCTTTATTAAGAACTTCATTTTAATGTAATCTCAAGTGCTTTCTTAAGGAAAAAAGAAGGGGGCTAGGATACTCCAGCCGCTGCTTGTGATTGAAGCTCTACATCATCTGCATGCAATAAGATCACAATGTGTTTATTAGCTACTTTAGTCAGGGGTGATGCTCCAAATTACTTATTTTGGCCACAAGAGGGGTTATGTGCAAATGGAAAAACGTGGGAGGCTAAATGTCTTACTCTTCTTTAATTTGGAATTTCTTTAATATAGTGGCTTTCCGTGCTACAACAGACTTTTACTCTGAAGCTCCCGTGGAGTCTGAACATTAACAGGATTAACTAGCTATCTTTTGTAGCATGCATGAATTTACCCATGACTTTAGTCTGGAAATGAGAGCAAGTGTAGCACTGGAGTCAATCAATGTGGGACATAATACCAAACCTGGCTCATTTAAATATTGTGGTCTAACATTGGAATATAAGGACGTGGTCTAAGGAAGGCGACGCAACTCTAAAACCTGCCTGTTTATTTGCCAAAATATACCCTGAACTGATCCAATCGGGCAATTTATTATATAAGTGCTTGGCATAAAGCTGACTTCTTATGCTTAAGAAGTTGATAAGCTGGTAATTAGCAGGCAACTCTTGGTTGCTTTTTCCCATCATAGTGATGATATTTCATTATTTATAAAGGACTAGTGAGGCTCCATTATTGTTAAAATCTGCTGTCCTCTCTTAACCTTTCAATTTAAAAAAGAAATGAATAGGTCAACTGTTTTATAGTCTGATTTAGGCCACCCAGAGCCACTTTTTCATGAGATGGGTGGCCATATAAATTTTATGAATCAATAAATGAACTTGGGTTATCTAAGGTAGGGTCTCCAACCTTGGCAACTTTAAAACTTGTGGACTTCAACTCCCAGAGTTCCTCAGCCAGCAAAGCTTATGGCTCTAGATCCCTGATGGCAAACCTATGGCATGCGTGCCAGAAGTGGCACGCAGAGCCTTCTCTGTGTGCACATGTGCAGTCGCCAGCTCTTCCAAGTTCCAGCATGCGCATGCGCACCAGACAGCTGCTCCAGTGGATATTCCCACGGTGGCCAGCTGCTCTCTTCTGGGTTCTAGCGCACACATAGAGCCAAGGTGGCGCAGTGGTTAAATGCAGCACTGCAGGCTACTGCTAGATCAGCAGTTCAGCGGTTCAAATCTCACCGGCTCAGGGTTGACTCAGCCTTCCATCCTTCCGAGGTGGGTAAAATGAGGACCCAGATTGTTGGGGGCAATATGCTGACTCTCTGTAAACCGCTTAGAGAGGCCTGAAAGGCCTATGAAGCGGTATATAAGTCTACTGCTATTGCTTTATTGCTTTATATGTGCTGGAATGCAGAAGACAGTAGCTGGCACACCCCGGAACCTGGAAGTGCAGCTGGCTACCATGTGCATCAGTGGTGGATTGCAGGCAGTATGCCCCAATACAGGTGTACCGGAGCCTGCCCGGAGCACCAGGTACCCCTCCAGTAGGGTGCTCCAGAGGGCCCACCCACTTGCCTGTGCACCTTACCTGTCTTGCCAGCTTCTGTCTTCCAGGTTCTGGCACTCCGGCACTTGCACACGCCAGTTTCAGCACTTGGTGCCAAAAAGATTAACCATCAGTGCTCTAGATTATGAAAGAATTCTGGGACTTGAAGTCCACAAGTCTTAAAGTTGCCTAGGTTGGAGACCTCCAATCTAAGGCACCCTCCAAGGCTCATAATCCAGGAGTTGCATATGAATCTAAGACATCTGGGCCAAACTGTGAGCTGAAGATGACTTTTCGTTTAATATCTACATGGTATCGGACCTGGGTACTTGAGAGACCGCCTCCTGCCAATTACCTCCCTAAGACCTATTAGATCCCAGAGACTAGGCCTCCTCCGAATTCTATCTGCCGGCCAGTGCCAACTGGCAACTCCCCGGGGGAGGGCCTTCTCTGTGGCTGCTCCGGCCCTCTGGAATGATCTCCCCATTGATATCCGGACCCTCACCACCCTTCTGGCTTTTCACAAAGCACTTAAGACCTGGCTGTTCCAGCAGGCCTGGGGCTGTTGAATTTTCCAGCCCAATCCGAGGTTATGACTGTTGTGGTTTTTAAATGTGTTTGTCTTCTTATTTTTATTCTGTACCCCCCTCCCTTTTTGATTGTTAGCCGCCCTGAGTCTCTAGGGAATAGGGCGGCATACAAACTGAATAAATCAAATCAATCAAATCAAATATCACGCAATTTAAAAATCTTAAGTCAATCTAACTTTCTCCCACAATATTATGACAAGGACCCATTTCACACAAGCCAACAGAATATAGTGGATAATTGTTTGAAATTTGAACAAAACTGCAAACACAAAAATATTTATGCTAAATGAAACATACATGAAGATATATGCAAACTTTTTCTTCCGTGCACGTTTCAAGCAAGTATGAAAATAGAAGAAAGGAAGCTCGCAAATGAACACATAAATTTAGAAAGAAATCAAATCTCAGCTTAGACTGAGTTTCTGAGCCTCTCCATCAGTTCTCCAGCTGATGATACACTTTCCTGCCCTCTGGAAAACAAATGCATGGTTTATACAAAACTATGGTATTGGTCAGTTGTTTTCCTTTATATGCTGCTTTTGATCATGGATGAAATTTCAGAGGAAACTTTCTCCAATTCATTTATAGAAGATTTTTCTCTAGACATCTCCTCCAAATGTACACCATTTTCTACAAAGCTTTTGAAAAGAGAATTACGAACACCAACGGTTCATATGCATTTCTTCCGCTTGTGCTACACCATTCCATTCTTAAACCAGTGGTAGATTTCTTCTACATCCCGAGTGTGCATTCAAGCACAGCTGCATGCACAATTTGGGGCTTCAATAGTTTTGGATTTTTCTTACCTGCCATGCTTGCTCAAGTAAGAGCAAAACGTGAAAAAGCATTCTCTGTTTCTATCTTAGAACTGCATTTTCCCCGTGCAGAAAAGTTACTCTGGTTTCGAGTACCAACAAATGTGAATATGCAAAAACATGTTTATGCAAAACTCTATTATAGCTCTAAGTATTGAGGATTTCAAACTTGGCTAACGAATTTTCCGCAAGAACATGACTGCAACTTCGTTATTGAACAATACAGCACATTTGAAATAGCAGGACTATTGTATTCTGATAGACAATTTCCTCTGGATACCGTCTTTCATTTAATGGAGAACATTTGTATACTTTCAAAAAAGAAACATTTTGGCAAGATTAAACAGGCAACTAGGAGAAGCTTACATAGCAACCAGACCAATGGCAACCTCAGCAATAATATGCAGATGTTCCTGTAAAGAAAGTCCAGGCACTTCGAGAACACTTTGCAAAACTATGGCACTTCACTGGCATTAACAGTATTTTACATACACTATCAAGATGGTTTAATTTGTCCAGTTGCGAAGGATACAACAAGTAGGATTTTTTGATGGCTTTCTTTTTTAAAAAAAGAGTTGAAGTTGTGTCTCCTACCTATCAATGATCACGGGATCTGAGGGAGTCTCGTTACGGTTTCCGCAGCTCTTCTTTTCACAGCAGCGGCTGAGGAGGAAATAGCACAAAAGGAAAAGAATTCAGTAATTATAACATATAGGGCTATATAATTGTTTTGGAGGGATTTAAACTCACTCACCTTAATTTAAGAAAGGGCATTGGGTGCTTCATGCTAATGATTTTTTTTTACTGATAAAAGTGAAAACCACAATAACTGGGGAGTGTCACTGATACTAGGCTTCTGCTAAAGAGCAGCTTCAACTCTGCTTCCTAGCCATCCACATTGGTGGTGCTAAAGCAGGGGTGTCAAACTCAATTTCATTGAGGACTACGTTAGGGTTGTGGTTGACCTTGGATGTGTGGGTGTAGCTGACTGGGCTTGGCCAAGTTGATGCCACTCACTCTTCGCACTAGGTAGACTGGGCCAAAGCGACATGGACCAGCCCCTTACATTTTCCAGGATGGCCTCACAGCCAGCTCTGACCACATTGCGGGCTGGATCTGGCCCGTGGGCCTTGTGACACCCCTGTGCTAAAGAATAACAGAGAAGGCTCCGATCTCCAGCAAAGTGAGATTATTGCTGAAGGAGAAGAATTTAACTTAGGCATTTGCATGCCAAACCCCAAGAAATTAAATATTAAATACATGGATAAATGCCAAATGTTTACATTTTCATGTGCTACTATATATTCTGAATTTGGACTATACGTTAAATTATAAATTAATCACCGCTAGTTAGATTCATGTAATACAGTGAGGCTTAAAGAAAAGTTAAAGCTACCCAACTTAACGTATTGGGTGAATGCAACCTCTAAGCCTGGGAATACAGATACCTCTCTTAGAGCATGCCAACTCCTACCACAACTGAATTTTTAATTTTTCTTTAGTAAAAAAAGAAGGTGCAAGAATACCTCAGAATCATTAGTATTCCTAATAACCCTCCTTAGAAATTTAAAGCATAGTCATTGAAACTCTTTAATGTACATGACCATGAACAGGAGGAGGAGGAGCTGGGACAGTCAAGAGTAACATGAATGGGTCATTGCCAAAACATGTAGCATTGTGGGAAATTGAGGGCAGGTGATTGGTTATACCTCTCAAATCAGCTCTTTTATATAAATGGGCAATCTTTCCAGAAATGTAACTGACAGTAGGAATAACCCTGAGGAACAGGAGGAAGAGACACAACCAAGACAATGTCAGATACAATAAATCTGAGTCTGGGGCAGAAACATAATTTAAGAAGCATCTCAGACCTGACCTTCCTTAGTTATTATCATAAAGATATACCACGTTTCCCTGAAAATAAGGCAGGGTCTTATTTTCTTTTGACCGCCCCAAAATAAGCATCTGGCCTTATTTTCGGGGAAGTCTTATTCTTTTTGAGGTGTAGGAGGCAGTGAACGTGGCCACCCAATGGCTGCTGCTGTGTTGCAATATTTTCAGGAAGGGCTTATTTTGGGGGAAGGCTTATTTTAGCACATACGCTCAAAAGCCCGGTTAGGGAGGTCTTATTTTCGGGAAAACAGGGTAGGTGGTGAGAAGCATATTCAGACTTGTAAATTTCTGTTACTGTAACCTTCCAATAAAAGTGGTATTAAGTTGTATCTCTGGTTTCCTGGTCTAGTGTTTCACGAAGCACTGAAAAGCTTGTTAGAGGAGTCAAAACAGGTTTGCCATATTCTAAATGGACCTAGCAATCAGAAATGGTTAGGGATTCCAACTATCATTAAATATGTGCATGTATAAATAATTACCATAATTTACAGTACTCAATATTATAATGGGAACAATGTTCACCAGATGGCCTATGGGACAGTTCAGCCTTCTGCTTGGACATAATGAGTGATGGTCAACCTAAGCCTATTCCACCGTCTTATCTTATGGCTCTAGATTATGAAAAGCAACTTGAACAGGGCAGACTAAATTATAATCCATGTCTTACAAAATTACAATGGCTGGGTACGCAAATCCTGCATTGCCAGGGATTGAAATATTAGAATGCAAAACATAGTTTAGGTTCCTTCCAAATGAAGCAACAAAATGTTAAAGTTATTGTATTTATGTAGTTACTTACCAAGTACATCTAAATTATATGAAAGTAACCAAAATATATTTACAATTTCCAAGGCATGTCACAACTTTTGAGCACCCCTGTTTGGAAATTGAAAGTAAGGTAAAGGTTCCCCCACACATGTGTCCTAATTGTTCCTGGCTCTAGGGGGTGGTGCTCATCTCCATTTCAAAGCCGAAGAGCCAGTGCTGTCCGAAGACGTCTCCGTGGTCATGTGGCCAACATGACTAAATGCCAAAGGCGCATTGAGCGCTGTAGGTATGGGCTCCATACCTGTAGAGAATGGGCTCCAGCATGAGTCTGAAAGCTCGGAAGACAAAAACTCTGATCCCGTTGACCAACCCAGATTGAATCCTAGGATTCATGATCCTGGGACACGTATATTCACCTTCATTGGTGAGTATGGATGAGATTCAATTTAATTTTCTTTCTTAATGCTTGTCCAGTTAAAGCCTTGCATTGGCATAGCTTGGCCATATTGCATGGAAAGCTGTTTGTTTACATTTTTTGACTGCCCATCTTCTCACAGAGTTATCAGCCTCATATGATCTGTGTCTGAGCTTTGTGGTACATGATGTCTCCTCTCATAAGGACATAAATGATGCTTTGACTGCCAGGCTACTAGGGATTGCCCTAGTAGTGCAAGAAAAATTACAAAAAGCCCATCATGAAATTCTGGAGACCCTTAGCCAGCTACTCTTAGCAATGAATTAGCCATGAATCCATACATCTTTCTAAGCTTCAGACCGGGCTGCACGCATTGAGCTAAGGCATAATCTAGTTTGCTTCTCTTAGGTTTGTTGTGTTGTGTTGTGTTGTGTTGGCTGGCCATTATGGAGCATGGCTAAACAAAGCACTGTTACCTTCAAAGGTGCGATTTGTTCTTTGGAAAACATAAGTTATGGCTAAATATTAAACTCATTCTGTTCAGATTTTGATAGTAAATCATGGTTGATACAAATTCATATGTTTGTGAATGTATGAATCCAGCTAATTTCTAAGGTTAGCTGCTGTATGTTGCAGGCTTGGGGAAGGAAACGCAGATTCCAAATGAAGATTTAATGGACATCTTCATTGGACCAACCTCTATCTGGATTATGAACCTCACATCAGCCTTTTGCTTTATTAAAACAAATATTAATAAATACCTGGTGGGTTTGTTTGTTTTTTTGAACGGTGTAATACTATGTTTTATACACATGCCCAGGATTACCCAAAGTATAATGTGATGAACCAGGATGTCCCAGAAATCTCGAAGAAAGTTTTACATCTTTCCCCCTTCCAGGAGGTGGGGGGGGGGGAAGGTTTTAAAATTCAGCTTTCAACTAAAAAAAAAAAAATCTGTCTCTAATTTCAAACCGAAATAAGCCCCCAGCATGGTGGCCTTTGTTTTGTTTTCTTCTCCTCAACTCCTCCCTGGCATTGCATAACAAAAGTGTCTAAATTCACACCATCTGGCCAATAAAGACCTAAAGCTCGCTGGCTGACTGACTCAGCCGAGCCTGTCTGCTGCTGTCTAGTCTCAGCCTCGTGGCGAAAGTCACAGCTGTGGGTCTCACTTGCGCTCAATGCAACTCTGTTATTAGCCAGCTGTAGGCCTCGAGACTACTTCTGTTCACATTATAATACCTTTTCACCCCACCCCCCCTCCCCACCCCCAAGCATCAAGGGCAGAGAGGCTTCTGGCAACAGCTGAACGAAGCACCGTTTGCATCTTGCAAATACTTGGCAATCAAAGGGGAAAGGATTATTCCAGGAGAGATGCCTTATTTTTATTTATATCCATCTGACCAACCAAGGGTTCGCACCCATATTCTGCTCCATGAAGAAAGCATTGCTGCCCAATGCACCTCTGCCGTCTCCATGCCACCTAGTTTTGTTCAGATGAGAGTTTCATCCGAATCAGTGGGACTTCAGAGAGCATGGACTGACTTAAGAGGCAGCCATCAATAACGCAAACAGCTCGGCTCCACCACAGAAATGCTAAACAAGAACGCTAATTATTGTGAAACAGAGATTTTCCTTTTTCTACCAGTGACACATCACTGCATCTGCATAAATATTTAGACAACATTCTTCCTAGGCTCGCATCTGTCACCCGGAGAAAGATGTTCGGATTCTGGATACACTTGTCTGCATCCAAGCAGAACAGTCTCACTGTACTATATGTCAAATCAAAAAGATGTTTATTTTCCAAGAAAGGTGGATGAGAACAGTCTGTCATTCCAAGACAATGGGCATCCGCTTTTAGCGGCAAGGGTGGTACGTTAAATTTTGATATACTGTTATACTAATGCAGACTAAACTATCAGCTTTAAAAATTGATGCACCGCTGAAATCTGCCCATAGCAAAATCCGATTGTGATGCCAAAAAATAATGTCAAGATAAATTTCACTGCGAAGGTTTTTTTAACATAAGTCCAAAGCTAAGATATGTGGGTTTTTTTTAAATGAACAAATTAATAATTATAAATACTATCCAAGTAAGGTGATTTCAAACAAAGTTGTCTTATTAATTCTATTAAGTTTTTGTATCTCCTGAAAAAAGTATCATGTTTCTTAGCTGACTTATAAACCTAGATACCTTCCAGCTACCAAAAAATATTTTATAATTATAAAGTTAAAGTATTATACTAGCTAGCTTTAAACACAGGTTTATCTGGACAAAGAGAAGACCGAAACAGATAGTGGGAATAGCATTTGTGCAGCCTGTCACGTCACACAATCATAAATCTCTGAAGGGAACATGTCCGCATCAGTTTGGTATTATTCTAAGAAAAATAACCCTTTCTGAATTTTCTTCCCTCCTTGTTTTCTAATCATCCAATAAAATTATGCTTATGTTGCACTGTTCCTTGGGAAAAACATCTCTGTTTCTAAAACTGGGCCAACTTTCTCAAGAAGTCAACAAGTAAAATGCAAAATATGAATATTGTGTCTAAAGAGGGCACAAATTAATTGCTAATTTCATAGAGCTAAATCTTGAACCCATGAAGTATCGTATTTACCACCGCATAAAGGAACTAATGTTTCCAGCCAACAGCTGCATTTTATTTCATTTAGTTTCCAGATAGAATCATTCAAAATAGTTATGCCTCCTTTTTCGGCTAATTTCTTTCTGTTTCCCCTCCTTTTTTTCAGATCTGGAGGAGAATTTTAAAAAAATAGATTTGTTTAAGTCTAGCAAAGTCTTAACAAACTTTCTTTTGTTTGCTACTTCTTAAAAAACAAAACAGTAAATTAAGCTCAGTGAAAATGATTTAAAGAAGGGTTTAACTCTCCAGTGGGATTTGACACCTAGTTATATAGCAGCAATTAAATATGATTTGGAGATCTAAGAAAGGTTGGACCTGATTACTGCCTGGATGGGAGAAATCTCAAAGTTAAGTAAGTTATACTGGGAGGAAGTTGGAAAACAATATTCTGAAAAGAGGATATAGAAACCTAGGGTCCTTGGTGCTCACTGAGCTTGATTGTTTTCTTGAAGACATTTCATTACCCAAACTAGGTAACACCATCACAAGCATTGATAATGTTACCTAGTTTGGTAATGAAATGTCTGCAAGAAAACAACCAAGCTCAGAGAGCACCAAGAACCTTTCATTTCAACCCTGAGCTACAAATATTCTCCTTTATTGGTATGTAGAAACCTACTTAAATATCTCCCTCAAGAAGTTAAATTCATTTCAAAGGACAACTAACCTTTTCACTGGCATCCATTTTGTGTGTTTCTTCTTCTGTTATCATTACACTAATTTAAAACAGATTTAAGCATGCTTGAGAATTAATTCTATTGAACTTACATAGGAGTAGATTGTGAGCACTGAAAATATAGATAAGCTAATGAGGTAAGAAATAATTTCCCCCAAATTGTCATTCATTTTGGTTGAAGTTTGGATAGTGGACAGCTAAGGGCGAGAACTTGTTCTCTCTGCTTCTAGCCAACTAGAACAGTGTTTTTCAACCACTGTGCCGTGGCACACTAGTGTGCCGTGACATAGTGTAAGGTGTGCCGTGGGAGAATTACTTTATATATAGTCAATATAGGCACAGAGTTAAAAATTTTTAACATTTTCTAATGGTGGTGTGCCTTGTGATTTTTTTCATGAAAAAAAGTGTGCCTTTGCACAAAAAAGGTTGAAAAACACTGGACTAGAAATCTTCATCTTAATAGTCAATTGTTAAACTTGTAGCTCTCCTTTTCAATAACAATAGTGCCCTGGGACACTGACAACAAAATACAGATAAAACAAGAGCAACCATTACATAGCTTTAAAATTCTAATTGTGCTACATACAAACACACACACAAAATCAATCAATCAATCAATAAGAAAAATCATGTTACTGTGATTTCATTCACAAATCCAGGAAAGGATACACTAGCTTTAACTGCAAATACATTCCCGCCCATCATCAAACCTGAACCTTCAGATTCAGAGCAAAATCCCCAGAATAGCCAACTGAAAACTTCAGTCTTCAAAGGAAACATCATGCCATCCACTTCAGCTTGAATTCCCTATTCTCTCAGCAACCTTTTGATTGACAAAAGGCACCACTGTTTTGTCTGGATTAAATTTCCATTTGCTTGTCCTCAGCTAGTCCATTTCTAACATCAGACATTGACTTGGAAATGTCTGATGGAGTGAGCTGGGTAGAATCAGCATTTTGAGGGCATCAAATCCCCAGTTCCCAACAATCTCTCTTGGTGCTTTTGCATAAGTATTAAAAAGCAGGACGACAAGGTGGAACTTTCCCCCCGGTATTCGAGCCATATAACAGCATATGAGAGATTCCCTTGATAGCATCTCATGAACTAATACCACCATCACCACCACCAAAAAAAAAAACAGAAACAGCCATAAGAAACAGCCTCTTTTCATTCTCCAAGTTCCATTCCAACTAGACAACCCAAAAGATATTGAGATTCTAGCAGAACCAACTGAAATATATTCTCCCTATCCTCTGGAGGGACGCAAAACTATCTTACGCTTAAAGCCAGACTGAAATAGATCCTAATATTTATTTCTTTGTTTAATTTTTATGCTGCCCAGCTCACTGTTGAGTGACTCTGAGTGGTTTGCACAACACTGAATCACACACTTCCAAAATTAGCAGGTTAGATGTAGGTCAGGGAGTTCTTAACTGAGTTGGCGGGAAATGTATTTAAATAACCTTCTTTTTTGTTAAATATAATTTAGTAAGAGTAGCACATGATGATCTGGGTGAAGTTTTAACCATTTTGTGGCTTTCAGAAAATAGATACAAGCCTGGGTTGCATGAATTTATTCTTGGAAAGAGTGTGTGGGTTCACACATTGTGCTAAGCATGAGTTAGCCATGTTATCTAACTTCCAATCTGTTGGGTTTTGCTACACAATATTCTCTAGTTTATAAAATGGAAACTCTTAAGTTCATCAAGTAAGATAATCAAAATCAAATCAGCTGCATTATGGTTCAACACAATGTATCCAAAGTTCTGCATTCAATATATTCTGAATTCAGAACACAGTTGCCACGTTCTGCAAATCCAACCAGTGAGATTAGTTTTCTTAATGCTATCACTTAATTCATTGCATTTGCACCTTTACCAAGGAAAATATGTCTATTTATATTAAGGAAGTCCTTCTAAAGGGATGGAAGAATCCCTTTAAATAACATAGTGTATATATTCCAGAATAAACCACCTTAGAGCTGCATGCTCTGTACAAGAAATGATGCTATCAGCCCCCAAAGGGAGGCATAAGATATTGTCATATGATCCTGATGATATTTCCTGTGACTACTTTCCATCACTTTCCAACCTCCTTAACTCTCCTGACTTCCTGATCCAGCAATGCCCAATAGCGTTACAGGAAGTGAGAGCAGTCAAGGAGGTTGGGGATTACTGGATGAGTTTGTGCCTAAGAACAAGCAGAACATTCCTGCATCTGACTTAACCTCCTTGTCACTAAAATAGAAGTAAAAACATCATACTCAATAGTAATTCACTAACATCAGAAGTGGCTCAGTGGTTAGAGTGCAGTACTGCAGGCTACTTCTACTGCCTGCTGGCTGTCTGCAATTTGGCAATGCAAATCTCACCAGGCTCAAGGTTGACTCAGCCTTCCATCCTTCCGAGGTGGGTAAAAGGAGGACCCAGATTGTTGGGGGGCAATAGGCTGATTCTGTAAACCTCTTAGAGAGGGCTGTGAAGCACTATAAAGTGGAATATAAGTCTAAGTGTTATTGCTATTGTTACCTCCTCTGGGGGAGGAGTGGGAAACAGTTTACATGAAGAGGAGGAGAAGGGGGGATTTCTGCAGAGAACTTTATAGATCTGTGTTATCTAACAGGTTCATTGTACAGGTAGTCCTCATCTTATGACCACTTTTGAGCCCAAAATTCATGTTGGTGAGACATTTGTTAAGTGAGTTTTGCCCCATTTTACAACCTCTCTTCCCACAGTTGTTAAGTGCAGTTTGATAAGTTAGTAACCCCGTTGTTAAATGAATCTGGCTTCCCTTTTGACTTTGCTTGTCAGAAAGTCACAAAAGTTGATCACATGACTTTGGGATACAACAAACGGTCATAAATATAAGTCAGTTGCCAGGCACCTGAATTTCAATCATGTTATCATGGGGATGCTGCAAAGGTTGTAACTGAAAACTGGCCATAAGCCACATTTTTCAGCACTTGTAACTTTGAATGGTCATTAAAGGGACTTTTGTAAGATGAGGACTACCTCTATATGATAGCTCAGGTGCCATGCTAACAAGAAGAGAAAAAAAAGTAAAATGTAGTTATAGCTAAATCTACCCAGTATTTACTTCTTATTTGTTTCAGGGTGTATATATATATATGACTGCATTGAACCTTTCAGAATTTGACTGCATTGAACCTTTCAGAATTTCCTTCTGAGCTGACATGCATAGGATATAACTGCACCATTGTTGCATTAATTGAAAGCATGCTCATTTCTTGTTAAATTGGGGCAACAGTAACAAAGGACAACGCTCTGTAATTGTTGATGCTAAGACAAAGATGAGAGGATAGGACTGCGGTCTTCATGTGACTTTAAGCTTGTATGCAGAAATATATAAACTGATTCAGAAGCCGGAGCTGTGAAAGTTAAATTGCTAAACTAAAGTTCAGGAAAATATGGGGTAAACCTTCTCTTTAAAAAGATCCCAGTCCCTTAACAGAGCAGAACCTGTAGCCAAGAGTTGGGTGAACATTCCCAGGTCTTAAGATCATCTGGCTTAATATTATCTAGTGTTCCAGCCCTTCTCTGGAATTTTCCCCCTGTTCTCAGGAAATCTTTAAAAAGAGAGAAACTGGCTGGATTGCTACCATCGTAGGCCAGTCCGGAGCCCTCTAGAAGTTGCATCCCTTTATTTTCTTTTCCTACTTTGTTGGAAATATTCCTTGATTTTTTAAAAAAAAACCACAGCTGGAATGTCGATGTGGGTGCGCCCTTTCTTTCCTGTCCAAGAAATTTAGAGGCTAGGTTGACACATAACACTAAGCCAAGTTTCATTATACTTTTCTTTAACAAGCGATAATGGATTGGGTCTGCAAATAAAGCAAAGTCACAATTGAACAACGGGCATTAAAAGTCAGTGAATGCCAGGCTGAACAGAGAGAAGGCGGCTGCACTGCTGTCTTCCCAAATATTATGTTTTAAAATTTTTTATTGAGAGCATTAATTAAGAATGCTTCCAGATTTTGCTTAATGAGGTGACCTTCTCAGCTCCTTGACTGGATAATTAGCCTTCACACTGGTGAACATTGTTCATCACCCTTTCATCCAAATCTGTCCCATTTCTTTACCTCCTCAAAAATCTCAGCAACAGCAGCATGGAGGCCTGTTTAGTTACTAGAGTGTGATTGTGTCACATGCCACTCCCATGAACATAAAGGAAAAACATTCTCTTGTTTTCCAAAGAGCCGAGGTGGCGCAGTGGAGAGCCGAGGTGGCGCAGTGGTTAGAGTGCAGCACTGCAGGCTACTTCAGCTGACTGCAGTTCTGAAATTCGGCTGTTCAAATCTCACTGGCTCAAGGTTAACTCAGCCTTCCATCCTTCCGAGGTGGGTAAAATGAGGACCCGGATTGTTGGGGGCAAGAGGCTGACTCTGTAAACCGCTTAGAGAGGGCTAAAAACCTTATGAAGCGGTATATAAGTCTAACTGCTATTGCTATTGCTATTACTATTTTTCAAGAGGCAACTGGAAGCGAAACAGCTTCAAAGAAAAACAAGGAAGTCCAGTAGTGCCTCTTGAAAAAGTGCCATTGGGGCAACCATCACCTGGATGACTGAGACTCTCCATAGACAACATTGTCTTACCTGCACATAACTTCATGGGTGAGTAGAACTCTGCACATTTCTGGGTTCTTGTTTTGTCCTTCATAGGCGATAGGCTGTAAAGAAATGGAGAATATGAGGAAGTCAGTTTAAAACAAATAGGATAATCTTTTCTCTGCTATGATTTGTCAGTCTGAAAATAAAAACGGGACGAGGCTGAAACAGATCCTAATATTTACAGTATTTGCTTGTTTAATTTTTATGCTGCCCCGTTCACTGTTGAGTGACTCTGAGTGGCCAATCATGCAAAATGGGTTTGCACAACACTGAATCACACACTTCCAAAATTAGCAGGTTAGATGTATTGTAGGTCAGGAGGTTCTTAACTGAGTTGGGGGGGAAATGTATTTAAATAACCTTCTTTTTTGTTAAATAGAATTTAGTAAGGGTAGCACATGATGAACTGGGTGACGTTTTAACAGTTATGTGGCTTGCAGAAAGTGGATACAAACCTGGGTTGCATGAATTTGTTCTTGGAAAGAGCGTGTGGGTTCACACATTGTGCTAAGCATGAGTTAGCCATGTTACCTAACTTCCAATCTGTTGGGTTTTGCTACACTGTATTCCCTAGTTTATAAAGTAGAAACACTAGGTTCATCAACTAAGATAAATCTAAATCAAATCAGCTGCATTATGGTTCAACACAATGCATGGATCAATCTTTTCTCTGCTATGATTTGTCAATCTGAAAATAAAAACAGGACAAGGAATTGCAAATCTTCGAGAATAACCTTCTCTGACCGTGTCCTCTCCATTTGCAGACTGGGATCCTGGGAGATGCAATTCCACTGTGATTTTTTTTAAAAACGCCACCAGACCTAAAGCATCGGTTTGCATATTGCAAGTGAAGTCTCCAACCCTTCCTTGAAGCAGCCTTCATAGATGATACAAACTATCCCTGATAAGGTATGGTGACTATTTCTCTGAATAATAAGAAACACAGATAGGCTGAGGTTAAAGGATGGGGGCAGAAATCTCACCTGTTTTGTGACTGAATCAATGAGTCTGACAAATAGATCTTGTTCAGTCCTGACACCTACAGGGAACAGAAAGAAAAAAAGGATGAGTGAAGGGTAAACATGGGACTCTTTCAAAGGATTTGTTCCCCACTATAGGCTGCCTTCTCTCACAAGTAAGCTGTTTAGGAAGGAGACGCCAAAGTGCATGATGCTAAAGCATAGACACATAGCATTCATATACAGACACCTTCATTTCATCACATCTAAGGACCATCCATATTCAGTCAATGATAATTATAACTTCTAGGAGATAAAATCTCCGGATAGAGAATAGTTACTATATATCAATAACTCATTCTTTTCTAACATTCTTTCATCAGCCCGCATTTCTCTCCACTCCAGTTTTCCCTTCTTCCTTCCCTCTCCCATTTTTCCATGGTGACCTGTAAGCAGGACTCTTTGGGGCAAATGTGTCATTCAGCAAAATAAATCAGAAGGCCTTCAAAACGTAGGCAGACTGCCTTACCATGTTTTAATAAATTAATAATATGTCACTGGATCCAAGCTAAGTCATATTTGGGATAGTTAAAAATAAAATTGCCCTTAAATCAAGTTGGGCTGCCTTCATGAAGCATTCTCAGCAATTACCAACATGGTCACTGCTTTTTCCAAAAGTTGTTTATTTGCTGATTCCCGGCCTAGAAAACAGTTTCAGAATTCCCAAGAGGTCCCTCATCTCAGCATTAACCAGAGACAGTCCACTTAATTTCTGAGATCAACCAAAGTTGGCCAGGTGCTGCTTCAAATAGACCCATTACAGTCAATGGAGCTTAGGTTATTCACCACCAACTTAAGCCTCATTGATTTCATTGGCTCCAGTCCAAATATTACATCTGGATCTAATCTTTTGCCATTCCTGGTACAAAATCATCTAGTCCCACATCTGAAATTATCAAACTGAACCATGACTAATAGATTCACTACCCATTCTTTCTCTGCTTACATTCACAGACTGTACTAACCCAAACTGTGATTTGTTTCTTTGTCACTTAGTGTATCCTATAAATCCAATTGTTGTGTTCTGTAAGCCATAGTTTAGTTCAGTGTGTTATTGGAACTGAAATGTTCCAATAATAAATCACACTTAAACAAGGTAGATACCTTGTTACCCACTTACAAAGCTGGCCTCCTCCGTATTCCATCCGCCAGTCAGTGCCGACTGGCGACTACTCGGAGGAGAGCCTTCTCTGTTGCGGCTCCGACGCTATGGAACAATCTCCCCGTGGAGATCCGCACCCTCACCACCGTCCAGGCCTTCCGCACAGCCCTCAAGATCTGGCTAGCCCGTCAGGCCTGGGGATAAGTTTTTACTTTCGCCCCTCCCGAATGTCGAGTGAATGTTGTGTTTTATTGTTTAATTTATTCTCGCTCACATTTCTTTTTGTATTTGTCCTACACTCCCTTTCCACTTTTATTGTAAGCCGCCCTGAGTCCCCTCAGGGAAAAGGGCGGCCTATAAATGCATAATAAATACAAATACAAAATACAAAATACAAATTCAAATACAAAGAGAGATGTGTACAGTACATATTCACTTGATCTGTTGATTACTTATTAAAAGGAAAGCTAATCATGTCCCACCACACATCAATCCATTTCAGAAAGGAATCGAAGGTTCTGATGGTTGCAATACAGGGGGCGTCCAGAAAATAAAAATATAAAGTCATCCAAATTTGTGACCAGGGTTCAGGATGAAACAGAAGTGGAACCTTTATGAAAAGCAGTTGCTTTCCTCCCTCTGAATAGAACAGGTGTGGTAAGGAAGGACAAGAGTTTCCAATAAAATGCTATGAAGGTTGACTGAAGGTCAGCCTCACAGTCTACAAATTTCTAAAAGTGGTACCCGTGGAATATATTTATTAGAAAAAAAATGAAAGCATGATTTTCTTGTTCTTTCAAGGTAAAGGTCCCCCTCGCACATATGTGCTAGTTGTTCCTGACTGTAGGGGGTATTGCTCATCTCTGTTTCAAAGCTGAAGAGCCAGCGTTGTCCAAAGACGTATCCGGTGTCACTTGGCCAGCATGACTAAATGCTGAAGGCGCACGGAACACTGTTATCTTCCCACCAAAGGTGGTTCCTATTTTTCTACTTGCGTTTTTTACATTCTTTTGAACTGCTAGGTTGGCAGAAGCTGGGACAAGGAACAAGAGGTTGCACGGGACTAGGGATTCGAACTGTTGACCTTCTGATCGACAAGTACAGCATCTTAGTCACTGAGCCACCGCATCCCTTCTTGTTCTTTACTGGATAGTAAATGTTATGCTCTCTCTCTCACTCAAAAAAAAATCCCGCATTATAAAAAGGAAACTCCAGTCTGGATTTGTACAGTAAAATGTGTTGCTGATGCCAGTAGCATCAAAACTAAAATTGACTTGAGATGCAACAGGGGATCTTTGGGTGATTTTATTCATTTGTTGGCTTTTGCAAGTCATTTGAGGTAGGCACCATGCCAGACACCCAACTCCAATACCTGGGTAAGTGTCCCTCCACCCAGGGCCACCTTCCTTTGTAGCTTTCCTAAACCCACATTCCAAAAGTGGTTCAAAACTATAGCATAAACCCCTGGGGAGATATCAAAACTACATATGCATTGCACAATTATTGACATTCATACAAAGTTGTATGTTAACACATATATTCACATTTGTCACCACCTGATAGAGACCAACTCCACCATTTTTTTAAAAAAACAGTGCTGCTTTGTCTAACCCTTCCCCAATCTAATGCTTTCCAAGGTGTATTGGAAGACACCCCTCCCATCATGCCCAGTCAGGGTAATACCCATACTGGTTACAGGTGATGGAACTTTCAACTAAATATACCAATGATTTTTAGTATATAAGCATCCTTCTCTGGTCCTAAAAGAAAAGCAAAGTCGGAACTGGTTAAATGTTTGGGTTTAAGACAAGCAGAAAAATCCAAGATGTAAACTGAAAAGTTTTTTTTTAAAGGAAATTTCCAAAGATGGCAACAGGAAAGAATTTCCATTTTGCTTCCAAGAAAACTGTATAACCTGACCATGAAGAGATATGTGTGTGTCTATGACATCACCAAGAGTAGACAGGTGGCTTTACCTTTTTCACACCTGGAGGGCACCACATTGGGTGCTAACCCTGATAATTAGCTTACTCCTCCATGGCCCTTGGTTGAGAGTGAGCTGCGGAAGGACTTACCATTGCTGTACAGAAGCTGCAGTTTGTAGTGAGTCCCATTATTTGTTTTTTCATTGCCTTGCTCCTGAGAAGTAAAAGAAAGGAAAAATGGTTCAGGAAGAATCTGGGGTCACACATCACACTTAGCCCTTAATGGTGTTAATCTAATGATTTGGTGAATAAGATGAGTTGCCACTACTAGAAACCATGTCTTATACATCACAGCGGCTAGCTTGGCACAACAATGAACCAGATCTGAACAAGCTACTTTATAGTTACTGGGATGTGTGAATCCAGCCTAGAGCATTTCCAGAAATAAGCTCAGTTCATGAGTCTTTGCAGCCACAGAATTAACATCAGCATCACCATCTTTCCTGTTGCTTGTTCAGAAGTTGCAATAACTGTGTTTGTTAGTGCTTACTTAATGCAAAACTGAATTGTGGTTTATTCAATTAATCCAATTTTCTCAGCTCCCGCAGCACACTGAATTATCAACTAGACATATCACACAGGGACAAGTTGGAGGTTTAATGTGAGTTACAAGTCACAGTCACTCCGCTCAATAGAAGCTTAGTAACATGGCAACCAACCTGGGTTTAAGGAAATTCCTTTTTAAGGCTAGTTAACACATGCAAATTGAGTTTGCTAAAAAGTTAGCTCTATTGGGCTCCTGCTCCCAAACAACCCTACATAACATTGTCCCGATTTAAGATTCACAGGAGTGAGAATTCCTGAACAGGAGGCAGATTTTCCAACTAGCCTTACATTTTTATTGTCGATAGCCTTTTCCTAAGGGCTGCATATGCCAGCTTCATGCGAATACCATGCAAGGGGAGATACTTTGTGGTTTGGGTCCTGCTAAAATAACCAGGAAGGTAAGGGACAGCCTGTTGGGCTAGTTCTTTTTTCTCCTGAAACTTTTCACAACTGGGCACAGAGCAAAGCAGTGTCTGTTTAAAGAAAGATACCCAAGAGTGTGAGGCAAAGGGGGGGGGGGACCCCTGAAAATAGGGCAGTTGAACTTCATTCTGCAATACCGGAAAATGTCCGTTTAAAAACTAACAGCTACCTGAACCGCAAAGATCATAGAGGGGGAAGCCACGAGCGTCCAAATTCTGACCAGTTGCATCGCCCTTTCCCTCCCCCCACTACGAAGAGAAGCTAAGTCGAGACTACAGTCCTAAATTCCACCCTCTTCTTTCGGAAAAGACCTGTCCCTGCTTCGAAAGGACTAGATGTAGAGAGGGACAACCTGGGTTTATGCGTGAAATTAACAAGGCCCGCCTTGAACAGTGGGTGAAATTGACTAGCGCTCCAGGTGTGCTCTCAACCTGTAGCTCAATAGGGCGGGAGAGTTCTTTCAGTTGGAAATCAAACTCAGCTGCTCTCCCATCCATTCGGATTCGGGTAGGTCCAGATTCGCTCGGAATCCCGTCCTAGCTGGGGATTTGAGGCAGGGGTAGCTTTTAAACTCGAGAGTGAAATTGACCCAACCGGGCCGAATCATTAGTTCGCGAAGAAAATCCGGGAAAAAGGAAAGTGAGAATTATGATTCGGGAGCCCAGCTTCCCTAGGATCAATTAAAAAAGAAAAAAGAAAGCAGCTGCCTGGATGCCACTGTAATTTGGGGAAAGATCTTTTTTTGCTGGCTACGGATCGTGTCACATTCATTGCGGCAAGAAAGGCAGAGTAAGGCGGGTTGGATTGGGGCAAGCAAAAAGGACAGGAAGCCGGGGAAAAAGAGACCCTTACTTTGTCATTTTCCACGAAGTCCACGAACGCCGTCCGCTCGATTTCCACGGGCTGACCCTGCCGGTCGTAGAGAGCCAAGACGAAGTGGAAAAAGTTGGATTTCCTCAAGTTGGAAGGAGGCTGTTTTTCGAAGTGGGCTCGAGACAAAGCCACGCCGCTGGGGAGGAAGGAGAGGGGCAGCCGGGATTAAAAG
The DNA here is from genome assembly GCF_051295495.1 of Thamnophis sirtalis. Taxonomy (NCBI): domain Eukaryota; kingdom Metazoa; phylum Chordata; class Lepidosauria; order Squamata; family Natricidae; genus Thamnophis; species Thamnophis sirtalis. Next base: position 80,528,607 of record NW_028261382.1, read on the forward strand.
CAGAACGAGAGAAAGAACCAGCGCGGCCCGAAGCCCGCCCGTTCCCTCGCCTTCGGTCGCGGTACCGTCCAAAGCCACGCGCGAACAAGGGCAGCTGCCTCCTCGGCTACGCAAAATATTTCGGCGGTTCAAGGACACTTACCTGCGCTAAAGACCCCGAGGCAGGAAATTTCCCACGCACCCGCTTTTGGGTTAGCCTGTTTGGGATTAGCCCGTGCGGGAATTTAGCCAGCTGCGGCCGAAGAAACTACCTTTCCTGGTTTAGGGAAACGTTTGAAACCAGCCAAGGCGCTCTGAGAAATCATACCTTGGCTTGGCGAGAGCACAGCCCCTGGACATCTTTTTCAATAAGGTTTGGGGCTGCAGCCGCCTTACGTTTTGACCGTGCAGTCGCCTCACTGGGTAAACCATGACTGAGTTCACACAGCACGCAAAGCCGGATCCTAATCCAATTGGGTTTTCCGCGTTCTTTAAAAAGCGAGTCGTTTTATGTTTGGGGCCTTGGGTGGGGGGAAAAAGTTTACGGAGAGGAGAATCCGTTTTGTTACACTCCGTTCACACAATATACCAAGCCTTAAACACGCGCTTTATCCAAGTAATCTCAAATAGCTAGATTGTCGGATTGAGCTGAATCCTAAACCATGTTTCAGAAACCCAAGTAACAATCCTATACACTCCGCCGCCCCCAAAACAATCCCTCGAACCATTTTAGGATTTAGCCCCCGCCGTGTTAACCCGGCCGCCGACAGAGAGAGAAGGTCAGATTCTGCGCCTCTTCCTCTTCAAGGCATCGCCCTGCTTAACCCCTTTTTCAGCCCGTTTCTGCAAACTGAAACTTCGTCTGCACTGTGGATTTTGGAAGGCGGCTAACTTTCTAAGTTGCCCCGGGTTTAAATAAACCATGGTCTCAGCCTTTGACCCAGGTTTGGAGGCTGAAACAGCCAACCATATACTATCCCATGCATAAGATTAAATCGACATTCAGACGGCTAATTTGCGGTTCAATTTATCCAGCGAATATTAACGTTATTAACCAACTTTCCCCCTGCCGTCCTTCCCATCTCCATCACCCGCTTCATCCGGTCGTGGGGTGGCGGAGGGCGGGGGAGGAAGTCTCGACTCGCTTATAAGAGAGCAAGCGAAAAGATTCAGAAAAGACGCACGACAGGGAGGAGAGGGTAGAACGAGGGATTCACCTGCTGAATTTCCCGTTTTCTCAAACATAATTTTATCACTGGGGTTTTTCCCCCTCCCGCAGTTATGAAATTGCGAATTTTCAGTTCTGTACACCGGCACCCGAGCCGTAGGCAGAACCAACGGGGCTGACTTCTGAGTAGACCAGGGTAACCGTTTTTCTGACCCCATGCACCAAACGGAATAGCTTCCTTCTCCGATGACGCGGCCATCGATTATAAAACAATAATCAAGGTGAAAAAAGCAGCTTGAAGAGACAAGTTGTATTATCCCTTCAAGTATTTCACGACGCTTCATATCCCCTCCTGCACCACCATTTTTTTTTAAAAAAATCTCTTTTTAGATCCGTCCCTCAACCGTAATCCAACAGGCAAGTAATTGCTAAAATAGCAAGACTAGAAAAGTGGAAATCGGGGAAGGTTCTCTCTCTTCCCTTTTCTAGGACATCAGAGGATGTCCCGAAAACTCAGATGGCCTTGTGTTATTTTCGTAGAAAACCACAACATTTTGCGCTGCTGGGCTTACACGGGAAATATGCCCCCTGGATATCAGTTGAAGCCGCTTTCGGACGTTTAAGTTAACCCTCACACTGCCTGCATTCACACAACCTACTGGAACCGCAAAGAAGCGGGACGTGTTTTAGCAGAGCTATCGTAGGAAACCCACCGAAGTAGTTAGTTTAGGATTGTGCCCAAGCAGGAAAACTGAATTCGTTTTAATTAAGGGTACTTGAGTGAGCCACGGGCAAGAGAGTCGGGGAAACACAACGCCAAGGTAGCATTTCCAGCCTGACCCAGCTCTTTAACGCTGATGATGCGGGCGCACCAACAAGCTAAAAGGGCCAAGCGGACAAAGAGATTGCGGTGTTCTAGGAGTCTAATTCGGATCAATGACGGATGATCAATAGGGATGGGGGCCTCTCTTCTCCATATGGCCACCAACAGCTAGTGCGCATTGATTGGGAGGAGGAGAGAAAGTAGGGGCTGCATTGGATCGGAAAGTTTATAGATTGTTCACCTAAATACAAGACATAATCGATCCTTTTTAAAAACAAATCCTTCCTGGAGCCGCGAGCTCACTCTCTACTCTCCCTCTCCCCACCCCGAAACACGTTTCTTGAAAAAAAAAACTCTGGGGTTTCAAAGAGGAGTTATTCCAAATATTTGGACTGGGCAATGAGACGATCCACGCACTTGCTCTAGTTCCACCGGATCCGCTTGAAAATCCGCTCATCTTCACCCACAAGGGAGTAGGAAAACCGTTCGATCCGGCGTCAAGCTGGCCCGGAAATCACCCTGGAGCGAGTTTATTCTAAATCCAGCTTCTTTGGGGACTTGGAGTACAGTCGCTTGGCTCAACCGACTGTGCTGCTCTGCTCTGTTTACTCGAGAGTGAAGCTCCCGAGGATTTTGGGAAGCTGGTGCCAACAACGTTGTTTTCGTACAAGATCGCAGCCTTGCCCTGCCCTCGTCTTCTCTTTCTTTGCGCCTATCCTACGAACGTAGACTACAATAACCCGAAGGAAATTTTACAAGCTTCAGCCAAGAGATTTTTGGGGTGAGGCTTGAAAACGCCACGCTGTAGAAGTAAATCCCGCCACATTGAAAGGAGTTAAAATCATTGTATGTGTATTTGTCAAGCTGAGGAGTTTTTTTAGGATTCATACAGGATGCAATAATCAAAGCACAAGTTGTGTGTTCGAGTTCAGTAAAGTAACCAGGTTTGAATTGGCATGGATAGATCCATCTCACCGCTTGGGAATCAACTTGGCTCTGTTAAATGCGATCTCTTTCTCAATATCTGCACCTCGATTAAATGCGATCTCTTTCTCAATATGTGCACCTCGATTTAAACTTACAAACGGCTCAGAAGTGGAGCCTTACCAGAAATGCACTTTTACTCATATCGAAACTTAGAAAGGGGGGGAAACTATTTTCTGCTGGATTTTGCTCTGAATTTCACCTCCCAAAACTTGGGTGCCGCAAAAGTGGTTTTAGGATCGGAAGAGTGACTGTTCCCCGCCACCGCCCCCTACCCGCCCCAAAGGATCAGAATATCAACTTTCCAAGCTAATGTGTTTAGGGCCGAGGACTAATTTGGGAAACATTCGGTGTAAAATTGCCCTTCAACAGTCTTTGCATCCCTTTTTAAATGAGGAACATTTGTAAGGAAAGTGGGGGCTGTCAAATTCCCTTGAAGGGCTCATCTAATATCGCCTTCCTTGGCAGCTGCAGAGAGAATCGAGACAAATTTGATTTCTGGAGGAGAAATAAACAAACAAGCATACAAGCCAGCTTCGGACAGGCGTTGAGCCAGAGGAGTACAAAAACCCGGCTTTTGATGAATGCTGTTAATGCGCCAACACTCAACTCACCGAGAGATTCCACGAGAGATCTATCATCTATTATTTTCCTCCGGAGGCTTGGGAGCTGCTGCTGTTGTATAGTTATTTGGCCCCAGGTGAGAAGGCAGGAAGACCTGCCCGAACCTTTGAAGCTCCTCATAGACCTCTGCACCCACCCACCCCGGCGAAAGTCGAGCCTGCCTTTTCTCTTCTCCGAAGGGAGAACTTTACACCTCAAGAGAGGAAGGAAAGGGTTTGTATCTACTCCCTTGAAGAAGGGACTAAATCGAACCCGAGGTAATCCTGACCTTGGCATCCAAGCCAAACTTTTTTGCGTCTCTGCGCCTGGGGGAGACGAGGGGGAGTTTACTGGCCCTTTTCTCAGCGTGCAATTCCCGCTGCATCTGACGCAAAAAGGCTCTCTCGGCTTGCGGCGTTCCAGTTGACCCCCGAGGAGGCCAGGGTAGATTTGCAAGGCTCGCGGGGGCAGGGGGGAAAGTTTCCCGGTCCCTGTTGTCATCCTGCTGAAAGCCCCCTCTCCGCCGAGTCCAAAGGGGTTTTTTTGTGTTTTTTTACTCCGGGGTAGGACTTTAATTTCACGGCGGCGGTCCAAGTTTTAAGCGCGCTGGGGGGCGCAGGAGCAAGCAGAGAGGCCGGTTTTTGTCGGTGGTTGTGGTTTTGGTTCTTTCTGGCTTTTGGTGCCCAGGGCGGTTTCGGGTGGTTCGGAGCGAGAGAGCTCTGGGTTTCGAGAGCGATGAAGCTTTGGGGGGCATGAGCCCGTTGCCAGTCCCTCCTCACCACGTCCGGATGGCTGCAAACTTTGAGGCTTCCTTCGAACTTTCTCCCTTAGATCCCGCTTTGATTCTCTTCCCGACGTCGTTGAGAACTGAAGCTCCCCTCGCACAGCAAAAGGCGCCTACTTTTACTCCGTGGGGAAGGATCGCACGGAAGGATTTTTGCCTCACCGGAAGAAGCCGGAGGCTGGCTGCGAATGGCGATTCCCCGAGTCCAGGAAGTTTCTCAACTCGTCGCTTTCCCATCTTAAGGCTGAGAAGCCAGCCTGGATGGAGAGCAGGCCTGGGCGACTAAAGCGGCGCAGAGCGAGCGTTTCCGGGCGTGCATGCTTTCAGGTGCCAACTCCATCTCAGAGGCCCAATTCACACAACACGGGAAACTCTCAAGTGTGCTTTTGTTTGCTTTTGACTCGTGATGTTCCGTGAAGCCCGCCAGTTTGAAAGTCGCGCGATCTGAGAATCCAGGCAATGTTGGTTGATTTTTAGGAAGCAGGGTGGATTAAGCTGTGTCTTTGCTGCACTGTGAGAATTCAGCCTATGGATCAGCCCACATCCGCTTTCCTTCCCTTTAGTCACTCACCCAGGCCAAGTTACTCAGCTTCCAGGCACATAACACCCTAAAACTAGTGTAGCCTTCTAAATCAAGAAGTGTAGAGATAACCTCGATCTTGCACGACTCTGATATCAAGCTCCATTTCCCTAGTTTAGCCCTTGTTCGAAAGAGCCCCGTTGAGTTTACTTGTTTAGCACGATCTTTTCCCGAGTTTGATTTGAACTCCAGATCCAAGTACAACCGCCCTTCTCACTTTGCTGTAAGCCACGGTTTAGCTAACACAGTATTATTGAATAAACCACCATTGGCTGGTGTTCGTCAAGCATTCTATCCACCCATTACCCTTGTCACGCCTCAAGTGTTGAGTTCACTCAACCCGCTAACCAAATCAATCACAGACTGGTTGAGCGGGTCGTGTGAATCGGGCCTAAATGTCATTTGCGGTTCAGCGCAAAGTCCATCAAAACGTCCTTTCTCGGCTTCAAGAGTTATCTGTCCAACTTTGGATCGGGTTAGAATTAGCGCGAGCTGATCAGACGGTGAGGATGGCGTGCAACCTCTACCCCTCAAGTTTTAGATCCTGAAATAAAGAGGGTTAAATCGGATCTCGGTTCCTTGCGTGCCAAATGTGTTCTAGATGTTCAGTGTCAAGGATTTTAAAAGCTGATGTGAAAATACCAATTCAGTTTGCAAGTTGATAACTTCTGGTGGAGCAAGTTCTAATGAAGATCAGCCGTGGAGGCTACCGCCATCCTCACCTGGAGCCATTGGCACTAGAAAACGAGGATCGCTGACGGGATGGCACGACTTTCTTAAGAGAAGGAGCTGGGCAGCATTACTCTAGGACCGTTTCCCCCAAAGTAAATCTGACGCCAGGCATCAGCTCCTAGAGAGCTGAAGAGACGAGGCCTCCTGAGTTCTTGGACCTGCTGGAGAGTTCAGCATCCTAAACTTTCTGAAAAACGGGCCTCTTGATTTCCTCTGGGCGCAGAACCCTTCACTGCCTACTGACAAGTAAACCCCAACCACGCCAAGAAGACTTCCTTCCAAGTTGACTAGGCCAACATAACCCCCATTCCTAGCAACTGGGGTTTCGCTGCGGAAGAAGCGCCAGATCCTTCTTTTCTAAGGGTGCGGAGATCTTCCCAGCCGCACTGAATGTGTGCAAGGAAACAAATAAACCGAGGAAGAGATCGGCCTGGGATCGACCACCGAAAGGGCTCGAGGAGCAAAGAGGGCAACGGCAACCCCCCTCCCCAACAAGCCCAAGCAGGAAGGGGAGTCAGCTGCAAACTCACGATTTGATCTACTTTACCTTTGAGCGGCGACATTGGCATCCACCACGCCAACGTTCCTGACCCAGGAGCGGACCGGATCCATCTCCGACCCCAGCACCTTGTCCTTCAGGATCGGCCCTCTTCCTAACGTATCTTGGATCCCAAACATTTAAAAAAAATGTTTTAAAAAGTTTATTCCAAAACCCAAAACTAGGCTTTTCCGATGGGAGCAAACTTCCAAAAACCGGCAACCCACGCACCGATTCCTCTCCACAGCCGGAGCAGCCTCAAGCCGAATCGCCTCGTCTGTCGGGACGAGTTGGAGGTTCTTGGAGGGATTTGGGTTCCCTCCCCGGTCCTTTTTTTTTAAAAAAAGCAAAGCAAGCCTTAAACGAGATAACGGGGCGGAGGAGGAGGAGGAGGAGGGAAGGGGGCAGCGCTGCTTTGCGCCCCTCTGACGATGCTTGCAAGCCCCGAAATCACGGATCTCTCAGCCTTTTCTTCCGAGGCGGCGAATCATCTTCTCTGCAGCCGCTGCCGGAGGGAGAGAGCGGAGAAAAGAGTCCGCATTGCCAACGCGATCCTTTCCCCGAGAGCGCCGGTCACCTGCTGGCCGGGAGACCCGAGGGTCGGCTACACGGCTTGCCTAATCCACGAGGAGGAGGAGGAGGAAAGGAGAGCGAGCAAGGGGGAGCCGGGCAGGAGCGAAAAAGTGGGAGGGAGGGGGGAGAGAACGCGAAGGGAGGGGGAGAGCAGCCGAGTCAATGGCCAAAGCCAGAGGCGAACCGCTGCCAAAGAAACTCTCGATCGCAGCTTGCGAAACGGTGGCAAAAGCGCGCTCGCTTTTCCCCCGCACCGAGATCACCATGAATGGGTTACGGCGAGGGGAGCGAACGTCCTAGAGAAAGGGGGCGGGACGGCCGGCCAAGGAAGGCGCGCCGATTTGCATAGGCTCGCCCCATTGGAGGAGAAAGGCAGGCGGCCGACGCTCCGCGTTCCGGGTTTCCAACGCTTCGAGGGGGGCGGGGCTTGCCCGGGTTGGAGGCGGGCGGGGCTGCCCAGGAGCCTTGGACGCGAGTTGGGGTCGGTTTTGGAGCGCGGCTTTGACTTTAAGCCACTTTACCAAACGGCTTGTGAAACTGACCCGGGTCGGAGGGAGGGGAAGGGGGGGCGGCAGGGGGGGGGCAGAAAAGCAGCTTCGTTTCCAGCTGCGTCTCCGCAAGCGTTGGAGCATCCCAAGCCCTTCAAGCTTGCAGAGTGTCGCTTGCTTCCCTACGTTCAGCTGCTCCCTCGAAATTGCATCTGGAAAAGAAGACCAGCCTTGCTTGCCATTCGCACCTTTGCAGCAGTGGTGTATTAACCATTAAGCGGACCAAGCCCGTGCTTAGGGCACCAGACCCAAAGGGGGCACCACAAAGTTGAGAAAGGAAAAAAAAACCCAGTGAAGATTTGTACAGTATGTGCAAAGGAGGAGAGGACGCCAAGATTGGTCAGTGCTTAGGGCACCAGTGAGCCTTAATCCGCCTCTGCTTTTCAGCCACCCCTGAACTTGTAACACCTTTCCGATGGATTTGGTCTCGCTTCAATCGCTCTGACTCTTCCCCCTTTTCCAGCTACTCTACGTCGCTTCGCTGGGCTCGGGGAGAAAAGGAAAAAAAACGGGAGGTGTGCGCGCGTGTATTTAATAAAATAAAATAAAGTAAAACAAGAGGCAACTTCACACATGGGTTTACGTGAGAGCGGTCCTACAGACGGCTTCTTCCCATCCTTATGCGCGCTTCCTGGTGGTGGAAAAGGCGCCCTTATTCTGGCCGAAGGGTCGCTATCTCAATTTGCTTGCTTGCTTATCGGATGGCTTGTTTTCCAGAAATAGGTGTTTGGCTGGGGGGAACTTCAGAGGAAGAAGCGAGGCGTTATTAAACTGTAACCTTTCACACGGGCCATTCCTACAGAGAAGGGGGCACAGCCGCGCGCGTGCAAACCTACGCTCTTTATGAACTTTTATTATTATTTTTAAAGCCGGGAGAGATGCATAAGCGCCAGCGTTTCTGCAAACCTTGCCGCCGTCTCCGTCCGTCGGTCCGTCTTGTCGGAAAGAATAGCACGTCTGTATATCAATGCAAAGCGGCTTGGTGTCAATTCTCTCTTTCCCCCCCCCCTCCCTGCCTCCAACCCCCGTTCTTTTTGAAAGGCGATCGGGGAGGATAGACCTGTCTCTGAAATCTATCTAGCACCGACGCGAAAACAGATTTCAAGACAATGCATGCAAATCTGGGCTCAGAAGCCATCTGCCAGAGTTGGAAATCAGATGTTCCCCAGTTAAAGTGACAGCGCCCGGGTTCCCTTGTCTGTTAGCTCCCCCCTCCCTCTAAGGTACCGCGAAAGTCCCTGTTTAATCCAACTCCTCGCTTCCTTTATTTATTTCGAACTCGCTGGAAAACAAAACAAAAACACGGAAAAGTTTGCATGCATCCGCGTTGAGATGCTTTTTTTTTTTTTTTTAAAGCCTAGTTAAGAATCAGATTAAAACTCTTTTATGAATAAGCTTAGGCGGCGAGAGGCTGGAGGAGGTGTGAGTGTGTGGGAAATCTGGCTTTTGGTCAAATGTAGCGGGGGGAGGGCAGGAAAGAAAAAGAGAGGTCTAAATTATTGTGTCCGTGTTGGTGACAGATCTGACAGGAGAGGACCAAATAAATCTGAAGGCCTTGCGTAGGAAAATGCTCAGTGACAATCCCTTCTTCCTTCAAACCTGACACTCGCCCTTTATATATTTATATTCTTTGTATTCAACGCAGAGGAAATGAACACCAATAAAACAATAGATTCAGTACCCTGACAGAAAGAGAAACTTTTGTTTATTTGCACAAATCCACCCTCAGAGGCGCAAAAACAAATAGGTCTTTCAGGGAGATGAACAGCATTGAAGATCACACGCACATTTTAAAACACTTCTTCCAGTATTCAGCGATTCAGAAATGTGGGCGCCCGCGCACCCCTTTCCCTGAGACTTCCTTTCGTCTGCCCCAAGATCAGGGGAAATGGGGCCCCCCAAAACGTTGATGGTCTTAGGCGATTTTTGTTCCATGGATCTTTCTTTAAATCTGTCGCGAAAATTCTCCAGCGGTGAGAATAGCTGCTTGATAGCCTTTGGGGGACCCCTCGGCAATTGCTTCCATTGGAAATGAGCGGGGGCCTTTAAGCAAACTTGCTGGGAGTCGATTTGAGGTGGGAGATTGCGCTCCCGGAGATCAGGGAAACGTCGAAAGCTTCACTGGGGGTATACAACCCCATTCAACGACCGTTGTGCCTGTTATTAATAATTGAAGATAGGCTAGGTGACCGCAATGAAGGTTGGGTGACTCTACCAGAAATATTTTCTGGAGAGGCCATTTGGTGTTGTTGGCAACCAATAAAATATTATCTCGACACCCCCGTCCCCGCCGCCACCCTTACACCCCAACCAACTCCAATGTTTGGAATTTCTGGTGGTCTCATGTCAAGTCCGGCTTCTTATCTAGCAATGCTGGCTTGATGGTGGCCCCTGCCTTGTACACCACTACCTAAGAAAAGGCAGAAGCCATCTGTTCCAAATCAGCAGGACTGCGCCCGGGGACCAAGATGGAAAGATGGAGAGGAGGACACTACACGGATCTCAAACACGGCCATCCTGGTACTTGTAGGTATCAGGACAGATCTGTTGGCATTGGAGATGGAGGCCCCAGAAGATCAGAGCTACCTCCTAAAAGGGAAGGTCCTGAGACTTACAGAGTTGAGTAACCAGGAGGGCATTTCGTCCTTATTTTGAAGAACTTGCCTTGCTACACAAAGCTCTGTGGAGCATGTTCACCGCTGGGGAAAAAAGCTAAACTAAATAAAAAGTATCTCACACACAAATGCAGGAGACCCCCTCAACTCAGCCATCCCAACTCCCACAAACAGGGGAAAGTGGGGTTCTTTTAGTGGGAGGGATTTTTGGAGTGAGCCCCGAAAGTCAGGCTCAGTAGGATCTCTGCTCAAGTGAGTTATTAAAAATGAGAGGGAGATAAATGGAAGAAGAAACAAACCTTCAACTTAAACGAAGGGAAGGAAAAGGAAAGGAAGGGAAGGGACGGAGGGAAGTTTAGTTTCCTCTTTCTTCTGAATAAGAAAGAAAAAAAAGGAGGGGAGAAGAAAAATATCCCCCCCAGCCTTGCGGGAAGCTGGAAACTAGGGGCTGGGGGAAAGGGAGGTCAGAGGGCAGCGGCAGCACCCTCCCCCTCTGCAGCAGCTGCCACCCAAATACGACTCTTCGGGGAATCTATGAATAAAGCCCCGGGCTCTCCTCTCCCTTCTTGCCCCGCGGCCCTTTCCATTTACATGATATTGGGTGGGTAGGTGCTGGTGGGTGGGGAGGGAGGGAGGGAAGCTGCCTTCTCCCCCTGCCCAGCCCAAGGCCACAGATAAACCTCCTTGTATTATCCAGTACCGGCGGTTCCGCTTCGGCTCCGGCCGCTGTCCCGCAATTTCAAAGTCGGGCGGACGGAGCGGAGCGGAGGAAGACGGACGGTAGTCTTCCTCTTTGACTCACCCGAGCTTTCTGGCTTCACTTGACCTGCCCCTTATTTGCAGGCGTCGGGAAAATCTTTCCTCGGGGGAAGGCTTCTGGCGTGGAGTCGACGGGGTGGGTGGGGGGGCTACCCACGATAGCAAAGGAGTCTCGATCACCCCGCAGTCTCTCTGCCCGGGAAAACTCCGAATCTCAGGCGGTCTTTGAGTCACCCTAAGACCACCTTGTCCTGTGGTTCAAGTACCGTCTCTTCCTTCTCCCTAAATCTCTAGATTTATGATATCCCAGATCGCTGGAGAGAGGGGGGGGGAGAGAGGGAGGGAGGGAGGGAGGGAAGGAAGGAAGGAAGGAAGGAAGGAAGGAAGGAAAGAAAGAAAGAAAGAAAGAAAGAAAGAAAGAAAGAAAGAAAGAAAGAAAGAAAGAAAGAAAGAAAGAAAGAAAGAAAGCTGAAACAGGCAGGCTGCTTGTAAAAAACCCACGAAATCAACTTTATGCCCGAGCGACGCGATTCAGACAGCCGCCGTTTTTGCAGCCCGGCTCTAAAAAGCGATAAGGCGGCCCGAGAAAACTTGCTGTCTGCCCACCCCCCGACCCCCACCGAGCAAAGGAAGGAAAGGGAGTTATTTCTCTTTCTCTCTTTTTTTCCCCCTTCTCCTGGCGAGACCAGCAGCTGTTTTGATTTTCCTGGAAGAAAAATCGCCGAACCCGTTTGCTACAGGTTGCCTCTACACGACAGCTGGGCTCGTTTACAGGCTTAGCCACGCTGGTCTGAACCACGGTTTGGGGCAATTAAGCCAATTTTCTGGATCCCCGGACCCGTCGAATCTTTAGCGACCGATACCCGACGGTTGTAAAGGGATTGGATATTTAAGGGTGCGTGCTATGGGGAATGGGGGGTGGGTGGGAATGACCCACTCGGGTGTGACTCGAGCGCGTCCCGGGAATTAATTCATTCGAGGGACCTGCAGACGGACCATTCCGAACACGGATTAGGGGTTCCTTTCCCCCCACTCCAAACTAACACATAAGGGTCGACCAAACCTTATAAAGGACTAACTCAGCTTGTGATGGAAATTCCCTTTTCAGACATACTTTCTTCTAAGGTTGTCATTCGGCTTTCTCCGAGCAAAAATTATGCCTTTCTTTTTAATAAATAAATAAATAAATAAATATCCAAATGAAATCAGTTTCGGGATCCAGTTTGGGTCTGGAGGGAGGGGGGGAAGAAAACCGAAGTCTCTCATACTACTTGTAGTACTGTACTACTTGTAGTAGGTCTTCTACTGCTCAACATACTGGTTGCCTTGCTACTTCGCCCTCACTAGGAAGGCCTCCAACCAAGAGATCAATCTGCATTTTATTTTTAATTCCAGCCTCTTCCCCACCCTCAACCCCCCTCCACCAGGCACCCTGTTTGGCTTCTTGGACCTTCTGAAAGAAGGACCCGAGAGAAGGTCTTCTCCACCATTCGCGAAGCTCAGAAGTTTGTTACTTGGGTATGTCGCTAACCTCACTTACTTTCCCGGCTGAACTCCGGTTAGCCTCAGAAAAAGGGGGCAGAAAAGCCCACCTCGGCCTCGCTTCCTTTCGGCCTCCCACTTTAAACCAGTTCAGCCAGGGAGCGAGTAGCGCTTCGGCTCATCCAAGCGCCGAAGTGGGGTCGTAAAAACGCCCCACGGCAGCGAGGACCTCAGCTGTGGAGCAAATCCCTGTCGAACTCAATGGGATTTATCGCCAGGAGAAATAACCCGGCGAAATCAGCCTCACCTTAAGGTGCCTTCTAGTTTAGCACTACGGAAGGCTAATAATCAAGGATAACTAGACTCCGTCGTTTGGGGCCATCCTTTCCACACCCAGGACGCGATATATTAGAGGTAAACTGCCATTGAATGAGGAGGTTCTATATCTATAGGCATACTGTGAAGTTTCCAAATTGGCAGAAACTTGACTGGGTAATCGTTTTATTTTACTCTGGAGCAAACTTGTTGCTGCTTTCACTAGAAATGGGAAGTAGAACCTCCTGGAAAGTTAAGGAGGAGATGCTGAGCTGAGAAGGAGAGGTGTAGGGGTGTGTGTTTGTGTGTGCGTGTGTGCGTGCATGTGTGTGCGTTTGCTTGGAAAGATAAGTGAAATTTCACCAGGAAGATTTTTTTGCAGAATGTGTTCTTGACTTGTTGTAGACAGATGTCTATATTTCACATCAAGCTGAGTTTATTCCTTAAGTATTAAGCCCTCATTTATTTTTTAAGGGTGAATAAACAATAATTAGGTTTGCATAACATGCTAAGCAGCATGGTTTGTTTACCGATCTTGACTGGGTTCCCATATTGTGCCTAGCCATGGCATAGTTTATTTGGTTTGGCTTAATGGTGTTTATTTGATTTATTACTTATTACATATCTGTGCACATTCCCAACTTCCACAGAGAAGTGGTTTACAACCCACACACAATTCCTCAAAGTAAGAAGCATTCAGTTTGTAAATAACTGTCCATGATTAGCTCCCACACCTTTATAGCACCTACGACTATGGCATATTGGCATAACATCCAGATCTTCTCAGTTCCTAAAGGCGTGGAGACTCAGGGTTGGGTTGAGTAGCCCTTGCTTACAAACTCTCATTTAGAACTAACCACACTGGGTAATCCATTTAACTGTACACAGATTGTGTTTCAGCATGATGTGAAAGAGGATCTGAAATCTGTATGTATATATGTGTGTGCATAGTTCTGGATCTGTCTGGATTCTCTTCGGATCATGTAAAACTTTCTCTTTTTACTAAATTTTCAATGTTTATTCTTCCAAATGAAAATAAATTTCTAATCACTTTAATTTGGGGCAAACTAAAAAAAAATATTTTCAGACTGATGGTTCACCTAAAAACAAATCTAAAGCACCATCTCAGGATCTTAATAATAATAATAATAATAATAATAATTATTATTATTATTATTATTATTATTAATCGAAGTAAAGAACAAAAATCTACTGAAGGCCCAACAGACAAAACAAGAATACAGAAAAGATGTGATAAAATCAAGAATGGAGAGTTGGCAGAACAAAGCACTGCATGGTCAATTTCTGGAAAAAATAAAAGATAAAGTGGACAGGGAACAAACTTGGTTATGGTTAAAAACAGGTACATTAAAGAAAGAAACAGAGTCACTAATCCTGGCTGCGCAAGAACAAGCTATCCGCACAAATGCCATTAAGGCCAAAATCGAAAAATCTTCTGATGATGCCAAATGCAGACTTTGCAAAGAAGCTGACGAAACTGTTGATCACATACTCAGCTGCTGTAAAAAAATCGCGCAGACTGATTATAAATTGCGGCACAATTCAGTAGCACAAATGATCCATTGGAATTTGTGCAAAAATTATAATATTAAAACAGCAACAAACTGGTGGGAACATCAGCCTGAAAGAGTCACAGAAAATCAGATGGTCAAGATCTTGTGGGATTTCCGTATACAAACCGACAAAATACTGGTGCATAATACACCAGACATCACACTGGTTGAGAAAAATAGGGTCACAATCATAGACATCGCAATACCAGGTGATAGCAGGGTCGCCGAGAAGGAACATGAAAAAATCGCAAGATACCAGGACTTAAAAATCGAAATTCAACGACTATGGCACAAACCAGCAGTGGTAATTCCAGTGGTAATTGGCACACTGGGTGCTATTCCAAAAGCACTGGAATTACATTTAAAACAGTTAAAAATTGACAAAATCAACATCAGTCAAATGCAAAAAGCCGCACTGCTTGGATCTGCACGCATATTGCGAAAATACGTTACGACGTCCTAGGCCCCTGGGTGGGGCCCGACTAGTAACCAATGCCAAACCCGGCGAAACAACTGGCCGCTGTGATACAATTGTATAATAATAATAATAATAATAATAATAATAATAATAATAATAATAAGAAGAAGAAGAAGAAGAAGAAGAAGAAGAAGAAGAAGAAGAAGAAGAAGAAGAAGAAGAAGAAGAAGAAGAAGAAGAAGCCTGAAAATGTCACCGAAAATCAGATGGTCAAGATCTTGTGGGATTTCTGTATACAAACGGACAAAATACTGGCGCATAATACACCAGACATCACACTGGTTGAGAAAAATAAGGTCACAATCATAGATATCGCAATACCAGGTGATAGGAGGGTCACCGAGAAGGAACATGAAAAAATTGCAAAATACCAGGACTTAAAAATCTAAATTCAACGACTATGGCACAAACCAGCAGTGGTAATTCCAGTGGTAATTGGCACACTGGGTGCTATTCCAAAAGCACTGGAATTACATTTAAAACAGTTAAAAATTGACAAAATCACCATCAGTCAAATGCAAAAAGCCGCACTGCTTGGATCTACACGCATATTACGAAAATACGTTCGACGTCCTAGGCCCCTGGGTGGGGCCTGACTAGTAATCAATGCCAAATCCGGCAAAACAACTGGCCGCTGTGATACAATTGTATGATAATAATAACAACAACAACAACAACAACCTTTATTGTCATTGTATATACTATATACAATGAAATTGATTTAGCCTCTACTCATGCAATCCATAACAAAATACAAAACAACATGAGTAATATAGAAAATGGTCCTTATACAAGTAACATAATATATGTTACCCTCCTTGTTTTTATTTAATTTGCTAAAATGCAATGGATTTAAAAACAACTTTTTTCAGATTAAAGGATTAAAGTTTTGCTGACTCTGCAGTGATTTACTACCCAATTAATACCTAGCATCATTTCTACAGAGGTCCAGTCTCTCTTTCTCACATAAAACAATGCTTCATTTTGTAGATTTGAATTTTCAATGGAGACTCTTAATCGAGAGATCTATGCATCTCCTCTTTCATTCTCAGCAGGGATGGGGAGGTGGATAAAATATGTTTTGTTTCTAGTTTTAAACTATAATGACAAGTCAGCCAAGATACTTTGGCATTTTAAAGTAAAATAACACACAAAGAGCTCTCCAGAATAACACCACACTAACACATTTAATGCAGAAATTTTTAAAATCAGCTGCCTAAGATTTTTGACCTAGAAAATCACCTCTAGCTTTGCGCCTCAAGAATCAGGATTGGTGCATTCAGCACATTCATCCTGGGAGCCTTTTAACAAAAAGGAATGGAGGCCAAGAGGTGATAGTTTTTAGTTGTAGAGACCTGAAGTAATGGAATCCTCTCAGCTTGGACGTGACCACTGTATCCGTTACAAAAATTCTGGAGTTTGTTAAAGTGGGGTTCCTCTGGAGCAGGGGTCTCCAACCTTGGCAAATTTAAGACTTGTGGACTTCACCTCCCAGAATTCCTCACCCAGCAAAGCAGCCAGCAAAGCAAAGAAAAGCTGGCTGAGGAAATCTGGGAGTTGAAGTCCACAAGTCTTAAAGTGGTCAAGGTTGGAGACCCCTGCTTTGGAGAACATTTGGTGCTCATTAGGATGCTATTTATCTGTTCTTCTTTATCAATAGCAGTTAATGGTTGTTGCATCTTCAGCATTTGGATTATTGCTCCATTTTAATTTTTAACTTTCTTTTTTTTAATTTTAATTTTCATTATTTGTTTTACTAAATGTGTATATTCCTTCTGTACAATAACTACCTTTGGCTCAATAACAAATGTTTTAACTGTAATTTATGGTTGTAATTTCAAGGAGAAATTTAATAGTATCCATCAATCAATCTGCCTCCTGGTCCTTGATTTACAACTACAGGTAGTCCTTGATTTACAAGAGTTTGTTTAGTGACTGTTTGAAGTTACAACAGTATTGGAAAAAATGACTTAGGACTGTCTTTCACACTTATGACCATTGCAGCATCCCCATGGTCACCTGATCAAAATTCAGATGCTTGCTAACCGACTCATATTTATGACGGGTTGCAGCATCCCAGAGTCACGTGATCCCATTTTGCGACCTTCTGACAATCAAAGTCAATGGGGAAGCCTGATTCACTTAACAACCATGTTAATAACTTAGCAACTGCAGTGATTCACTTAACAAATGTGGCAAGAAAAGTCATAAAATGGGGCAAAACTTAGCGAAGGCGCTAAGACTCATGCATGCGCTGTACCGGTTGGAATGGGATCCAGAACCCACCACTGCCCGGAATGTTTTTCAAAATACTTACAGAGGCAAACTGAATCCATAAAAAGACAGGGAGACTATTTATACCAGGGGTCTCCAACCTTGGCAAATTCAAGACTTGTGGACTTCTGTATCAATTGATAGAGATCCTGCGGGTCTCATGGAAATGTGCTGGGGTTGCTATGAAAACAAGAAGACAATTCCAGGTTTACTTGTGCTTACAAAAGGCCCCCCTTAAAATCTCCAGGGCTTCTCCTGGGCTTATTAAAGGAGCATTTTGATTTCAAGGTTTTGGAAACAGAGATTGAAAAGATTATATCTGACCATATAATAAGGTTGTAAAGGTGCTATTCAATGAACCTATTTTTCCCAGGGACAAGGAGCTGCGAGGACAAGGTTGGATGTCTGCTTTTTCAGATGATGCAAAGTGGGCACCATTCATTTGGCAAGTCTGCTTTCAGTCTGGTGGAACTGGGTGGACATTAGCAGGCCTTCCCATAAGTCTTTGCCATGCAGATGTTCTCTGTATTCCGGGTGCAGGGGTTTTCTTTGCAGACAAGCCAGCATGGATTCCCCCAAGGCGGAAAGTTTGAAAACAACTAATCCAAATATAACATCTCCCTGGATTAGTAAATCTGTGCTCCGAGACACCATAGGGAGCAGCAGTCACACACATATAGTACTAGCTGGATACCGGTGCTTCGCTACAAAACTATGTGATCTCGATAAATTGATACTTAAAGCTTGAAAATTAATGTAGAATGTGTAACTCCTTAGCATCAGAGCATGTTAATATAAGGCAACTGGCAGTTGGAACAGGGTTCTTTTCAGATGAGGAGGGGGAGTAGAATGTCTAAACACCCAGCCCACAGGCCAAATGAGTCATGCGCTGGCTACGCCCATATAAGGCAACTAGCAGTTGGAACAGAGTTCTTTTGAGGTGTGGAGGGGGAGTAGAAGGTTTAACACCTTAACATTGACACATGTTAATATAATACTGTATAAGAAATACTGATGATCTGATGATCATTTCAGAAAATCCTTTCTTAGCAAGCACCTAAAAGCCAAGAGGAACATACACGCCAAATTTCAAGTTGTGGGCTTTACAGTTCTGGAGATTTCATGATGAGTGAGTGGCAGGGGTGGGTTGCTGCCAGCACTACTGCCGGTTCGGTGCACACGCAATTTCAGATATAAAAATCTGAACTCATCTGAGACTGCAGAGAGAAGAGGAGCCTAATATTTTTTAATGAAGGAAGATAAATGATTTTACAAGGTTTTCTAAACTTCTACAGGAGTTTCCTCTTTCTCCTAGAAAAGATTTAGGTACAGGTAGTCCTCGACTTACAACAGTTCACTTAGCGACCATTCCAAGTTACAACAGCATTGAAAAAAGTGACTTATGACCATCGTTCACGGTTTCGACCTTTGAAGCATGCTCATGTGATCAAAATTCAGATGCTTGGCAACTGGTTCACACTTATGACTGTTCCTGTATCCCAGGATCCCCTTTTGTGACCTTCCGACAAGCAAAGTCAAGGAGGAAGCCCGATTCACTTAACAAGCAGGTCACTAACTTATCAACTGCAGGGATTCACGTAACAACAGTGGCAAGAAAGGTTGTAAAAATGGGGCAAAACTCCCTTAACAAATGTCTCACGTAGCAGCAGAGATTTTGGGCTCCATTGTAGTCATAAGTCAAGGACTGACAGTATTGATCGAGTCATAACCTGGGGGCAGCTGATCGGGATCTCTGATCTGGTACATTTGGTGCATGTTTACAGTGTAGTACAAAGAGCAAAGAAGAATAGAGTTTTAGTTCTTCACTGCTTTCCCAATTAAAATGCTCCCCCCTCCCAGGGCTTCTGCAAGTCCTCTGGGGAAATATTGCTGGATATCACACAGGTAACTGTATCTCCCTCCTGTGCATCACCCAGAGGAACAGGAACGATAAATATAATGATTCCCTGGAGCCAAGCTCTGGGCACCAATTCAGGAGGCGTCATCTAGCTGGCTTTGGCTGCTGTTGACAACAGTAAGCAAGGTTGGGAAAGGATGGGGTAGTCTGTAGATGGAAGATCATCAGGATTTTCCATAGCCTAGGAAATCACATCTTAAATTAAAATTAAAAATCTCAGGAGGTAATGGCAAACACACTGTTGGTGTTGTTGGGAAAAGCAATGCACATGCACACCATTTAGAAACAATACAAACAATAGAATTACAGAGCTGGAAGGGACCTTGGAGGTCTTGTAGTCCAACCCCCTGCTTAGGCAGGAAACCCTACACCGCTCCAGGCAAATGGTTATCCAACATCATCTTAAAAACTTCCAGTGTTGGAACATTCACAACTTCTGTAGGCAAGTTGTTCCACTGATTAATTGTTGTAACCATCAGGAAATTTCTCCTTAGTTCTAGGTTGCTTCTCTCCTTGATTAATTTCCATTGCTTCTTATCCTGCCCTCAGGTGCTTTGGATAATAGCTTGACTCCCTCTTCTTTGTGGCAGCCCCTGGGGCATTGAAACACTGCTATTATGTCACCCCTACACCAGAAGTGGTATAACAGCAAGTTTGACTAGTTCTGGAGAACCATTAGTGGAAATTTTGAGTAGTTTAGAGAACCGGTAAATAGCATCTCTGACTGGCCCTGCCCCCATCTATTCTCTGCCTCCTGAGTCCCAACTGATCAGGAGGAAATGGGGACTTTGCAGTAACCTTCCCCTGGAGTGGGGAGGGAATGGGGATTTTGCAGTTTCCTTCCCCTTTCACAGTCACCAAGCCATGCCACGCCCACCTAGCCACGCCCACAGAACCAGTAGTAAAAAATAATAATCCCACCACTACCCTAGACCTTCTTTTCATTAAACCAGACACGCCCAATTCTTCATATGTTTTAGCCTCCAGTCCTCTAATCATCTTTGTTGCTCTTCTCTGCACTCTTCCTAGAGTCTCCACATCTTTTTCACATTGTGGCGACCAAAACTGGATGCAGTATTCCAAGTGTGGCCTTACCAAGGCCTTATAAAGTGGTATTAACACTTCACGTGATCTTGATTAGAACTGTGTTGGCTGTTTTGGCAGCTGCAGCACACTGCTGGCTCATATTAAGCGATTGTCCATTGGGACTGCAAGAGCCCTCTCACAGTTAGTACTATTTAAAACAAAATCTAAGCATCCATATTTAATCATTTGAATGAAGATGTACACTATCCATTAGAAAATGTTGATTTTCTATAAACGCAGGGAGAAATGAATACATCTATTCTTGATTATAGTTTTTTGTGTACAAGATGCTGTATATTGCCAAAAATATTCACTCACCTGCCTTTACTCACATATGAACTTACTGTAAGTGACCTCCCATTCCTAATCCATAGGGTTCAATATGACGTCGGTCCACCCTTTGCAGCTATAACAGCTTCAACTCTTCTGGGAAGGCTGTCCACAAGGTTCAGGAGTGTGTTCATGGGAATCTTTGACCATTCTTCCAGAAGCGCATTTGTAAGGTCACACACTGATGTTGGATGAGTTCACGTGGCCTACCACTTCATGGCTGAGTTGCTGTCGTTCCCAAACACTTCCACGTTCTTATAATACAGCTGACAGTTGACTGTGGGATATTTAGGAGCGAGGAAATGTCACGACTGGATTTGTTGCACAGGTGGCATCCTATCACAGTTCCACGCTGGAATTCACTGAGCTCCTGAGAGCGACCCATTCTTTCACAAATGTTTGTAAAAACAGTCTGCATGCCTAGGTACTTGATTTTATATACCTGTGGCCATGGAGGTGATTGGAACACCTGATTCTGATTATTTGGATGGGTGAGTGAATACTTTTGGCAATATAGTGTATGTCCTCCCAAATGCAGGAATAGCACCAATATCATGAGAAGTGATACTCTTGCTTTATACCACACTAGTGAAGGCACGCTTGGAAAACTGCATTCATTTCTGGTCACCATAATAAAAAAAAAGATGGTGAAAACATGCAGAACAAACAACAAAGATAACAAAGATTATGGAGGCTAAATTTATGGTGAATGGTTGAGGAACCAGAGGTGGGTACCGGTACGGTGCAACAGGGCCCGGCGTCCGCCACATGAATGCGCTCAGCATGTGCGCACATGCGTACTTACCACCTGCAACTCTCCACGACGCCTCCGTGATGCTCCAGCTGCTCAGTGGAGCCTTGCACAAGTGCCGTACGCTCCATGTGCATGCGCAGAAGCCCCGAAGAGCTCAAATACCGGTAAGGAGCCCGGGCCCTCCGGAGCACCATACCGGAACAGTACCAGGTGCTCCCAGCAGGCACCGGTATGCCCATACCAGGCCGTACCGGTCATAACCCACCACTGGCACAGGTAGTCCTCAACGTATGACCACAATTGAGCCCAAAATTTCTGTTACTAAGTGAAATATTTGTGAAATGAATTTTGCCCTCTTTTTTTAACTTTCTTGCCGCCGTTATTAAATTAATAACATGGTTGTTAAGTGAATCTGGCTTTCCCATTAACTTTGCTTGTCCGAAGGTCACAAAAGGAGATCACATGACCCTGGGACACTGCAACAGTCATAAACATGAGTCAGTTGCTAAGCAGCTGGAGTTTGATCAAGTGACCACGGAGAAGCTGGTTGTAACTGTGAAAAACGGTCTTAAGTCACTTCTTCAGGGCTGTTATAACTTTGAATGATCACTAAATGAACTGTTGTAAGTCAAGGACTACCTGTATGTCTAGCCTATTAAAGAGATCAGGAGGGACGTCATAGCTACACTTCGGCTGTCACAGAGAAGAGGGGATTGACTTATTCTTTAGGGCAGTGGTCTCCAACCTTGGCAACTTTAAAACCTGTGGACTTCAACTCCCAGAGTTCCTCAGCCAGCTGGCTGAGGAACTCTGGGAGTTGAAGTCCACAGGTCTTAAAGTTGCCAAGGTTGGAGACCACTGCTCTAGGGCACCAGAAAACCGAAGGAGAAGCAATGGATAGAAGTAAGGTAGTTTTTTTTTTTGATGATGTGAATAATTAATCAATGAAATAACTTTCCTCCTGCTGTAGGGGTTCTCCATCACTGGAGGTCATCAAGAAGAGATTGGTCAGCCATTTGAGTAGAATAGTATAAAGTTTTCTGCCTTGACCTCGGGGTTGGACTAGAAGACCTTTGAGATTCCTTCCAGCCATATGATTCTATGTTCTGTATTCTGTTTATAACAAAAGGTGTTTAGCTAAGGAGTGGCTTGACCTCCTTCACATAAAACACCTAAGACTTTTACCAGGGGTCTTAGTGGATAAATTAAATATGGTGGATAAATATAGTGGGAAATAAAGTGGTTAAAGTAAAATAAAATATGAGCTAGCAGTGTGCAGCAGCAGCCAAAAAAGCCAATGCAATCCAACTGCATTAACAGAGGCATACAATTAAGATCAAGTGAGTACTAATACCACTCTATAAAGCCTTAGTAAGGGCACACCTAGAATGCTGCATCCAGTTTTGGTCACCACACTATTAAAAAAATGTTGAGATGTTAGAAAAAGTGCACAGAAGAGCAACCAAAATAATTAGGGGACTGGAGGTTAAAACATATGAAGAATGGTTTGCAGGAACTGGGCCTGGCTAGTCTAGAGAAGCGAAGGACCAGGGGAGACAGGATAGCAGTCTTCCAATATTTGAGGGGCTGCCACAGAGAGGAAGGAGTCAAGCTATTTTCCAAAGCACATGAAGGCCAGACAAGGAATAATGGATGGAAAATGATCAAGGAGAGATTCAACCTAGAAATAAGGAGAAACTTTCTGACCGTGAGAACAATCAACCCATGGAACAGAAGTTGCCTTCGGAGATTGTGGGAGCTTCATCACTGGAGGCCTTCTAGAAGAGACTGGACTGCCATTTGTCGGGGATGGCATAGGGCCATCATGGTGAACCTATGCCACATGTGCCAGAGGAGGCATGCACAGCCCTCTCTGTGGGCACACGTGGCATCACCACCTGATCCTCTGGTTTCCAGAACACGCATGCCCACTGGCCAACTGGTCTTCATGTTTCTGGAGCTCCGGCAAGCGCGCATGCATTCCAGTTTGGCCACTCGGTGCCAAAAAGGTTCACCATCACTGGTGTAGGGTCTCTGGCTTGAGGGCGGGTTGGACTAGATGACCTACAAGGTACCTTCCAACTCTTTTAATCTATCTATCTATTTTCACATCAGCATTCCTTTGCAAATCCAGGCTACTTCTGGGTTTCTTTACTGGAGAGCTGCTATTGCAAAAGCCCCTTGAAAGATGCTTATTCCTGAAATTTTCCTTGAGATTTAATTGGAAACGAGGGAAGCCAGGGAGGCTGGAGACTCCTGTCAGAGGCAGGATATTTATGTACATCTTGCTTGGTCTTTTTGCACTTTCCAGGCATGAGCACTTCAATTCTCTTCCTTTAGAAAGAATGTCTAAAATAAACTATCTTTCATCAAATCAAATGAAAACTAAAAAAAAAAAAAAATGCAGAAAGAGGTCTCTCAAAATTAAATGCCAACAGATGCAGTTTAACACCGGGTTTATCATGGAAGCAAATGAAGGATTTTGCTTCTGTTGGAATCAGCTGCTCAGTGACCAGGTAGATAGTGCAAATATGTGCACAATATCATGAAAATATGCTAAAATTCACCAGTTAGCTGCTTGGACAGCCTTTACAAGGGCTACATGTGGCTTTGGGGGTTCGTTCTCACATCATAAAGTGCTCCTTTCCAACAGCATTAATTAAAACCAGCTCTCCCAACTTTGTTTTGGAAGTTGTGTGCTTTGGATTATCATTTCATCATCTGCCACCGGATTTGGTTTCACAGAATGACAGAATTTATTTGCTTAAAGCCGCAGAATGAAAGTCTAGGAGATCCCAACTGTTAGGTTTTGCCAGATGTCAAGATAAGGGTAGCGCATGGGTACGATTGCTTCTTTTCACTCCCTCGTTTCCCATTTAAAGATGGAAATTGCTTACAGACGCTCCACATGGCCCTCAAAATCCTGAATGGCATGATATTTGCAGGTCCTCCCTTTCAGGGTTTGCAGGGGTGAGAATATTTGAGAGCAGAAATCCTTGAAAAAACGCAGAATATAAGTACTCTATAGTTTTGAAAGTAGACTTTCAAAGTAGAAAGTAGACGTTTTCTTAACAGTTCCTAGGTCCTTGGTTAGGACTCAAGCTGTTAGGCTACCAACTAGCCACAAAAGCTGTGAATACCACCAAAGATTAACATAACAACAACAACAACAATAATAATAATAACAATAATAATAACAACAATAACAACAATAACAATAACAACTATAACAACAACAATAATAACAATAACAACAATAATAATAACAACAACCCCTCCGAGGAGCTTTACCTTGTCATGGTGGAGGGGCTTGCATGCTCTAATGATCCTAAGGGCTATGCTGAACTGGTGCAACCATATCAGACAGGTCTTAGGTGAAGGGCCAGACAAAATTTGCTCCACAACCTATACAAATATGGTGAATACCAAAAAAATGAAATTTATGCTGGCTGAACCATCGCCCGGATTAACAAGGGTTCCGTTGGATGCTATGGCTCCTGGGCATTCTGTGCAAAATGAGCTACAGGGCTCAGCTCCCTCTGCTAGGCAACCAGGGTATGGAGCTGACAAGCTACTGGAAGAAAAAGCAAAAAAGTGAAAAATCTGGACTAGGGAAGAACACATCTCTATTATGGAAGCTTACTATCAGTCTGAGCCAGCAAAACGTGGATTTCAAAAATGAATAAATCAGATTTGGAAGATGAACCACACGGATTGTGATATCGGTGAGCAAAGGCTAATGGACCAACGACGTGTAATTCTAAGCCACAAATTTTTCACTACAGCAGAATTAATAGGAATCGAAGAGAAAGCAACTAATGGTCTGAGTATACCAATAAAGAAGAGTAACATCAAGAATGATTTGCAAACTCAAAGCAAACTGAGGAAAAAAGGGAGGAAGAGGATGCTGAAATGGATGAAGATAAAGAACAAGGAAACACTAAAGAACAAACACCAACAGATATTGCTCAATTAGCTGAGAAAATAAAGCATCAAATGGAAGATGCTGAAAGAACACGTTTGCCAAAGCTGAACCAAATGAACCGGAAAGAATTGAGAAAGGTACTAAAAAAGGTCAATGAGGCTGTGCAAATCATTCAAACCACTACATTAGTTGAAACAAACCAGCTGATGTATGCAGCAGCCTTCATAACCACCAAAGAATTGGGTTTGAAAATACAAAAGAACCAAAGAGGCAAGAAGAAGAAAAAAAAATGGTTGGAATTCAAGATCAAAAAAATTTGTGGAGACTTGAGCAACTTGAAGAATCTAAGGCAAGGTCAGCTAAAGAACAAGCAGGTCAAAAGCAGCCTGGAAGCAAGATATGATTTGGAGAATAAAGAGATTGCAATAATAATTGAAGAGCTGAAGCAGAGGGTCGTTGCCATTGCTGAAAAGATTAAAAGATATGAAAATAATAACTCAATTCAAGGAAAACTCACAGTTCAGAGCAAATCACCACCAGTTTTATAAGAGCTTAGAAAGTGGAGATGGAGTAATAACAAATGAAAAGCTTGATAAAGAGAAAGCTCTGAAATTCTGGAAGAATTTGTAGGAAACCAACAAGAAGCACAACAGAATTGCAAAATGGATCAAACAGATTGAGGATTCTATTAAAGTGCATAAACTGGAAGACGTGAAAATAACAAAATAAATGGTGGAAAGACAGTCAAGAAAAGTGAAGAACTGGAGTGCACCTGGACCAGATGAGTTACAAGGCTTCTGGTTAAAGGCACTTTAACAAAAGACTGGCAGCCCAAATAAACCAGATCTTAAAAACACCTGAAAATGATGAATGGATGACAACTGGAAGGACATTTTTTATCCAAAAAGATAAAGAAAAAGGAAAGGACCCTGGAAACTATACACCAATCACCTGTTTGCCAACAACATACAAGCTCCTTACTGGTATCATTGCAAACCAAATTTATGGATACTTGGAAAGAAATAACTTGCTTCCTGTAGAACAGAAAGGATGCTGCAAAAATTCAAGAGGAACAAAGGACCAACTGCTGATTAACAAGCTAATCCTAAAGAATTCAAAGAAAAGACGAACCAACCTGTTCATGGCTTGGATACACTATAAGAAAGCGTTTGATTCAGTTCTCCATAGCTGGATCAAGAAATGCCTGAAAATCTTTGGCATCAGCAGCAACATACAAAAATTCATGGAAATGTCAATGAATCCCTGGAAAATGAAGCTTATAGCTAATGAAGAAGAACTAGGTGAAGTTGAAATTAAACAAGGCATTTTCCAGGGCAATTCCCTTTCACCCCTACTTTTTATACTCTCAATGCTATCACTGACAATCATTTTGAAGAAGATGAACTGTGGATACGAACTTGCAAAGAAAGGACTGAAAATCTCGCACTTGGTGTACGTGGATGATTTGAAGCTGTTTGGTAAAACAAAAGCTGGACTGAATTTATTAATTGAAAGCACAAAAGAATTTAGCCAAGACATTGGTACGCAGTTTGGAATTAACAAATGTGCAACAATGGCAACCAAAGCAGGCAAGGTCATAGAAGATGATGGAATAGATGATGGATTTAGAATGAAGAAATGATAAAGGCAGTAAAATCAGAAGAAGGCTACAAGTACTTGGGAATTTTAGAGGCCTCTGACTTAATGCATAATAAAGTCAAGTAATTAACTTCAGCCAAGTACATTGAATGAATTTGCAAGATATTAAAGTCCAAATTGAATGGAGGAAACATCATAAAAGCCATAAATACCTGGGCTATACCTGTGATTCGATACTCTGCAGGAATAATTGACTGGACCCAGATGGAGTTGGACAATTTGGACAGAAAAACAAGGAAGCTTATGACAATGAATCATGCTTTGCACCCTAAAAGTGATGTTGACCGATTATATCTACCAAGAGCAGAGGGACTCATGACTAATGACGTGTTTGACCTCTCCCTCGGGCTCAGACTGTTCATCTCCTACATTACCTATCAATTATCTTAGTGTCTTCCCTTGTATTCACTGCAGAGTTTTGGAAAGCTGAAGTAGGCATATCTCCTCATGAAGGATTACAGGAAGAATTTTGGATTGTATTTATCCCGCTGTTATTCCAGCTGAGAGGGTGAGGACCAGAGGTGGGTTGCTCCCGGTTTTGCCCGGATTGGGCAAACCGGTAGTAGTGGTGGCCAGAGGCTCCGCCACCCATCTGGATGCTTCTGTGCATGCGCATGAGTGAACCGATAGTAACAAAAATGGAAACCCACCACTGACTACAACTCCACATTTTTAAAAATAAAAGCTTTACAAAAGGAGGCACCCTGAAAATCCACAGGTTTGATCCACAGTTTATGTCATACATTTTGCAACTACTACAGCTCTTCACACTTTTCAATCTCAGCAACTTTTAATAGCAAGAGTGAGCAGTGTTGTTTTTTTCATTTAGCTACTTGATTTTCCTTATTGATTTAAATTAACACTGAATGGTATGCATTGCTCACTTAAATGGTAAGCCCTTCCAGACTTGCATGAAAATCTTATTCAAAGCTCCTTTGTTTTTTGATGGATAGATGGAAAAATGGATAGATGAATGGGTGAAAACTTTTCCTAGACCAATTCTTGAATACAGCTCATCTATCTGGAACCCACACTGCATATCAGACATTAATGCAATCGAACGAGTCCAGAGATATTTTAGGAGAAAAGTCCTCCACTCCTCTGCTCGCAACAGAATACCCTATGCCATCAAACTTGAAATTTTGAGCTTAAGACAACTTAGAACTTCGCCGCCTTTGATCCGACCTAAGTGTAGTACATAAAATTATCTGCTACAATGTCCTACCTGTCAATGAATACTTCAACTTCCATCACAACAACACATGAGCACACAATAGATACAAACCTATGATAAACCACTCCAAACTTAATTTGCAGAAAATATGACTTCAGTAGCAGAGTTGTCAATGCCTGGAATGCACTTCCTGAATCTGTGGTTTCTTCCCCAAACCCCAAAAACTTTAATCTTAGACTGGCTACTGTCGAACTCACCCTACTGCTAAGAGGTCTTTAAGGGGTGCATAAGCGCACCAGCGTGCCTACCGTCCCTGTCCTAATATCCCTTGTATTCGTATTCATTTCATATATTCATAATCATGTTTATTCTTATATCTCTTATCTAATTCATGCTTGAGGAAATAAAATAATAAATAAATAAATAAATAAATAAATAAATAAATAAATAAATAAATAAATAAATAAATAAATAAATAAATAAATAAATAAAGACAGAGAATGAGTACAATGATTGGGACATTTTTGGAAAAGTAAAATGTCTGCCAATAGCATAAGCTATAGCATAAGTGGTGAGATGGAGGTAAAACCAAACATTGAAGATGGTCCAATCAACTACGGTATATTAAGTTCCAAGAGTGACTCTTAGCAAGTGACCCTTAAGAAAACTGATTAAGAAACATCTACAAGAAGTTTACTTTTTTTTTGTAAAAGAGCACATAACTTAAGTCTCTCTTTGTTGCCAGATGCTGCCCTTCCTTAAGCCACTTCCACACCACCTGTTTCTACTCCCCAAACTATTAGAAATAAGTTAAAGTTGATCTGTATTTCTTCACACTGAAACCAAGCTAAAAACACCACCACCAGAGGAGTCAATCCAGTTGACAAAATGAACATGCAAAAATAATGGGGTTCAGCCAGAGCCATCTCCTCCAAGGTGTTAAAAGACTATGGGATAAGTATTTTGCAAAATGGTTTGCTATAAAGGAAAACTGTTAACTTTGCCAACTGGATGTGATCCAATTCTGTGGAGTAGCATAGGGGAGATTCCAAACCTACGTGGTCATCTTCTCTACTTTAGTTCCTGCATCCTTGCTGGTTCCCAAATTTCATTTACATTATCTTTAAAAAGAAAATGGAGGTCCTGTTTCAATCCATTATCATATCCTTCCTCGCATGATGCTCCAAATGTGTTCTGACCCAGACTTCCTTAAAAAGCAAGCGATGTCAAGCTGGCCACACCCACATTGGCCATGCCCTCTGCTCCTCCAAGGCCAAACACAACTCTGATGTGGCCCTCAATGAAACTGACTTTGACACCCCTGCTTTAGGACTTCAGCACACAAAGACCGAGGTTTGCTCCTTCAATCCTGTTTAAACTATCATCCTTTCCAATAATACCAGCTTCGTCAACACCAACAAGTAATGCAAGTAGTTCTCAGCTTATGACCCATAATGGGAAACTAGAATTTCTGTTGCAAAGCACGTGACCTGCTACAACCATCAAAATTCTGATCACAAGATCAAGGGTTTTTTGCAATGGTTAGGGTTAGTGTGAGGACCAGTCACAAATCATTTTTTTTCAGTATCATCATAAGTCTGAATAGTCACTAAATGAATTGTCATAAGGCAAAAGCTACCTGTATTTAGGTAAACTGGGACCATGTTTAAAATTTTATTTTCAAACACAAGGAGAGCAGTGTTTTTTTTTTTTTTCTATTTTAAGAATTATTTTCATTTCCTGGAATAAATTTCCAGATTGGAATAGTGTAAATTCATGGCTCAGTGGCTAAAACGTTGAGCTTATTGATCAGAAATATCGGTAGTTCGGCAGTTCGAATCCCTAAAACTGCGAAACAGAGTGAGCTCCTGTTACTTGTCCCAGCTTCTGCCAACCTAGCATTTTGAAAGCATGTTAAAATGCAAATGGAAAAATAGGGACCACCTTTGGTGGGAAGGTAACATCATTCCGTGCACTTTCGGTGTTTAGTCATGCTGGCCACATGACCATGAAGATGTCTTCAGACAGCATTGGCTCTTCAGCTTTGAGCACTGCCCCCTAGAGTCAGGAACAACTAGCACATACTGTATGTATGAGGGGAACCTTTTCCTTTACCTTTACCTAAATTCATGGAAGATGTCTCTCAAGGACTATTGGTCTTGAAGATTCAATGTTACCCCAAGGTTGGCGATATTATTTCTCCAAAGCGCAATTGGATTTTGATGACACAAAGGTATGTTTCTATCATCTGCTTGCAAAAATCCCAACAGCATCTGATGGACCACTATAAGAAACCCAGTGAACGCCCTTGTCCTAATCCTGTTGGCCTATCCTTATCATCTGATATCTGGGGGGAAATATATACTGTATTCTGCCAGCCATCATCATTTTAAGCCATTTAAATCCTTTTAAGACTAATTCTGCAAACATAGACACCCTTTTAAAAAGAGATGCATCAATTTAAAAGGCTAACAAGATTCTGTGATTGCTCCACTTTTATGAATGATAATGCCTTTTCATAATGAGTGCAAAATTAAAGCTATTCACTGATTAAAAGCATATACTTCATTTTATATACCTACCCACTTAATGTTTTCTATTTAATACATACGGTAATTGTGGTTTTGTTTGCCCCCACAATATATCATAAGCAAATTTGGTTTAATTTCATATGTTTCTATGAAATACATCTATTATTAAATGGCCTCTTGTCTGTTTAAGAGAATATATTAGGCATGACTTAAAATCTGGTTGTCTTAATAAACAGAAGCTAAATCAGTAATTCCACATCATTTTGATGCTCCTTGAATCTGATGCTACATTTTGGAAACATTACAAAAAATATTCTTAGGTTCAAGACACAGTGAATAAAGTGCAAATCATAATTTTCTTTGCAGATTTGGGGAAGCAGCAAAATGCCAAAAGGGAAGTGTAAATTTGGAAGAGAAATGCACCATTTGGCTTACTTTCCATCCTTTAGCTGAGTGGGAAAGGGTCTCAGGCAGAATCATTGGAATAATCCTTACAGTTTCTAAGATTTTAGGACATATCATTCATGAATCCATTATGGATACCAGAGAATTATTCCACCAAGAAAGTCACTGATTTTAAATATATCATCCCATGGGGAAAAAAATCCAAGAAACACTAGAAGAACATAACCAAAAATCTATATATATATAAATGGCACTGTGCATGTATGTTCCAGCATACCTCTGGAATGCCTCAAGCAATTTCAACCAAACTTCATACACAGATGACTTACTCTCTGGAAACAAATACTGTGGGGATAAGACACCCCTAACAACCCTCGGGATGTGTGTTCTGTTCTGATACAGCCTGTTGTGCCTTAAAATGGCTTCTACTGTACTGTCATCAAACAGCTTCTACTGAATAGCACAGTGGAGTTGCCATGGTAATAGCTTCACAGTACTCCACAAGGGGGCTCCCTCTGATAAGGGGAAAAATCCAACATTAGAAATTATGTTTGGTCCAGACATTTTGCCCCTATAAATAAATACCCAGGCAACGCCGGGTTATCAGCACTAGTATGTTGATAAAATAAAAACAACAGCAACAAATAAATCATACATCAAGAAAAGACATCAACTTAAGCATTTCCAGACAGGTGTAACAAATAAGCTTACTTTCATGTAAACTTTTGCGTGGTATCTTAAATAAATGCAATGCATTTATTAATGAATCGGCCTAATGAAAACCCAAGCAAAAGCTAATGAAGCACGCAGCATGTAGCAGATGTTCACAACTTCTTTCCAGGGATACAGCAATGCTTTTGGGTCTCAAAAACATCCTCAAATATAAAAATCCCACCTTGCTTCAAGAAAAAAATAGCAAAGATGGTCAAATTGACTTTTATATGCAGAGAAGAGAATATATTTAATTTTGTTTTTGTTTGGAAATTGCTTCTGGATTTTATCCTTGTAATGAAAAAAATCCGAAACTTTAATTTTGTTTTTGTTGATTAGCTTGTTGCTATAGAAATGACTAGAACATAGGTTGTGTAAAAGTAAAAAGATGAGGGTGTAATGTTATCTTCTTCTGTGCCAAAGAGAGTTGGAAAAGTTGGTGCCTTTTTTTCCCTTTTCCCTCTTTACACCATATTTTCTTTTTTTTTTCTTTTTCCCTGTCCGCTCCTAGTTTTCTATTAATATTTTAAACCTCTCTTTGTATTTTATATTTTGATAAACTAATAAAAAATATTATATACAAAAAAGAAAAAATAATAATGTATGATCTGAAATTAATTTCTTTCTAAATGAATTAAATTCATTTAGAATTTACCTTCTAAAGCTTTCTCTTGATGCATCTTTGTGGTTGGTTATTTTATGCTCTGTTTTGTTTTGTTTTTTAATTCTTCCAAAGACAAAGGGGAAAAACTCTGTCCTGTTTCTTGGCTTTTTCTGAAGCCACCAAATTACACTTTTGATGACAGCTATTGTCAAAACTAGCATCTTACCTGACCAAGGCTGGCCATGGAAACTTCATATATCTGTGTCATACCACCACCTCCTGGTCACTCAGCATCGAAGCAA
The DNA here is from genome assembly GCF_051295495.1 of Thamnophis sirtalis. Lineage (NCBI taxonomy): Eukaryota > Metazoa > Chordata > Lepidosauria > Squamata > Natricidae > Thamnophis > Thamnophis sirtalis. The sequence goes on from NW_028261382.1 coordinate 80,560,815, forward strand.
TTTAAAATACATTCAATTGTACCGGCAGGCTGACTCTCTTCTCTGGCCTCAGTACTTGGGCTACACCAGTGGTGGGTTCCTGCCAGTTCTAACCTCTTCTATAGAAGAGGTTCCACAAATCTACAGTGCTGTTTAGAACCGGTTCCAGCTTCCTTCCCCTGCCCATCCGCACATCATCAAGATGAAGAGCGAGAGGAGGAATTCTGGGAATTGAAGTCCACAAGTCTTAAAGCCATCAAGTTTGACCACCCCTGGGTTTTATTTTTCCTAAAGGGTTAGCGGTGCAAGGGTCTTGTAACTTGACAGCTTTAAGACTTGCACACTTCAGTGCCAGAGTTCCAACATGCCTGGAGGAGGAATTCCGGGAGTTGAAGTCCACAAGTCTTAAAGCTGTCTTGTAACTTGACAGCTTTAAGACTTGCATGCTTCAAATGCCAGAGTTTCTGAGCCAACATTTTGGTTGCTAAGCAAGAACGTTGTTAAGTGAGTTTCACCACATTTTACAAGTTGGCCACGCCCACCCAGTCACATGGCCGGCAAGCCACCCCCACCCAGTCCCATGACCAGCAAGCCACTCCCACAAAGCAGGCCACACCTACAGAAGAGGTTCTAAAAAATTTTGAAACCCACCACTGGGCTACACCACATATGCCTTGATCGTAACATAACCAATTTCATTGTATTTATTTTGTACTATGACAATAAAGACTATACTACTATAAGCTACAGTAACAAATGAAAACAGATCCCTCAAAGGAGGCTTCGGTGCCAATACAGTCTTAATACAGCACAACACTGTAGAAAAGAGGCAAGCTTTATTGCAAAGATTACAAAAGAAGAGGGATCCTGAACTATGGAAAAGCTATAAAAGTTGAAGGCTACAAGGTGGGAAGGGATGCGGTGGCTCAGTGGCTGAGCTTGTCAATCAGAAAGGTCAACAGTTCAGCAGTTCAAATCCTTAGTGTGGCATAATGGAGTGAGCTCCCATTTACTTGTCCCAGCTTCTGCCAACCTATCAGTTTGAAAGGACGTTAAAAATGCAAGTGGAAGAAAGGGACCACCTTTGGTAGGAAGGTAGCAGTGCTCCATGTGCCTTTGGCATTTAGTCATGCTGGCCACATGACAATGGAGACATCTTCAGACACCACTGGATCTTTGGCTTTGAAACGGAGATAAGCACCACCCTCTAGAGTCGGGAACGACTAGCACATATGTGCGAGGGGAATCTTTACCTTTACAAGGTGGGAAGTGGTAAGGCTCTGATGGGCTGGCCAGTTTGGAGAAGCTAAGCAGGTCCTGGAGGTTTCTAAGAAGAGACTGGGCAACCTTTTGTCTGGAATGGTGTAGGACAGGGGTGTCAAACTCAATTTCATTGAGGGCCACATCAGGGTTGTGTTTGACCTTGGGGGATGGGCGTGGCTAGGTGGGCGTGGCCAGCTCGATATCACTTGTATCAGGAGCACCTGTGGTGGCCCGAGCACCCTACCAGCGGAAGCTGCTCCCAAGCTCTGTTTTCAGCTGCAACAACTTCCTGCAACCCTCTGCTAGCGAAAATGGAGCTTGGGAAGGCCGCCCATGGGCCAGTCCTTCAGTTTCCAGGTCAGCCCCGTGAGCCAGGTCTAAGCAACCTGTGAGCCAGATCCGGCCTGCGGGCCTTGAGTTTGACAACCCTGGTGTTGGGTCTCCTGCTTGAGCAAGGGGTTAGACTAGAAGACCTCCAAGGTCCCTTCCAACCCTATTATTCTATGTTCTATGTTCCTTCTCAATGTACTTTAGGTTAGCTCTATTGTTAAGAAACAGAACCTTTCAGGAGTGCTCAGAGCTGAGGAAACTCATTGTTACTTTGTTTTAAAGATGGAGTTTAATAGGCTTCATCAACTACATTTTCCCCCTTCACTTCAAAGCTACAACATCAATTGATTCAAAATACTTTTCATCAGGAGAAGAAACGTTGGGTTTATCAGCTGATAGAGGATTTTAAAATGGGATTTCTCTAGGTCGCAATTTCCTTTTAAGAGCTGGGCTTGGGCTCTTGTACTGAATTTCAGGCAGTGGTGGGATTCAGCCGGTAGTTAAATTGCTGGCTGGCCCTGCCCCCACCCCTTCCAGGAATCCCTATGAGCCCCGTTTTTACTCCCAGGAGGCTGCAGGGTGGCCTACTAGGCCCAAAACAGGGCATGGGGGGTGCAGCCCTCCCCCCCCACCCCGTGGCCCATTTTTGCTCCCATGGGGTGCAGGAGTTTGAGTGCTGCCTGTCATACCTCCTGGCCACACCCACTCAGCCAGTCATTAGGGCAAAGAATTGGTTGTTAAATTATTTGAATCCCACCACTGATTTGAGGGAAATATTCTTGGTGAGGTAAGGAGGGGAAAAGGTAAGAGGAGCATTTAATAGGGAAATTGGAGAAGATAGTACAGATAGTCCTCAACCATTTGCTTATTACTATTCAAAGTTACGCCACTGAAAAAAGTGACTCATGACTGGGTTTTTTCCTCACACTTATGACAATTGTAGCATCCCCATGGTCACATGATCAAAATTCAGCTCCTTGGCATCTGACTCATACTTACGACCGTTGCAGTGTCCCAGGGTCACATGACCCTCTTTTGTGACCTTGTGGCGAGCAAAGTCAATGGGGAATAACTCTGTTATTAATTTAATAACTGCAGTGATTAACAACTCTATTATTAATTTAATAACTGCAGTGATTTACTTAGGAAAGGTTTTAAAATGGGGCAAAACTCACTTAATGATTGTCTCACTTAGCAACATAAATTTGGGCTCAATCGTGGTCATAAGTCAAGAGCTACCTGTAATGGGGCTCTGTGTGATTGGGCATTCAGCCGTCATCTTGATCAGGAGCCTTCAATTTAGAAGACACTCTATTCAAAAATCTTCCCTCCACTACTTGCTTTTTTCAGCCAACAGTAAGACGGATCAAAATCATAATACAATAGCAGAGTTGGAAGGGACTTTGGAGGTCTTCTAGTCCAACCCCCTGCCTAGGCAGGAAACCCTATACCACTTCAGACAAATGGCTATCCAACATCTTCTTAAAGACTTCCAGTGTTGGGGCATTCACAACTTCTGGAGGCAAGCTGTGCCACTGATTAATTGTTCTAACTGTCAGGAAATTTCTCCTCAGTTCTAAGTTGCTTCTCTCCTTGATTAGTTTCCACCCATTGCTTCTTGTTCTACCCTCAGGTGCCTTGGAGAATAGTTTGACTCCCTCTTCTTTGGGGCAACCCCTGAGATATTGGAACACTGCTATCATGTCTCCCCTAGTCCTTCTTTTCATTAAACTAGACATACCCAGTTCCTGCAACTGTTCTTCATATATTTTAGTCTCCAGTCCCCTAATCATCTTTGTTGCTCTTCTCTGCACTCTTTCTAGAGTCTCCACATCTTTTCTACATCGTGGTGACCAAAACTGAATGCAGTATTCCAAGTGTGGCCTTACCAAGGCATTATAAAGTGGTATTAACACTTCACATGATCTTGATTCTATCCCTCTGTTTATGTAGCATAGGACTGTGTTGGCTTTTTTGGCAGCTGCTGCACACGGCTGGCTCATATTTAAATGGTTGTCCACTAGGACTCCAAGATCCCTCTCACAGTTACTACTGTTGAGCAAGGTACCACCTAAACTGTACCAGTGCATTTCGTTTTTGTTGCCTAAATGTAGAACCTTACTCTTTTCACCATTGAATTTCATTTTATTAGATAATGCCCAATGTTCAAGTCTGTCAAGATCCTTCTGTATCTTAAGCCTGATCTTCTATCATGGACCTTCTCCCATGAATAAGCTTTGCACAACACACTAAAATACAAAGTGTCGGTTTTGGCTTTGATTGTGGAATCAGTTCAGTTTCGGTTTGTAAAAAACGAATTACGGATCACCGAAAAATCAGCTATACAGTTGTAGTCAAACAAAACCCAGATGTGCGCACACATTCCAAGCAAATGGATTGTGACGTGTGAACATTTACTGGGGTGCTAAACAAGGGTCCCAAAGGCTTTTGTGGCCTTTTGCAGCCCCCAGAGTCCCCCAAGCAATTTGCTCTTGTGTTCTTGGAGGTTTCGGGATATTGGTGGAGTAAGGACAGCTTTTCAATCTCTGAAAATGATGACCCTCAATGGCTCAATGAGTTGAATGAGTTCAACTCATTTTGGGAGTGCAGGTTTACACTGCTGTTACAAGTTGCACGTCTCTTTTGCAGATCATACAAGTCCGTGCAAGCTACTGTTGCACAATCACAAGCATTTATTTTCATAGATGGGGAGCTGTTTTTCTTTCTTTCTTTATGCCTCAGAAAGGAATATAAAATTTGCATTTATTATATCTGTTTTTAATAGAATTTTGGCATTTGCTTAAGATAGACATATGCATTTCTTAAATGAATCTGACTTCTATGTCTGCATTTACATTCTTGGCTCTGCTTTGGACTGATTTAGAGCATAGAATAGTAAAGTTGGAAGGGACCTTGGAGGTCTTCTAGTACAACCCAGTGGTGGGTTGCTGCTGGTTTGGCCCAGTTCAGCCAAACTGGTAGTAATGGCTGCAGGAGGCCTCACCCACCCACACAGATGCTTCCGCACATGCGCAAAAGCATTGTTCAAGCATGTAGGGGAGCAAGCCTGAACCGGTAGTAAAAATATTTGCAATCCACCACTGGTCCAACCTCCTGCTCGAGATAAATGGTTGTACAGTCTCTTGAAAGGTTGAAAGCCTCCAATGAGGGAGCACCCATAACTTCTGAATGCAAGCTGTTCATTGGTTGATTGCTCTCACTGTTAGGAAATTCCTCCTTAGTTCTAGGTTTCTTCTCTACTTGATTAATTCCCATCCATTGCTTCTTGTTCTGTCTTCAGGTCTTTGGAGAACAGGTTGATCCCCCACTTCTTTGTGGCAGCCCCTCAAATATTGGAATACTGCTATCACGTCTCCCCTAGTCCATCTTTTCATTAGACTAGATATACCCTATCCTGTAAATGGTCTTGGTATGTTTAGCTTCCAGCCAGTTAATCATGCTCTTTTCTGCAATCTTTCCTATATTGTGACCAGAATTGGATGCAGTATTCCAAGTGTGGTCTTACTACGGCTTTGTAAAGTGATATTAGAACTTCACGTAATCTTGATTCCATCCCTCTATTAATGCAGCCTAGAATTGCATTGGCTTTTTAAAAAACTATAATCCTCAGGCTTTTAAGCATGCAGCCTATTTTTTTTTAAATGTCCTTTTAAAACGTATTATATTTAGATCTCTAGCCAATCATCTCAAGAAATCTCGCAAGCGTGCCTGATCTTTTATCTTTATTTATATCATTGATTCCTGTTGAGTATGTGGCTGTGTTTGCTTCTTAAGCAAGCCTAACCAGTTTTGTTAATTGTGATGTACTTCAAACCCTCAAGTGTGGAGTATGTCAAGCCCTAAATCATGGTTTGCTATTCATACAATAGCTGAGATCCCCCAATCGGAAAAGCAAAAATCCAAAGAGGCTATATTAGGATTTGGGAAGCCTAAATTAAGCCACCAGGAAAAAAATATTGCACAAGAACATCATTAACTTGCTTATTTTATAAATGTGTGGTGCATGTATATTTGAGAACTCCCTTCTCTGCTGTGCATTGAAGTGCCCTCTCATTTGGCAGGTTCTGCTTTAAAAATCATATAATAATCAACTGGATCTGGATACTTGAGAGACCGCCTTCTGCCAATTACCTCCCTGCGACCAATTAGATCTCACAGATTGGGCCTCCTCCGTATTCCATCGGCCAGCCAGTGCTGGCTGGCAACTACAAGGAGGAGGGCCTTCTCAGTAGTAGCCCCGACCCTTTGGAACGAACTCCCCATGGAGATTCGTACCCTCACCACCGTCCAGGCCTTCCGCACAGCCCTCAAGAACTGGCTAGCCCGTCAGGCCTGGGGATAAGGATAGCCGCCCCTCCCGAATGATGAATGTATGTTGCTTATTACTTTTATTATATGTGTCTATGTCATTGTTTGTATTCCCCCTCCCTGATTTTATGTGAGCCGCCCTGAGTCCCCTCAGGGAAAAGGGCGGCATACAAATGTTAATAAACAAACAAACAAACAAACAAACTCTCTAAATCAGTGATATCATACGTAGGCCTAAAGCATTCCTCCAAATCTTGTTCAAAGCATGCACAAATATGTAGTTTACCTTGTTTTTCTACTTCTTAACCTTTGGTAATCCTTACACTAGAAAGCTGGTTTATAAGTTGTATCTGTATTTATATTGTTGCAACTATACCTGCAAATGCATTGGCCATCAGACAGTCAGTCACAAAGGTTTTCTAATTTTCCATAGATGGCAGCAAAGTACAGTCTTGAAGATAGAACATGAATGGTCTCTGCTAACTGAAGCAGCAAACTCAATGTAATAGAACTGTCTTTAAACCTAGCTTCTTCCTGTAAAAATAAGCAGAATTTCCTATAATCAAGAAGCTTCGTTAGGCTATTTGTAGTCACCTGCGAATTAGTGTCCAGAAAAAATGTACTTTTTTAGATCCTTTAAAATCTCCTACGGTACTTGTCTCTTCTAAAGGTGTCCTTTTAGATCCAATAGCAGGAAAATATAATTTTGGTTCCTATCTGATCTAAAGATGAAGCTGCCACAAACCAGGATTGGTTTAACCATTGTTTAAACTACAATAGAATGCATTGAGCTGTGATGGCACAGTGGTTAGAATGGAGTACTGCAGGCTACTTTTGCTGATCACCAGCTACCAGTAGTTTGGCAGATCGAATCTCACCAGGCTCAAGGTTGACTCAGGCTTCCATCCTTCCGAGGTAAGTAAAATGAGGACCCAGATTGTTGGGGCAAGAGGCTGACTCTGTAAACTGCTTAGAGAGGGCTGTAAAAGCACTGTGAAGTGGTATATAAGTCAAAGTGCTATTGCTATTCACACAATGTACCAAACTACATACCACAATTTGCACATCTTAATAGGTTGAGCTAGCTTTTTTAAATGGGCCCCTTCTTTGTGATGGTGTACATCACTAAATGAATGACTGAAGAAAATGAATGAGGTGGTGGTGAATGAGATACAACCTTAGACAGGGAATACAGCTGACTTTTTCATTCTATTTTCAGACATTTATCTGTGTTTTTCTTCAGTACAATATAATCCAAAGTTTGTCAATCTTAGCAATGTTAAGATCTGTGGACTTCAAGTCCCAGAATTCCCCAGACAGGAAAGGAATTCTGGGAGTTGTAGGCCACACCTTTTAAAGATGACAAACTCGAGAAACATGAATCTTTACACTGAATGTTCTACCATCTGGTATCTTACAAGGAGAGAGGCAGTTTCTGTAAGCCGGGCAATAAAGATTAGGCTAGAAACAACTCCAGAATGTTGCCTTCCTGCCTTCCTTACAGGATTAGCCCTGTAAAGTGGAAAAAAACAAAATAAGATTTCTTCTTACAACCAGTTCTCCGAACTGCTTAGAAAGTTAACAACCAGTTTTTCTGAATAGGTGTGAACTGGCCGAATCCCACCACTGCCCTGGTGCTTTCACCACTGCACTAGTGGTGAGATTCAAATTTTTTTACTACCGGTTCTGTGGATGTGGCTTGATGGGCATGGCTTGGTGGGTGTGGCAGGGGAAGGATACTGCAAAATCCCCATTTCCTCCCGATCAGCTGGGACTCGAGAGGTACAGAATAGATGGGGTGGGGCCTGTCAGAGGTGGTATTTACCGGATTTCCGAACTACTCAAAATTTCCACTACAGGTTCACCAGAAGTGGTCAGAACCTGCTGAATACCACCTCTGCACTGCACCCAACTGACTCTCAGAAGAAGGCAGAGATGCTTTCAAATGCAATTTTGGATTAAGGATGACTTAACTGATCATTTGTATTACACAATAATCTGCTCATTTCACCTACCAGTGAGCAGATGCACCATTTTGAAGGAGGGGACATGGACTTTGGTTGTTGTTGTTTTTCTTACTTGACAAATAACTTGTAGCAGGTTATTTCCTGCCAATGCATAAGCGAAGTCTTTCCTGGAGATTTCTTTTATCTTTTTGCCCCTTCTTGTTTTGAAATTTGCATCATTATTACTCTATGGTCTCAGATCATAATTAAGCTCAATGTCCCAGTCTGTTGTGCACATGGAGCTTGCATCTAATAGCAATAGCACTAAAACTTCTATACAGCTTCACAGTGCTTTGCAACCCTCTCTAAGTAGTTTACAGAGTCATCATATTACCCCCAACAATCTGAGGGCAATTAACCAACCTTGGGAGAATGGAAGGCTGAATCGGTGAGATTCGAACTGCCAAACTGCAGGCAGCCAGCTGCCAGCAGAAGTAGCCTGCAGTACTTGCATTCTAACCACTGTACCACCATGTCTCATGAGGCTGAATCACAACCATTACATCAGGTATAGATCCAGCAGAAATGTTGGACTAGGGCCTGGAAAGATCTTATTTTTTTAAAATTACAGATTAATCTACACATTTATTCAAAAATAAGTGCCATGTGGATTTTAGAGAAACCAGTACAGGTTTAATATTTTTGCAGAGATGGGTTGTAGAATACTTCATCAAGAACCACTCTGGAAAAGCTACCGTCTTCATCATCCCCAACTATTTTTCCTCATATGTTTTATTCCAAATTTTAAAGAAAGCATAGTAACACAAACGAGTGTAGAAAAAAGAGAAGAAAGAAAAAGAAAAAATGTTTGTGCTAAGAGAGAGAAACTTTCAAATATATATCTGTATTTGCACCAAATAAAGTTATGATTACAATTATTTATTTTGTATCCTGTCTTTATTTTTTGAACAAATAACTCTCTATGTTTGCAAAAAAGCTCACTTTTTTCTAGCATCCTTTTTTTTCTAATTATTGAAACTGTAAGTCATAAGTTTATTTTTTTCTGTTTCGTGCAAAAAAATCTATAAGGGGTTTCCAGTCTGCCCCACCAATCATGGGTCATGCTAATAGAATAGAGGCAATGAATAGGAGGTTTGACGTGTGTTTCTATTTCTCATTATGTATTTACTAGTGCTGTTTGATTACACAATAAATTTCTGAACATTCATGCTGAAAACAATTGCTGTACATATTTTATCTTTAAAAGCAAATTATACCTTTCTGGGATATAGGAAACTGTCTCTTGATGAATAAAATCAGGGTGGGACAGGAAAGAATATCACACGTTTAATCATTAAGAATTAATCTATATAGTGTAAATCACTGGGAATCTACAGAATTGAGCAAGTGACATGAGAAGCCAATGCAGAGTTAGTATGGACGGTACTCCCATTCTGACCGCACATATGTGGTCAGATATTGAAAATGTTTGTGATCCTGTAGGGCAGAGGTGTCAAACTCAATTTCATTGAGGGCCACATCAGAGGTGTGTTTGATCTCAGAGAGCTGGTGGGTGCCACCAGCTTGAAGTCACTCAGGTCAGGGGCACCTGTGGTCACCAAATGCTAAGGTAGAACTTCCCTCAGATGCTCCCTCCCTTTCATGATAATCTTCTTCCTTCCTTCCTGTTCTTTTTTCCCTCCCATCTTCATTCTCCTTTCTTCTTCCTTCTTCTCTTTCCTTCCTTTTCCTTCCTTGCTCCCTTCTTCACAGTATCCCCACAGTCATATGATCAAAATTTGGGTGCTTGGCAACCAGCATGTACTTACGATGGCTACGATGGCTGAGCCGTGATAGCACAGTGGTTAGAGTGCTGTACTGCAGGCTACTTCTGCTGCCTGCAATTTGGCAGTTCAAATCTCACCAGCTCAAGGTTGACTCTGCCTTCCATCCTTCCAAGGTGGGTAAAATGAGGAGCCAGAATGTTAGGGACAATATGCTGACCGCTTAGAGAGTGCTGTAAAGCACCGTAAAGTGGTATATAAATCTAAGTGCTATTGCTATTATCGCCATTTGGAACCAGTCAAACTAGCCTCCGATTAGGAAAGTCAATGGAGGAAGTATGATTCACTTAAAGAAAGCACAGTTCACTTAAGAACTGCAGTGGAATTTTGGATATAATGTGATGCTTGAACAATGGGAAAATATGTGGATGAAGGGTTTAAAATGTACATTAAATTATAATTTAAAAGAGAATTTTTATAAGAGGATGTATAGCTGGTATTTAACATCAGATAAGCTATCTAAGATGTATAGAGGTATGTCAAATGAATGTTGGAAGTGGAAGAATAAAGAAGGGACTTTTTATCCTCTATGGTGGACATGTGATAAAGCAAAAATAAAAATTAGGAGTATGATTCACACTCTAATACAGAAAATCCTGAAAATGGAGATAGAAATGAAACCAGAATTTTTCCTTTTGAGATTAATGGAAAAAGAACTGGAGAAAAAAAAAAGGAACTTTATCATTATACATGTTGATAGCAGCAAGACTATATGTGCCAAAATGGAAAGACACCTTGATACCTTCCAGGGAAGAATTGTTGCAGTTGATGAAGTTGGCTGAAATGGCAGAAGTGCCTCTGATTAAAGAAAAGAACACACCAGTAAGTACTTTTGTTTCCACATGGAAACCGCTTCTGAATTTTGTGCTTGATTTGGGAAAAAATGTAACTTTGACTTTGGGTTTTATAGATTAGATTGATAGATCTTTATAAAAAATGATTTGTTCATATTATTATGGAAAAACAAAAAGCTGTGATTTGATGTTAATATCTTATTCGACTGCAACAGAGAGAGTCAGAAATCAATGCTTCTTTTTCTTTTCTTTTCCCTACCTTTCCTCACCTTCTTCCCCCTTTCCATTCCCTCATTACTTGAATTTTGTATTTTATAATACATATAATTTATAATACATTATAATTTATAATATTATAAATCTGTCTATCTGTCTGTCTATCTGTCTGTCTATCTGTCTGTCTGTCTATCTGTCTGTCTATCTATCTATCTATCTATCTATCTATCATCTATCTATCATCTATTTATCTATCTATCTATCTATCTATCTATCTATCTATCTATCTATCTATCTATCCTCCCCCCACTTCTGAATGTATGTATGTATGTATGTATATATGTATGTATGTATGTATGTATGTATGTATGTATGTATGTATCTATCTATCTATCTATCTATCTATCTATCTATCTATCTACTATCTATCTATCTATCCATCCTCCCCCCACTTCTGAATGTATGTATGTATGTATGTATGTATGTATGTATGTATGTATGTATGTATGTATGTATGTATCTATCTATCTATCTATCTATCTATCTATCTATCTATCTATCATCTATCTATCTATCTATCTATCTATCTATCTATCTATCTATCTATCTATCTATCATCTAAATTGCTGTGTGTGGGGGGGGGGCATAACTCTGGAACGCCTTGAGCAATTTCAACCATACTTGGTACACAGATGATTTACTCTCTGGAAACTAATATTGTAGGGATAATACCCCCTTAACACCCTTTGGTGTGTGTGTTCTGTTAAGAATCAGCCTATTGTGCCTTAAAACGGCGTCTACTGTACAGCGCAGTGGAGTTGTCATGGTAATGGCTTCATAGTACTCCACAAGGAGGATCTCTCTGGTAAGTGGGAAAATCCAACATTAGAAATTAAAATGTTTGAATTCAAAGGAGATCAAGAAAAAAAAACCTGCAGCGGTTCGTTAATCAACCATGGCTGAAAAGGTCATAAAATTGGGCACGACTGACTTAACAGGCCCCTTGTTCAGCAACAGAAACTTCAGTCTCAATTGTGGTTGTTTCCTGCCTGGACTGCCTCTAAGGGCTAACGAGACAACATTGTAGAAAACTCACTTTTATACTTCGGTTGCAATTAGCACCTCAACAGAGCAAAACTGGTAGGAAGTTTAATACCACAGAAGCTTATGGAGTATTTTATTCCATTGTTAACCACAGTCGTTCTCAATTAGTGGTACCCATGATCTGTAGGTGGATGTAACACTCATCCAAAATTGGAGAAGAGCCAGAGGGAAGTTCAGCTGGTTTCTAGTTGAGTGCACCGAGACTGTATTAAGATAAGCCACTCTGGCCTAGTGGTTAAGGCACCAGGCTGGAAGCCGGTAGAGTGTGAGTTCTAATCCTGCCTGAGGTATAAAAAGCAGCTGGGTGACTTTGGGCCAATCACTCTGTCTCAGCTCAACTCACCTCTCATCATTGTTGCTTTGGGGAAGAAAGGAGGCGGAAGGAATATTAGTTATTTTCACTGCTTGGAGTTACATATAAAAATAATAAAGGGTGGGATAAAAATAGATAAATGAAGACAGTCAGCATCTCCTGGTCTGGACTTTAGATCCAAAGGTTGGTTCCCAACTCTAGGGGGCGGTGTTCATCTCCGTTTCAAAGCCGAAGAGCCAGCACTGTCTGAAGACATCTCTGTGGTCATGTGGCTGGTATGACTCAACACCGAAGGTGCATCGAATGCTATTACCTTCCCACCAAAGGTGGTTCCTATTTTTCTACTTGCATTTTTACCTACTTTCGAACTGCTAGGTTGGCAGAAGCTGGGACAAGTAATGGGAGCTCACTCTGTTACACAGTGCTAGGGATTTGAACCGCTGAACTGCCGACCTTTCTGATCGACAAGCTCAGCGTCTTAGCCACTGAGCCACTGCATCCCTAGATCCAAAGCAAAAGAATAAGCTACAGGTAGTTCTTGACTTCGAACCATTCGTTTAGTGACGAATGTTACAATGGCACAGAAAAAAATGACTGATGACCATTTTTCACACTTACAACTATTGCAGCATCCCCATGGTCATGTGATCAAAATTCAGGTGATTGGCCCCTGGTTCATATTTATGACGGTTGAAGTGTCCCGGGGTCTTGTCATCCCCTTTTGCAACCTTCTGACAAGCAAAGTCAATGGGGAAGCCAGATTCACTTAACAACTGTGTTACTAATTTAACAACCATGGTGATTCACTTAACAACTGTGCCCCAAAAATGGGGCAAATCTCGCTTAACAACTGCCTTGGTTAGCCACATATTTTGGGCTCAATTGTGATCGTAAATTGAGGATTACCTCTAATTCAAAATATTACATTTTTTGGGATAAATTTTGAGTTTAGGGGAAGATTGTTCCTAACAGTGCCTCACCCCAGTCAGTTCCCACTCCTTATTTTACAGTTAGTGCAACAAAAAATTCCAGTAGTGTGATTACAAAAAAAACCCCACCAATGTTCTTTCCATTTACTGTATCCAAGAAAGGTAATACTGTAAGAACAGAATGCCAGTAAGCAGTTAGTTCCTGAAAGAGTGGACGTTTTCTTTCCATCTTGGCTCAGATGCTTTGATCAATAGATGGGTGGGACTCAAAATACCGCATGGAAATTTGAGAAGCAGCGATACAAAGAGGAAGTTTTCAGGAATTTGGCATCTTGGCCAAACAAGGCGCAATAGCAACTCTGCATTTTCTACTTTTTCCAAAGTCAGAACCATTTTTTTTAAAGGTGAGATGGAAACTACCAAGCCTTCAAAGTCTGAAAGGGAAACTGAACTGGGCACTCTCTCTTCCTTTTTGTTTGTCCATCTCCTTATCAATAAGCAAAGGTCTATGGAAATTCTCAACTATCCAGGTCCTGCTTTGACCCAGAGGTGTTTTTCCAAACATCAACTGGACTGTCTTTTTTCTTTTTGGGAAACATTTCACTTCGAAGAGTTTCTTCAGTTCTTCTTGGAGAAGTGAAACCAAACCAAAGGGGGTGGAGTGGAATCAAGAAAGTCCAATTACCTTTTGGAAAAGCACCTCTGGGACAATAAGCAAAACGTAACTCTTGTGCTGGAGGAGATTCCCGCACGACTTTGCAACTAGCAATGAACTCCAGCGGGAGTCCAACCAAGAGATGGTCAACATCTCCGCCAGCTCATGATGGGGCTTTTTACCTTCTACCCCTCCACCCAAAAAAACCCCAGCTAAAGCCTGACCCTGACCTCTCTCGCGGCCTGTTGATTCTCAACAGAAAATCACTAGCATCCCGCTCCGAGGCTCGCCGCGGCCCCGGCGCAGAAGGCAGGCAAGCGGAGCGCCCAAGCGAAAGAGCCGCCGCTTGGGCTGCACTTGCGCAAGTTCACTTGCGCTTTTTTTTTTTTAACCCGCCGCGCCATCCCCACCCGCTCGGGCTTCACCACACGGGAAAGCGGGTTGTGGGAACTCGAGCTCTTCCTCCTCAGGCGGGCGGAACGCTTGTGGTCAAGCGCGGCCGCACACTCCCATCCCCAGCCCAGCAAGCGCGACGCGCGCATTCCCATCTCCAGCCTTTTCCCTTTTGAGGGCCCCGCCCCCTTCCTCTTCCCCTTCGGGCGAGCTGCCTTCCCCCCCCCGCTCCCCCCGCTGCTTTCCCACCTTCCCCCGCCTCGGCCGCTGACGTCATATTCGGTTCTGCCGGCGCCATTTTGAAAGGAGGAGGGGGGCTGGGTAAGGAGGAGGAGGAGGAAGCGGAGAGCGGGGAAGCCCTGGAAGCGAAGCCGGCCTTGCCCTCCCCCCCGCTCCCCGGCGGGCGCGATCCGCTGCCATCCTCCCTCCACGTTCTCTCCCAGACCGGCCCGGCGAGAGGATTGAGAAGCTGAGAGGCCGCTTCCTCCCGACCGCCAACCATTGGGCGCCCAGCATGGCAGGTAAAGGGGCGAGGGAGCCGCGCTCTGCCCGGGGACTGGAGTCTGGCGCCGGCAGGGCGGGCGGGCGGGCGGGGAGGAGAAGCGCTACTTCGCTCTTGCAGAGCCCGACTGCCGGCCCTGCGGGGAGCGGCTTCGGCCACTTCCTTTCGCCTCTCTCTCACCCCCGTTGCTTTTCATGGAAAGCCCCGGTCGGCTTTTTTGCCCCCCTTCCCTCCCGCTGCCTCGGAGGGTCTCCTGAAATGCTGGCTCCCCTCCTTGGGCCGGCTCGTCCGCCTTTCCCCACCGCCTCGATCCCCTTGAGGGATGGCCGGGATCGTTCCGACGGAGGTTTTTTTTAAAAAAATGCCCCTTCTTGTCTCTGCCCGTCAAGCGGCGCCGCTGCTCCTTGGCGAGGGAGAGGCAGAAGTTGGTGCGGTTTCCAACCGAGGTGTGCGGGGTGTGTGTGTGTGTCGGGGGGGGGGTTGATCTTTCCCTTTTTCCTGCTGATAAGCCTCGAAAGGCTTTCCCCACCCCACCCCAGCCGGGGATTCGGGGCTGGACCGGCAGGATTGCTTTGCACGCCCCGTGTTTGGGAAGCCGAGGGCAGAGGGCGCGTCGGGAAGAGAAGGGGAGGGGGTCCCTTTGCAAAGCCAGCATGCCTCCGATGCAGCCGCTTTCGTGGGAAGGGACGTGCAATCTTGGTGCCAACCCGAGGGGGGGGGATGTGCTGACAGCTTGAGCAGCCTCCATGTGATATTTAAGCCCACATCTCTTCCTGCTCATTGGAGGGGGGGGGTTCCCCACCTTGGGGGTGGCTTGAAAATGCAATGGGAGGCCTTCAACATCAGCTCCCTTCTGTTGCTGTTCCCCTGCCTTTTTCTCTTCCTTTTTCCTGGAATTTGTTTCACCCACACCCAGTCTATTTAATTGCTCTAGGTTTGGAAATAGAGCACAAGAGGCCCTATTGAGAACTGCTTTGCAGCCCTGATGTGCCCACAACACCTCTGGCGTCCACCCGCCCCTGGTTCCCCCCCCTTTTTTTTTCCTTTTCATCAATGGATGCAGAGCTTGGAATGTAGGGAGATACAGCTGGATGGGGGTGGCCTACTTTAGTGTGTATGTTTGTGTGTGTGTGTATCAAAGTAGATCTCATTCTACATACATACATACATACAGTGTCACAACCCCTGGTATGCCCCAATTATGGGAGAATATATATATTCTCTCTCTTTCTCAACAGATGATAGATAGATAGATAGATAGATAGATAGATAGATAAATAGATAGATAGATAGATAGATAGATAGAATGAGATCTACTTTTACATTTATTTTTTATAGAAGATCCTTAGGATTTCAGGGCAAAGCTCAACTACAGGCCTTGGCTTTTGCTCCTTCAGGATGCATGCTGTACATGAATATGGATTTATTCCTATCTCTAAACATCCTTTCCCATTTCCAGATATGGTCAAATGATTCAGGACATTGTAACAGGAGGGAGATTAAAATAGAATACTTTTGTTTCCACTTTTCCTGTGTTCCTCCTGCTGTTCTTGAGCCAGGAAGGAATACATAGTTGCTTCAAACTTTGTTCTCCCTTGTAGAGCTCAGCCTCAAGAAGAAAAGGGAGCGAGAAAGGGGGTGGTGGGAAACTTCGCACTGTGTTTTTTCCCCCCATTTGGTTTGGAGTGTGGAGGGGGGGGGCATAAAAAGAAAGGGCTCCATTTTGACAGCCCTTTTTTCAGGAACTAGAAGCTACCAGCTTGTAATTCTTCGCAGTCTCTTTCCTGTATGAACCCAACCCAAATGACTGACTTCAAATGACATGAAGAAGAAATGGGTGGTGTCTGCACTGTGTTTTGTACATGTCTTGGCGGCAAGGTTCAAGTGATTCATTGTCTTCCGCCTAGGCAGAAATGTTCCTGAAATTTTCTCTCCGATCCGTCTTTTACGGTAGTTTGAAACTTACTTGTAACTTTAAAGCAGCCTGACAACCTCCTCAAGCTCTTGAGGTTATACTTCTGCTTTGTATTTTTTAAATCATGTTTTATTTCTTTATTATGCACATGGGAAAGGTTCTTGGCTTAGGTTTCTGTTGTTTTTTTCTTTAGGTGGTGAAGTTTGCTGCTCCTGCTCCTGCTAATGAGGATGCTGATTTATTGTTCTTAAATACAGTGTGGGGGAAAACTGTAGCCAGGTTAGGGGCGGGAGAGGATTTAATGTAGAAAATGAATTTCGTTTGTTAAGGCAAGGAAGCACTGCATTTTTTCAGAGAATTCTAGAAGACATCCCGAGGTAATTTCTTGCGATTGTGGTGTGATTTTGGGAATGTATTCAGGAATGTAGCTTTGGAAACAGCTAAGAATTAGCTGAGAAATTGCAGTGATTCTGGGCCGGATGGATATATTTGCTCTGGGCTAATTCGAACCCAATGCTTTGGTGGCAGGTGGCGGAGAAGAATGGTTTGCGAGGAGGTTATCTGTGGGCTTCAATCTCTGCTGAGAATATCCTTGTGGGTGTGTAGAGTTTGCCTTTGCAGCGTCATTCGCTGCACTGTTTATCAGAGTGGAATGATAAAACCGTGCAGCCAAATTTCATACGATGGGTGTGGAATTACGTTGATTTAACTTCTGTTCTGTTTCTAGGAGCTGGCGGTGGCGGGAATGACATTCAGTGGTGTTTTTCTCAGGTGAAAGGCGCTGTGGACGATGATGTAGCGGAAGGTAAGAACAAGTTCTGAGCCCCCATTACCATTGCTAATGACAGCACAGTGGAAGTGCTGCATTCCTGGGATAGTTAAATCTTTTCCTGCTGTTGGGCCTAGAGAGAATATCCTGGAAGTTTACTGAAGTGTCTTGAATCTCGCTTAATGGCTGTTGGGGCACCCATCTTCTTTTGGCTAGGCATTATATGGTTAGAATCAGGGTAGTTTTTGAAGGGATGCTAAACATTGTTCACATGTCTCTTTCCTCTAGTATTGGAATTGCATGCTTTGAAAATAATTTGGAAGATAGGCTTTGGTTCGCACGCGGCATAGTACCTCTTTTCCATTGATTAAAGCAGCCCAACTTTTTAAGTTATTTACTGGAGTCTGGAAAAGAGGTGGCTGCTTTAAGAATTCCATTAATTTTCACAAATTAGGAGCAATGCTCTTTGGGTATGTTTATAAACATGAAAAAAAAGATGTAAATATTTTGATGAATGGCAGATGAGTTTTCTGGTCAACCCAGCACATTGCATGTGTATGTGAATGCATACCTACATGCATTATAATACACGTTGCATGCAGTGTAACATGACCTTTCACTCCTTGAGTTATTGCATTTTAAAGAAATCACCTGTGGCTGTTAAACCTGGACAATTAACTACGCATTGTGCTTTTCTGAATAGATGCCACTATTAGTGTGAGCACATTGTGTTACTAAACCCTGCATTCTTGCTGTAGAGAAATCTATAGCATGAAAATGGAGAATGATTTCTAGTTTCTTTTTAATGATATATTTTTGGAAGCATGGAACCAACGCAAAAACAGTGACAGTTTCTGTGGGAGGGAAAGCTGTGTTATCTAATCTTCTAGGGCTTTCTAAGAAGGGAAATTGGGCTTTTTCCTTGAAGGTAGCACACCTAAGTCCAAAGATTTGACTTTCTTTTTTCTTGAGGATGGATAATACTTAGGTGATAAAGGGCCTGCCTTGTATGCAGATGGATCTAGATTTTGTTTCTGGAAGCAAAACCTCTGGGAACGTCAGCCTGCAACTTTCAAAGAGAGACTGTGGTTTGAGTAATATCCCAGAGATAGATAGCGTGTTTTCCTAGCAATGCATGTGTCACCAAAACCTTGCTTGGAATCACACGTTCTACTTAGCTGTAGAGGTAGTCCTCGACTTACGACCACAATTGAGCCCAAAGTTTCTGTTGTAAAAGTGAGACCTTTGTTAAGTGAGGTTTTCCCCATTTTATGACCTTTCTTTTAGATTTTTTTAAGATTTTATTTGTGATTTATAGGTCGCCCTTTTCCCTGAGGGGACTCAGGGCGGCTTACAATTCATGGGAGGGGGAGTGCAAGACAAAACATAAGACAATACGTGAATGAGAAA
The DNA here is from genome assembly GCF_051295495.1 of Thamnophis sirtalis. NCBI lineage: Eukaryota > Metazoa > Chordata > Lepidosauria > Squamata > Natricidae > Thamnophis > Thamnophis sirtalis. The sequence continues at coordinate 80,579,506 of NW_028261382.1, forward strand.
AAAAATAAAGCAATAAAACACAACTTTCATTCAACATTCGGGTGGGGGCGAATTAGAATCTTATCCCCAGGCCTGACGGGATAGCCAGATCTTAAGGGCTGTGCGGAAGGTCTGGACGGTGGTGAGGGTGCATACATTGGCAGTTGATAATTTAGAAACGTGGTTGTTAAGTGAATCGGGCTTCCTTGTTGAGTCTGCTTGCCAAAAGGTCGCAAAAGGAGATCACGTGACCTTGGGACACAGCAACAGTCATACGTATGAACCAATTGCAAGCCCCTGAATTTTGATCACATGATCATGGGGATGCTACAGAGGTTGTAAGCGTGAAAAATGGTCACTATTCACTTTTTTTGGTGCCATTGTCACTTTGAAAGTCACTAAATGAACCGTTGTAAGTTGAGGACTACATGTAATACTGTTTTATTGGAGAAATATGGACCAGTTATTGTGTATTAGTTGACAATGCTGGATCTGTAACTCTCTAGCGCAAGATGCACAAAATAGGGAAAACGTGGTTCAGAATAAACCTTCGTATTCTTCTCGTGCTGCTAGACATTTTTTAGGTCAGCAAGAAAAAAAAAACTATGCTGCCAAATAGGAGAAGCTGGTTTCTATCTCCCCTTCTCTTCCCTCCCCTGCTGGCCCATCTGCTTCCTTTCTCTCTCCATCTTCAGTCTCTTCTGAGGTTCCCCTCAATGCCTGATATCTTTGGCCCCTTCCCCTATTCCCTTCCCACAATCCTTCTTGCCTGGTTCAGAACAGCCCGATTTTGCTCTGTTTACGAACCAGAGCAAGCTGTTTTGTGCACACAGTACCTCCCTGTTTCCCCCAGCAAGTCCATTCTATAGCGGATACTGTTGTTAACTGGAGCTGAAAGTATGGCTTGCTAAATATGCATCAGCAAAGCCTACTGACCATTGCTGTATGAATTACTGCGCTATTGATCTGTTGCAGCTGGTGCAAAAGGAACGCCCATTGCTGTGAATGCTGCCTGTATTGAGAACAAGAGCAGGTTGGAATGATCTGGGGTCCTTTTTCCCTCTGTGTTACCAGAATCATGCTGGCGCAAAACAGTCAAAATCTGAAACTTAAAGAACGTATTCTAAAGAAAAGAAGAATTAGGGGGCACATGATAATAATATTTCAGTATTTGAGGGGCTGCCACAAAGAAGAGGGAGTCAAATTATTCTCCAAAGCACCAGAGGGCAGGACAAGAAACAATGGTTGGAAACTAATCAAAGAGAAGCAACTTGGAATTGGCAATAGCACTTAGACTTATATACTGCTTTACAGTGCTTTTACAGCCCTCTGTAAGTGGTTTACAGAATCAGCGTATTGCCCCCAACAATCTGGGTCCTCATTTTACCCACTTTGGAAGGATGGAAGGCTGAATCAACCTTGAGCCTTTGTTTGATTTGAACTGCCAAACTGCAGCTGGCAGCTGGCTGAAGTAGCCTGCAGTGCTGCACTCTAACCACTGCACCACCTCGGTTCTTAAGGAGAAACTTCCTAACACTGAGGACAATTAATCAGTGGAACGACTTGCCTCAAGAAATCATGAATGTTCCATCACTGGAGGTTTTTAAGAAGAGACTAGAAAGTCACTTGTCTGGAATGGTATAGGTTCTCCTGCTTGAATAGGGGGCTGGATTAGAAGACCTCCAAGGTCCCTTCCAGCTCTATTCATATCCTCAGAGTTAAAAGCATGTTCCTTTTAGGGTGAAGATCAGTGTAGATGGTTCTCTGCATAGCCTCCTAGAAATTTATTATGGATGAATGAAGAGAAGCAGGCATATAACGGGTTATAAATGTACCAAAGTTGATGAAAATAAGTACACAAAGGTAGTCCTTCATTTGCAATCACAATTGGTACAAGAACTTACATGCTAAGTGAGACAGTTGTTCAGTGAGTCAGGCCTGATTTTACGACCAATTTTGGTTGTTAAGCAAATCACCGCAGTTGTTAAATGAATTGTGTGGTTGTTAAGCAAATCTGGCTTCTCCCATTGACTTAGCTTGTTGGAAGTGGCTGGGAAGGTCATCGATGGTGATCACATGGCCTGAAACAGTGCAATCATTGTAAACACATGCCACTCACGTGACCAAGGGGATGCTGTGATAGTTGTAAATGCAAGGACCAATTCTAAGTCACCTTTTTCAGTGCTGATGTAACATTGGACAGTTGCTTAACAGATGGCTGTAAGTGGGGAATTACCTGTATTGAGAATATTCATAACAGGATCTAAACCAAGCACATAACTACATGGATGATAGAAAAAGAGAAGGACCAGGGGAGACATGATAGCAGTCTTCCAATATTTGAGGGGCTGCCACAGAGAGGAGGGAGGTCAAGCTATTTTCCAAAGCACTTGAAGGCCAGACAAGGAATAATGGATGTAAACTAAACAGGATGTTGGTACTTACCTGATACGCCTCTTCTCATAGTGGGGGAGGAGTATCCAGGATGGGTTGACCTTATCCTCCTCTTTGATTGGACTGAGTCAGATAAGCTCTTGGTATACGCCCCTGGTCCACCAGGCACCGCCCGGATATTGGCGAAGAACTCTATCCGACCCGTTGTGCCATCCACTCCAGACCTTTGTTAAGGTTTCAAACTTTTTATTAAATTATAACTTGAACATATTAGTGCAACATCCATCATAACACATCTTACATTACCATGACAGGGAGTGTCTGGATACTCCTCCTCCACTATGAGAAGAGGCGTATCAGGTAAGTACCAATGCCCTTTCTCCGTAGTGAGGGGAGGAGTATCCAGGATGGGATGTACCAAAGCTAACACGTCCCTAGGGAGGGTAACATACTGAGGGCCCATGGCCAAACTATGCCTGGTGGGGTGTGTCCCCCGCCCTATGAACCGCCTGTAATACTCTGCGACCAAACGAAGCCTCCGCAGAAGCAAAGGTATCCAATTTGTAGTTCCTCACGAAGGGTGAGGGGAAAAACCACATGGCTGCCCTACATATCTCTGTCAATGAGGCCTGCGTTGCCCAGGCCGCAGTGGTGGCCGCACTTCATGTGGAGTGTGCTGTGATGGGGCTCGGTGACTGTATGCCCTGGGACTGGTAGGCCGTAGCAATGCAGGTTCTCAACCACCTGCCTTTGGTGATGGAGGTCACCTTCTTGCCCAGAGATCCCGGTTGGAATGAGACAAACAGGGCCTCGGACTTTCTATTAGGCCGGGTTCTTCTGAGGTAAATCCTCAGAGCCCTCCTTACGTCTAGAGTGTGCCACTTCCTCTCTATTGGGCGAGAAGAGTCTAGACAAAAATTGGGCAAAATCAGCTCTTGCGACCTGTGGAAGCATGAGCACACCTTAGGTATGAAGGAGGGATCCAACTGCAACACCACTCTGTCCTGGTGAAATATGCAGAGGTCTTCCTTAGCGGACAGGGCCTGCAGCTCTGATATCCATCTGGCGGATGTGATGGCCACTAGAAACACCACCTTAAGGGTTAAAAACTTTAGTGAAACTGTTCGCAATGGCTCAAACGCCCCCCCCCTCAGAGCATTCAACTCCCTGTGCAAGTCCCCGGAAGGGCACCTGTGTACCGTGGGTGGTTTGAGGTTGGATGCCCCCTTCAGGAACTGCCTGACCAAGGGTTGGTGAGTGAGTGTCTGAGCTCTACCGCACAGAAGCATGGATGAGATGGCCGAAAGTTGTCTCCTAATCATGTTGGGAGCTAGCCCCCTGTCCAGGCCTGCCTGGAGAAATTCCGGCAAAAGGAAAGGTGGCTCTCACTGGGTCCTGTCCCTGGGAGTTACACCATACGGAAAAGGCCCGCCAAGTCGTGCCGTAAATGCGCTCCGTGGAGGATCTTTGGGCGGCCTGGATAGTTTCTATTACCATGGGGGAGAATTGATGCTCCGCTCAACTGCCAAGCGGTCAACTGGAGCCATTGGGGTTCCGGGTGCTCCAGTGACCCCTGCCTGAGGGACATCCTTTCCTCCAAGCTCTGCCCACCGAGAGCGATTGGAGGTCTGCAAACCATGGCCTCCTAGGCCAAAAGGGGGCAATCAGCACCACCTCTGCCCCCTCCCGACTTGCCTTTTTGTAGAGCTGCTCCAGCTTCTTGTGCCTTCCCCTTTCATACTTAGATGGCTTGGAAGGCTTGTGACCACCCTCTACCTCCAGCTCTGCCCTGGGGAAAAGGTGCTTCTTCTTACCTCTAGCCTTTGTTCCCCCCCTCTTCTGGGAAGCCTTTGGGGTGGTCACTAACCTTGGTTGATCCGCTGCCCCTCGGGTGGGGCTGCTGGCTGTTGCTGCAGGTACTTGAGTCCTGCTGGTCTCCTTGTTGCTGCTGGGTGCCGCCATCTTGGAACACGTGGGTCCTCCCAGCTTCAAGATGGCACCCGTGCCAGGAGACAAAGGGCGCCTCTTTTAAATTTCCTGTTCTGTCGGCTTGTGCTCCGAGGAGTTGCCGCGCGCCTCTGCCGCTGGTTTTTACTTCTTCTGCCTCCTTCGGGTGCCGCTAGAGGCTTTGCTCCCCCCGTGGACCTCCTCCAGCAAGATGGGCCACGTGGATAATTGCGCGGGTGATCAGTGGCATTTGGGAAGCCGCGGTTCGCTGCTTAACCCGGCAGGGAGCAACGGAGCACTCCGGCACCCAGCAGAGCTCCCGCGGCGAGGCTCACCTTTTGGGCGGGGATCCAGCGCCGCACTCGCTTGTCGGTGGCCCAATTTGCGCCCCACAGCGCTTGAGGAAGCCATGACTTGCCGCTCGAACCTGTGGGGAGCGGCAGAGTGCTCCGGCGCTGCTGTAGCCTCTGCAGCTGGGCTTGCCTTTAGAAGGCTTGTGCCCTTTGTTTCCTGCTTGCCCAGCAGATTTCCTTTCCTGAGTGATACTTGTCTCACTCAGATGCCTGGGCAGCATGCCGTACCCCAAGGGGGCTTTTGTCAGACTTCCTTGCAGCTCAGGGAGCTGTCCAGCTCGCTTGCGGCTGCTGCTATAGGGAGATGAATTAATCCTATTTCTTTCTTTAAATTTCTTTCCAAATTATCGGAGATCCAGGATGGCAAACCATCCAGTTGAGGGACTAGGTTGATAACTGGGCGGTGCCTGGTGGACCAAGGGCGTATACCAAGAGCTTATCTGACTCAGTCCAATCAACGAGAGGATAAGGTCAACCCATCCTGGATACTCCTCCCCTCCCTATGGAGAAAAGGAGAGATTCAACCTGGAAATAAGAAGAAATTTTCTGAAAGTGAAAACAATCAATGGAACAGAAATTGCCTTCGGAAGTTGTGGTAGCTTCAAGAAGAGATTGGACTGCCATTTGTCAGAAATGGTTTAGGGCCTCCTGCCTCTAATCCTGCGAGTGAGATACATTTGCCAAAAGGTTTGAGAGAGTTATCTGAGGACCTTTGGTTTATCTAAGCTGGGAAGACAACTTAATAGACACCTAGGATGATAGAGACTGAAATACAGTTTGCATATCTGTGGTTGAATAATCAATAGCAGGCTACTCTTGACACATGAACGCATACATGAAGGCTTATGAATGTTAGTGACTAACTTCATAAAGCATTCTGAGTTGAAGCCTATGGCTTTCAACTCAACCACTCAATGGCTTATTGAGATGTGTGATATTTGTTGCAATGTGAAAATAAATATTGTAAGAATAAGGATCCTGAGACCATCTGTTATTGCTAAATTGTAACTTTTAGCCTCTCACAATTTCCTTATATTGTCTGAGATTGCTCGGAATTATAACACTAATATTATAACACTAATGTTCATAAGCCTTCATTTAGGGATTCATGGGTTCAGACTAGTATATACTAGTATATCTCTTCTAGGACTGCTGATATTACCTAGTTTGGTAATGAAAACAACCAAGCTCAAAGCATCAAGGACTCCACAATTCAGGCATTTTCTCTAGACTTCCTGAAATTTAGCATCTTTTTTCCCCAAGAAAACTTTCTCCATTCATAGAATAACAGACTTGGAAGGAACCTTGGAAGTCTTATAGTCCAACCCACTGCTTAGGCAGGAAACCCTATACCACTTCAGACAAGTGAACATCCAACATTTTCTTAAAAACTTCCAGTGTTGGAGCATTTACAGCTTCTGGAGGCAAGTCATTTCATGGATTAATTGTTCTAACAATTAATGGTCAGAAAATGTCTTCTTAGTTCTAAGTTGCTTCTCTCCTTGATTAGTTTCCATCCATTGCTTCTTGTCCTGTCTTCAGGTGCTTTGGAGAATACTTTGACTGCCTCTTCTTTGTGGCAGCTGCTAAGATATTGGAACAATGCTATCATGTCTCCCCTAGTCCTTCTTTTCGTTAAACTAGACATATCCAGTTCCCGCAACCGTTGTTTTAGCCTCCAGCCCCCTAATCATCTTTGTTACTCTTCTCTGCACTCTTTCTAGAGTCTCCACATCTTTTTCTTTTCTTTGAACTGATTTTTCCCAGTCATTCATTTGTTCTATCTCAAAATCAGGATATTCAATAAGGGTATTCAATCCTGTTTAATTTTGGTGCTATTATATGAGAGCTATACAACTCTTTACCATGCCTGACTTTTCAGAGGTGGTTGGGTAGCTTCCAAGAATGAACATTCAGGATGCATGGATGATTTAGTTACAGACTTCCTGATATTGTGGAATACTAAGAATAGAGTAAATGCTTCTTCTTTTCCTTTGAATTTGCAAGCAGTCCTCCTTTAACAATGATAATTAGTCCTAGGATTTATGTCACTAAACGATGTAGTCATAAAGCATGACATCATGTGGCCACATCATTTAGCAGCGGTAGTTTCAGCAATCCCTGGTTATTGATGTTAAGCAAAGCACCGCCAATTATTAAATGACCATCTCATAGAATCATTCCAATTTCCTGTCGGCTTTGCCATTGACTTTGCATTGTTGGAAGAAAGATCCATCTGGGTTTAGTTCCAAGTGGATTCATGGAAGTTGCTTGGAAAGAAGGTTTTTTGATGGTGGACAGGACCACATGGTTTGAGGTCCTGGGGAAAAAAAGGGGTCACATGCCTTGAAGATCTTGAAGCAAAAAGGGCAGAGTGTCTCTGAGTTTTATACCCACTCTTTGGTCCCACCTTGGAGCTTCCTGTTCCTGTGTAAGGAATGTATTCTGATTGGTGGCCAGACTGCCGGGGGTGGTGGTGTCTTAGCTAACTTTGTAGGCTGCCTGTCTTTTGAGTCCCAAGCTGAAGGTCACAAATTGTATTGTGTGAATGCAACTCTAGTGGTCAAAACTCAAGCTGGTTGTTGAGCACTCAAATCGGAATCACGTGACAGCACGACTCTGAGATGGCTGGAAGTTTGAGAACAGCTCATGATTATCATTTGTTTGGTGTTGCAGCACGTTTGAATGGTCAGTGAACAAGTGGTCGTTAAATGAGGAGCTCCTGTCCTTTTAATGCTTTGAAAGTAGCTGTGTAATTAGTTGTTTCCTTGTGGTATTGTTCGAAATCATAGAGAAGTTCTTTGGGAACCATCTCATCTCCACATCTTATGTTTACTACAGGCATTTCTCGACTAATGGCCATTATTGAGCCCAAAATGTCCATTGCTGAGTGAGACATTTGTTTGGATTTTTCCCTATTTTATGACCTTTCGTGCCACGGTTGTTAAGTGAATCATCAGTTGTTAAATTCGTAAGATGATTAAGTGAATCTGGCTTCTCCATTGACTTTGCTTGTCAGAAGGTCGCAAAAGGGGAATCACATGACCCTGCCACCATCATAAATATGAGTCAGTTACTAAGTGTCTGAGATACTGCAACAGTTGTAAGTGTGAAAAGAGGTCGTAAGTCACATTTTTCAGTGCTGTTGTAACTTGGAATGGTCACTAAGAGAACTGTTGTAAATCAAGGGCTACCTGTAATGAAGCTTTAGCACAGATCCATTATTTTATGGCATGTCTAGCGCATATTTCCTTCTTATTTGTATATTAAGAAGCTATTCTATGGATTATCTTCAGTATTCAGGGAAAGTTGTGCATTAGTGAAAGAATGAACCACAATCTTAATTCTTATGCTAAGATACCCAGTTATGATGACAAGATAATCTGAGTTGCTGCTTTTAAAAAGGACTGGAACTATCTAATTTGTAGGCACTGCTTCTGTCTTGGCAGGGGATCTGTGACTCTACCTGGGTTTCAGATAGGTGCTTTTTTAATCTAAGATGATTGGAGTTGTCAGAGACCAAGACATTTGACTTACGGCCCCAAATTTCAATCAGAATTTAGATTGCTAAACAAGGCAGGTGGTAAGTGAATCACACTCAGTTTTGCAACCTTTTTGTTGCCAAGGTTGTTAAGCAGATCATTGCAGTTGTTAAGCGGATCATGTGGTTGTTAAGCAAATAGTTGCATGACCCCAGGATGATGAAACAGTTGTTAATTACATTGCTGGTTGCCAAGTGCCTGGATTTCGATCCCTTGGTCATGGGGATGCTGCAGCTTTGTGACGACTGTTCATAAGTCACTTTTTTCACTGGTTCTGTGACTTCAAACAGGTGCTAAACAAATGGTTGCAAGTTGAGATCAACTTCTAAAACATATCATTATCCGTTCTAGAGAGACATGCAAATAGTATGCGATCAGAAGTGGGTTGCTCCCGTTTCGGGCAAACCGGTAGTGGCGGCGGCGGCAGGCTCTGCCCACCCGCCCAGAAGCTTCTGCGCATGCACAGAAGCTAATGTGCATGCGCAGAAGTGTCACACCCGCGAGAGAGCGAACACGCGCGGGGAACCGGTAGTGACGGGATTTGCAACCCACCTCTGTATGTGATGCATGTAGAAGCTACACTGTTTTCGAGCAAAAGTTGGCCAGAAGCTAAGAATGCAACTGTTAAAAAGTTTCTAGGTGAAGGTTCACTTGTGTAACAGACCACAGTTAAAAGTAGACAAGGTCTTCTAACCATGTTTCTGCACCAAATACAAAATATTTCGTCATTGCCAATCAGAGATGCAAGATACCAATAAATATATTGTTGATTGTGGCAACGAGCGGGTGGAGAGTGATAAAGATAAACTGGCTTCCTCAGCTAAGTGCTTGTTGGCTCCATTGGGTTGCCTCTGGGGAGTTACAGTGTATCACATCTTAAAGTAGGAGGGCTGGGAAGTCCCTTTCTGCAGACTTTTGGATAAAAGAAACTCTCCAGAATGTATGTATATGTGTACAATTGTGGGTTGGGCCAAACTGGCTTTGGAAAGCTTTACAGGGCAGATGTGATTTGAATTCAGTTTCTTTTCCCCTTTCAGGTCACCGTCCTTGTCCAAAGATATTATTCTGTTGTAGCAGGAAGCTCTCTGCACGAAAAGCTCTCATCCACTCTGGTTTGGGGAAGGCTTGGCATATTTCTTGTTATGAGAACTGTCAATAAATGAGGATGTGTGTAGCTAAGGGTTGAAATAAGGGGCTCCTTGGTGCTCTCTGAGCATGGTTGTTTTCTTGTAGATATTTTATTACCCAAACTAGGTCACATCACCAGTGCTAGTCTAGAATTGATGAAGCTACCTAGCACTGCTAATGTTATGTAGTTTGGGTAATGAAACATCTGCAAGAAAACAACCAAGCTCAGAGAGCACCAAGGACTGTGCAATGCTTGGAAAGAAGAAGTTGGGAAAGGCATGCAGTTCACCTGTTCTACAGTTCCCAAAGCCAAGCCCATTTTTTTCTGATTCATGCTGGAGCTATGCAGTTCTGGGAACAGACACAGTTGCTTCAAGGCGATAAGGAGAGGTCCTCAGGAATGTCTTCATGCTGTTTTCTTTGAATCCAAAGGGCTATATGGCACTACTGGTATTTGCTGTCCCCTATAGACTGTGCTATCTAGACAATTGTTAGGAATCCACCCTTATTTTCTCTAATCCAGAAGTGTTGCCCCCTCAGCTAATTCAGATAGATATCATCACAATTATATTAGCTCCACTTTAATTATAAGGATACAGAATCTTGCAAGTCCACCCCTTTCTCTTCCAAAGAGTAAAACTCTCCCCAAAGCAAAACAAAAAACAAAAAACAAAAAAACCCTCTCCCAAAAATTAAGGACGGTCCCTTCTGAGATGCTTTCACTCTCCCTTTTGGACTCAAATTTCATTTATCAGACTGTTGTCTATGCAGTGTGGGTTTTCTAAGGTCATTCTCCCGTTCCATTTTAAGAGTTTGAAAACTTTGTAACACTGTGAAACTAGAAAATGTTTTGGGTGACCTGCCTCTCCCCACAATTGGATTGTCATAATGTGCTCTGACAGGGTCTCCACTCTTCCTTGGTGAGTTGTTGACAGAGTCCAGCAGGTAGAGGATAATCTCCCAATGTTGTCATGTTGTCCCTATGCTACAAGTAAAAGAGCTGTAAAGCTCACCTGCCTGAAACAGACACTCGGTTGTGGTGCCAAGGATCCAAGATGATGGTGATGATGAAGATGGTGTTAATGATTTATCAAACTTGATCTCCTCTTCCTCCAAGAAGAACCACCCCCTGAGAAAGATGAGACAATACTAAAGTACTTTGATCTTGGGTGGGACATCATGAGGGTTTTCAGATTGGGTCTGTTGTGGAAGCTGTTACTATAAGGGCAAAGGCTGTCAAAAGAAAAACAGACCTTGGATCCTGGGCTCAGCCTGTATCCAGGCAAAGGGTAAATGAGTGTAAACCCCCCCCCCCCCAATTAGTTTTTTTTGACTAGGGAAAGGAGAAATCCAAGAATTTCTCAAGGATGCAATTCCTCTCCTTGGTGACAGCCCTGTTACTAGGATCTCCCTATGAGAAGCATTTTCTCTCCCAGAACATTTCTATCTTGTCTCCTTGGGCGTTTCCATGCCTTTTAAAAGTTACAGTAAAAAAAGGGGGGGTGTTTTTTCCCCCATGTTGCAAATATCTGTTTTGTTTCTTAAAGCACAATCAGATGTCCTGACACTATCAATACTGTGGGACTGCCTAGCATCCTTCTTTAGGATTCTCTGAATTTTATGCAGACACGAAAATCATTTGCCTGGATTGTGGGTCAAACTCTAATCAACTTTCACAGTATTGGTTTGTAGCAGAGGCTGCATCTTACTAGAGGTTGTTATTATTTGTGAAATTTATTTGCCACCAGTCTCACTGCGGGGCTACTCTAGGCGGCTCACAAAAATAAAAAGGAAGAAATGAAAAGAGGGTGAACAGAAGTAAGATAATAGAACAAAATGAAAAATGAAAAAGAAGACAAGTAAAAAAGGTAAAGGTTTCCTCTGTCCAATTGTGTCCAACTCTAGGGGGACAGTGTTGATCTCCGTTTCTTGGCTGAGGGAGCCAACGTTGTCGGAAGACATTTTCTGTGGTCATGTGGCCAGCATTGACTATAAGGCAAAGGCACATGGAACACTGTTACCTTCCCGCCGAAGTGGTATCTATTTATTTACCGTAATTTTCTGAGTATAAGACTCACCTTTTTTCCCTCAAAAAAGAGGCTGAAAATCTGGGTGCATCTTATACACTGAATACAGCATTTTTTGCTTCCCGAAACTCTGCCCCTTCACCAAAATGGCCATGCATATCCTCTAGGAAGCTTTTAGAGAGCTCCTGGGGGCTGGGGAGGGCAGAAATGAGCAAAAAATGGCCTGTTTTTTTGCAAACCTTTACCCCCAAGAGCACTCTATAAGCATCCTAAAGCCTATCTATGCCCCCCCCTTTTTACAAAAAACGGGCCCGTTTTTGCGAAAATCAGGCCATTTTTTGCTCATTTTTGGCCCCCCACATTCCCAGGAGCACTCTGCAAACTCCCTAAAGGCTATTAATGTTTTGTTGGGGGGAAAACGGGCCAGTTTTCGCAAGAGTGCAAAAACTTTTTTTTTAATTTTCCTCTTCAAAACCTTGCTGCGTCTTATACTCCGAAAAATATGGTCCTTGCATTTGCATGCTTTCGAACTGCTAGATGGAGCAAGTAATGGGAGCTCACCCTGTCATGCAGTGCTCGGGTCTCCAACTCAGGCTGCCAACTTTCCAGCTGACTAGGTCACGGCTTTAACTACCGAGCCACCACACCCCCTCAACTCAAAATATAAGTATATGATGACCAAAAAATAAAGATGGACAGGTGAAGAGCAGAGAACACAGAGAGCTCTGCCATCAATCCAACCACCACCCCATTTGGTCCCCAGGCCAATCAGCAGAGTCAGGTCTTAATCCACTTGCAGAAGGCTAGGAGGGTGGGGGAAGATCTTACCGTAGAGGGTAACCTGCTTTCACCAAAGAGAAAGTTTGGGCTCAATTCTTGGCCCCTGGGGGCAGCATTATTAGGTTGGTTGTATTGACATGCGTGTTTTCTGGTTTCTCTGTCTCCTTGAATAGCCTTTTTAGCAACATCCAAAAAGGGAACTGAACTGAGAATAATGTTAATGTTTACTCGTGAGTGCAGAGTGCCAAATACTTTGGCAAATCCCCATTTGTTTTCCTCCCCTTCAGTTTCCACCAGCATCTCAATGTTTTATGCTTTGATTATTTCCATGCCTATTTTTTTTCAAACAGAAAAGCAGGGCTTCACTGTTCTTGGGTTTTATGGGCTGCTAATCAGAGCAGGGGTTTGGGGGCTAAAATAAACAGGCTAAAGTATGCCATTTCCTTCCCACGGATGACCACAGCATCATTTTCAGAGAGGAAAGGAACTCTGCTGGCTGTTTGCTCCCACAGCGAAGGTTCATGAGATGTCTTCCGATTGCCATTGATTTGCACAATGTGTCACTTTTCCTCTGATTGTGTTTTTCCTTTTTTTCAAGTGTCAAGGTCCCTTGATAGATTAACTTGGCCTTCCTCCTTATTTTGAAAAGGTCCTGGCATTTTGGCTTTAGTTCAGCCGAAAATGAAGGAATTGGGCAAGCCTTGATGAATTCTAAGAGGCCCAAAGACAAGAAAGTGGTTTCACATATTAATCCTTCAGCTGCAAATGTGAGTTTGCCTTGAGCTCTGCCCAAGGACATCTTGAAGAGGAGAAATTTTTGGTGGAACAGCACATTCTCTGATGTGTAACACAACATTAGATTTTTGCACTTTGATCTTATTGAGAAATGTACACTGAGATAGAAAGAAGGCATCTGTCCGAAACAGTTTTAAGAGCCTGTTATATATAATATTTATAATATTCAAAATTGTACGTTGTTTTTTTCATGGACTCTATTCTTCAGAATTGCTTCAGCATTTGGTTTACATAGAAGATGGTGATGGATTGTATTTGTTAGCCTCTCTTGCTTTTAGTGTGCAAAATAAGGAGCACTGAACAGGTGAGAATAGCTTTTTGGCAAGTAAGTTTGTTTGCTCTCTTTTGTTTTGGCTTGCTGGCAGGATTTAACCTTTGATGTTTGTGGCAGACTGTGTTGTTATGTCTTGTTGATTCTTTTGTGTAGAATAGAACCCTGGACAGTGACTTCATTGACAATTGGAATAATAGAAGTCTTTGAACTGTGGATTTACGAAAACATGACTTAACACGTCATGGGTTGAATATAAAATATAAGACAATCCTTCAAAGCATGGACAAAGGTAGGGAAATTGTGAAGAAGAGGAAATGGCACCCTCCATTGTTGCTATTATTATTATTGTTATTATTTATTATTCTCTCTCTCTCTCTCTCTCTCTCTCTCTCTCTCTCTCTCTCTCTCTCTCTCTCTCTCTCTCTTTATACTATGGTTTTCTGTGTGTGTGTGTGTGTGTGTGTGTGTGTGTGTGTGAGAGAGAGAGAGAGAGAGAGAGAGAGAGAGAGAGAGATATGTCAAAGCACCTGGTACTGCTTCCCTTTTGCCTTTCAGCTCCATCCTAGGAGCCTTCTAGGCAGGAAACCAATTTTTTGTGTTGCATTTTGTGCTGATAAATAAGTAAAGGGGGACTAGTATAGATCTATTTCAAGCTATTTAGCTCTCATCAGCTAGCCATACCCTTACTGGCATTTGAACCTGGGCTGTTTTTACATGTTAGGCAGTTATTGTGGCTTAGTAGATTAAATCCCAGTAAGGGTATGGCTAGCTGATGAGAGCTAAATAGCTTGAAATAGATCTATACTAGTCTCCCTTTATTTATCAGCACAAAATGCAACACAAATATGTGTGTGTGTGTGCATGTATAAAACAATTATGTTATAAATCTATCAAACACTGAATTTATTATTGGGGATAGAATTAGCTATTGTGGTGGCGCAGTGGTTAGAATACAGGATTGCAGACAAACTCTGCCCACAGCCAGGAATTCAATCCTGACCAGCTCAAGGTTGACTCAGCTTTCCATCCTTCCAAGGTTGGTAAAATGAGGACCCAGATTGTTTGGGGCAATAGGCTGACTCTAAACCACTTAGAGAGGGCTGTAAAGCACTATGGAGCAGTGTGTAAGTCCATATGCTATTGCTATTATTTTTCTATTTATGTGATGTACAAGCAATATTCTTTCTCTCCCTTGCCTTGCCATCAATCTCCATGAAGCACAAAAGCAGACAAAATGCTTAGTTCTACACAGGCAAGGCTCAAGTCAAAGTATAGCTCCAGGCTGAAAAACATTGCCTGCGTTTGCCTTACAAGAATGGGGAAAAAATGCCTTTCAAAAAAAAAGAGAGAGAAAAGAGAGAGAATGAAGAGCAAAGATAAAAAACATAATAAGATTGTAAAAGATGTCAACCCTTCAGTGCTTATGCATGATTCTACTTTCTGCTACCAATAAAATTGGAAGGAAGGGGAATTGCATTCTCTTTCTTTGTTCAGGAGTTCAAGGCAGCCTAGATAGTGTTCTTTTCCTCCCTTTTCACCACAACAACCTTGCAGGTTGGATTGGAAAAGAAGACTCTCCACAAATCATGTGAAGTATTGATACCGCTTTATAAATCTTTAGTAAGACCACACCTGGGATACTGTGTCCAGTTTTGGTCATCATGTTAAAAAAAAAGATGTTGAGATTTTGGTAAAAAGTGCAAAGGAGACGATTCCTAATCCAGAGAAAAGTAGGACTAGTGGTTACATGTTTCGACATTTAAGGGGCTGCGCAAAGAAGAGGGATTCGACTTGTTTTCCAAAGCATCAGAAGGCATGGCAAGAAGCAATGGATGGAAAGTAATCAAGGAGAGAAGCAACCTGGAATTAAGGAGAAACTTCCCAAAAGTGGAGACAATTAACCATTGGGAAAGCTTGCCTTCAGAAGTTGTGGGTGGTTCATCACTGGAGTTTCTAAGACTGGACAGCCACCTGTCTGAAATGGTATAGGGTTGTGATGGCGAACCTATGGCACACAGAGCCATATTTGGTGGCACGCCAGCCATCAGCTCCAGCGTGAGAGCGAAAAACTGCCCCAACGGTCCAACTGGAAGTTCAGAACTAACTTCCAGTTGGCCCTTTGGGGCCGTTTTTCACCTTCCCCAGGCTCTGGAGACTTTCCTGAAGCCTGGGGAGGGCAAAAAATGGCCCCAAAGGGCCAACCAGAAGTTTGGAAATGATCCATTTCCGGGGGGGAGGTCATGGGAGGCCGTTTTCGCTCTCCCCATGCTTCAGGAAAGCCTCTGGAGCCTGGGAAAGGAGCACACATGCATGCATGGTAGAGTCGCGTGTGCATATGCAGGTGGGTGGGGAGATTGGGTGTGTACGCATGCCTGTGCAATGTGCAATTTTGCCACGCTATAAGAAAAAGGTTCGCCATCACTGATATAGGGTCTCCTTCTTGAGCAGGGGTTGGCTAGAAGACCTCCAAGGTCCTTTCCAGCTCTTATTTTCATTGAAATCATTTTATACTGTGTGAAATTTGAAGAGTGAGGTCCAAGAAGTGGACCTGTTGGGAAGCCCCAAGACCAAGGGGATTTAGTGCCAGTAACTGAAGGACAAGCCTTCTTAGTAATGGCCCATCTTCTCTGGAGCAACCTATCCTGGCAAGAAGAATGGGCTCACCCTGATTGGTATTTCAGAAGGTTATAAAGACTTGGCTCTTCATTATTCTCTTGTCAGAATACTACCTGGAGATGAGTGGGTGAGATTATTATCTTGTTTGTTTGTCTAAGGTTTATTGTTGGTCAACCTCTCAGTTAACCAACTTGAATGGCAGAGAAGTGGGAAGGAAGGGAGGGACACTTGCTTGGTGGGTTTATGTACTGTATGCTCTTAATTGGATTAATAGTTGGACATTATTTCTTTAGAAAATAAACAAAAGGAGATATAAATAAAATTGAAGAACAAAGAAACAAAGAACAAACTATAAAAGTGCAAATGGATAGACAAAGAATCTAAACTTTTATAAAGGCTATCATCTTCCAATTACTTATGGTGTTATACTGTAATATATATCAGTGTTTTTCAACCACTGTGCTGCAGCACACTAGTGTGCCGTGACATAGTGTAAGGTGTGCCGTGGGAAAAACACTTTATATATAGTCAATATAGGCACAGAGTTAAAAAATTTTAACATTTTCTAATGGTGGTGTGCCTCGTGACAAAAAAGGTTGAAAAACACTGATATATATCATTAAAAAAAATAAACCAAGAAGCTCTATTGAGTTTTAATCTAAAGATTCCTGTGAATGCAGTACAAATCACTTTCTAAATCAACAAACCACAATAGCCACTATTTAATTTAAAAGTATGTAAAAGGAAGCAATGGTTTTTCTGCATTGCATGCAAAACTGAATGGATCCTGTGTATGCGTGCGCACATAGGCGTCAACTCTGCCTAAAATTATTGTCAACTTTATGAAGTTCTCTGTTATACACGTACAAATCTTTGAAGTGATGCTTTCCATTGAGGAAGGTTTGTGTGGTGTTTCTCTTTCCAGCAGCATGTGTATATATATATTTGTGTGCAAAAATATACATTGGGGATATAGATTGTCTAGGCCTAGAATAGACACATGGCCTATTTCCTTTGAAGGCATGAGATGTAATTTAGGATTTTTGTAAACAACTAATGGTGTGCAAATAAAATGCAGACAGCTTTGAACTTAAAGAGGAAAGCAAACAAATGAATTTTCTTGAAATTAGACCATATGACTAATAGATATGGGTAGTCCTTAACTTGCGGCAATTTGTTTAGTGACAACTTGAAATGGCAAAGAAAAAAGTGACTTATGACTGATCTTCTTACTTATGACTGTTGCAGCGACATGACAATCACCTGGTCAAAATTTGGCAGCTTGGCAATTGGCATCTTTGAGCCGTGGTGGCACCGTGGTTAGAGTGCAGTACTGCAGGGCATTTCTGCAGACTGCCAGCTGCCTGCAATTTGGCAGTTCAAATCTCACCAGGCTCAAGGTTGACTTCCATCCTTCTGAGATGGGTAAAATGAGGACCCAGATTGTTGGGGGCAATATGCTGACTGTAAACCACTTAAAGAGGGTTGTAAAGCACTGTGAAGCAATATTAGTGCTATTGCCATTGCTATCTATTGACAACAGTATATGGGTGCCATTTGCAGCCTTCCCAGATGGCTTCCAATGAACAAAGTCAGTGGAGAAGCCAAATTTGTTTAACAATGACATGATTCACTGAACAACTTTGGTAATTCAGAATAACAGATTTGGAAGGGACCTTGGAGGTCTTCTAGTCCAACCTATTCATTTCAGAAAGTAGCTGTCCAGTCTCTTCTTAAAAACTTCCAGTATTGGAGCACCCACAATTTCTAGAGACAAGTCATTCCACTGATTAATTGTTCTCACTGTTATCAATACTGCTATCATGTTACCCCTAGTCCTTCTTTTTGTTAAACTAAACATAGCGTATTTTTGGAGTATAAGGCGCACTCTTTTTCCTCAAAAAAGAGGCTGAAAATCTCGGTGCGTCTTATACATCGAATACAGCATTTTTTTGTCTCCTGAAGCCCGGCCCCCTTCACCAAAATGGCCGTGCATAGCCTTATGAAGGCTTTCAGAGAGCACCTGGGGGGTGGGGAGGGCAGAAATAAGCAAAAAATGAGCCTTTTTGCCCCCCCCCCAGTCCCCAGCAGCACTCGATAAGCCTCCATAAGGCTATGCATGTAGGGTTTTTTTGACAGAAAGCAGGCGCGTTCTCCAGCAATCTGAAATGCCAGCTTATGAAAGCTTTAAACTCTGCCAAGACACTGTTTAATGATATATAAGCTAAGGTCACTGTACAGAGTCTTTGTTTGTTTGTGTTTGCAACTGGTTGCACCAAGTCTTTACAGATCATTAAAGGGAACTGACATAATATGATTGTCCTCTGGACCTTAAAGGCCGAGAATCCCTTTGACTAGAATTATGCAACAGCAGGGTGACTGTTTTCCAATTCCAACAGCAAATTAGCATCCTTTAAGCTCCCCACTCCATCTGCATTTTGCATCTTTTGATGGGGAAACACATTGTGTGGTCTCTTAGACTCCTCTTCTTATTTCTTTAAGAAACCATATTTCCGTATTGACATATTTCCATATTGTGGACTGTGGTATAGTCTAGTCTAGTCTAGTGAGATGCGAACAGAATTACATAAGTTCAGTTACTAATAAAGGAGAATATTTGCAGCTCAGGGTTGAGCTGAGGGGGTCCTCGGTGCTCTCTGTGCTTGGTTGTCTTCTTAACCAAACTAGGTAACTTCATTAGTGCTAGACAGTCTAGTACTGATGATGTTACCTAGTTTGAGTAATGAAATATCTGCAAGAAAACAACCAAGCTCAGAATGCACCAAGAATTCCTTAGTTCAGTCATTTTTTTGACATACTGTAGTGTTTCAAAGACAAGTTCAAAATTAGGATCGATTCTCCCCACATATCTGGAGCTCACTGAATGATTCTGAGCCAGTGATACTCAGCTGAAATTATTATAAGGCAGGGAGGAAGGGAGCTCTATATATACCACCATGAATTCCAGGTTGCAGTAAATAAATAAAACCATTCTCTCGGTCTAATCATTTATTTATTTACTTATTTATTTAATACATTTACATAGCCATCAATCTTCTAACCAACTTGGAAGCTCCCCATGAACATTTATGCTCTGGCTGATTTCATATGTCACCCTAAACCAAACAGATCTGTGATTTAGTGTGGTGGTGCCTCCTGGCCTTCCTTTCATCTTGTACAGGTAGTCCTCTACTTACAACCACAGTTGAGCTCAACATTTCTGTTGCTAAGCGAGACAGGTGGATTTTATCCCATTTAATGACCTTTCTTGCCACAGTTGTTAAGCGAATCTGGCTTCCCTGTAGACTTTGCTTGGCAGAAGGTCGCAAAAGAGGGAAATCACATGACCCCAGCACACTGCCACTGTCATATGAGTCAATTGCCAGGTCACTTTTTTCAGTGCCCTTATAACTCCAGACTGTGGCTAAAGTAACTGATGTAAGTCAAGGAGTAAACGTCCTTGTAGGATGGATGGATTTTTTTCCCCTTCCTTTCAATCATTTCTGATTCTCAGAGACTGCCTACACAAGTCCCTGCAGTTTTCTTGGCAAGGTTTCCCCCCACCTCCCAGCAATTGGGTTTTCCATTGCCTCCTTCCTAGAGCTGAGAGAAAGTGATTGGCCCAAGGTCACCTAACTGGCTTTGTTTCTAAAGTAAAACTCTGGATTCAAACTTGCGCTGCCCCAGTTTCTAGCCTGATGCTTACACCAAAGTGGCTCTCTGGATGGCTTGATACTTGTTGACATTTCAAAACACTGACCTTATTGAAGGTTGTTTCAGGGAAGAGGAAGTAACTGACGGCTTTATTTTTGTATCTGGAATACTTCTAGGAACAGGAGGAGCCCTATGATCTTCAGCGCCCGGCATGCAGCTTTCGGCTGCAGTACTGGAAAGCAATGAGTGTACTGGGCCTGCTTAGCAATTAAGATGTGCTTGTATGCGGGAACTGCTGGTGCTGCTTGATTATGAATACAGGCTGCTGTCAACTCTGACCTTTATGGGCTTGGAGAAATTGCTTTTGCCTCTGTTACTGTTGGAAAGATTTGGAGGAGGGTTTTCGGGCCCTAGAGTTTAAAAGATACAGGGAGGGTCAAAGCTGTCACTTGTCTTGCTTGCTATTTGATGCCCTTTGCAAATTGCAGCATCTGTAGCCAGATTTACCATATTTTTCAGAGTATAAGACGCACCTTAGTTTTTGGGGAGGAAAATAAGAAAAAAACATTCTTCCTACCAGGTATTCATCTGGCTAGTGTCCTTAGCCTGGTCATCTTCAGAACATTAGTTCACTGGTTGTGAGCAGGTGCTCACACGCGCTTCGTTGGGGCTGATACACAGCTTGAAAAGCACAGCTGATCATCACAGGGAGATCCAGTAAGTAAAGGAAGCGAAGCGCGAAAGTGGTAAGACAAGGCAGCAGTTGTTTCGGGTTGCCATTTGGGGCTCCGTGCCTCACGTTTTCAGCCCCCAAACATTTAAGGCTGTGCCAAAGTACATCGCCAGTGATCACCGCCCGAAAACATGAAATGCAGATGCAAAAAATGGGATGTGCGCAGGGCAAAAATGGGATGCATGGAGGTGGTGATTGGTGGCGATGTGCTCTGGTAATCCCTGCAGTCTGGAACGGGTCTCAAACGGAGCATTTAGAGGCTGAAAATGTGAGGCGCAGAGGCTAAAAATGCCGGCCATGGAGGGGGCGATGGTCTATGGCAATCCCTGCAGCCTGGAACAGGTCTAAAATACGACAAGCAGAGACCGAAGGGTGGGGACCAGCAGGTGGGCGGGGCTACATTCAGAGTATAAGATGTACCCAAATTTTCACCCTCTTAGTGGGGAGAAGGTACGTCTTATACTCCGAAAAATATGGTAATCATTTTGTTTGGTGAGATTCTCTGCTTTAGACTGGGCCAAGGATTCTTGGGAGATGGGAAGGTGGGACCAAAGGAGTGTTTCCATATTTCACATCCTCATATCTAACTGGGTTGACATGACTCAAGTATTCAGTTACAGATATAAGACATATTCAAGCGACCTTAAAGGGTATTTTAGGATTTTATGGACTCCATCCAAAGTTGAGGCCATGATTATTGCAGTATTGGAAGCTACATAGTATCTATAACTTTTCCAGGAATTGGAAAAGAGTTGGAGAAACCTTCACCATTAAACTCAGGAAATTTAAAGATTTTTTTTCCCAACTCTCCTAAAGGTTGGCATGGATACTATGTGGATTTGCCATCTGTAACAAACAGCTCTTTGTAATGTTTTTGAAACCTTTGAACTTTCCTTTCTTTCCTTTATGAAATCTGAATTAATGACCTGGTTTTCCACTTCAGTTGAGCCTTGATGGTGAATCTAGACCAGGGGTCGCCAACCTTTCGGACCTCAGAGACCACTAAATTCATAATTTTAAATCCTGCGGCCCACTAATATGATTTTTTTTAAAAAAAAAGATAAATAGTATTTAGTGCAATATAAAAATGCAAATATTTTTTTTAAACAAAGATATGTTATGTATATTGAAATGGAATTATAAATACCATCAACACAAAATGGAGCTTGCTCAGAAGCTGAAATACATCAAGTGAATGAGAGGAAGAGTGGGAAGCAGAGGAGAGAAGAAAGGCAGGAAGAGAGGGATAGAAGAGAGGCCAGTGGGGGAAGATGAGGAGAATAAGGAGGAGTGGAAAGGGGAGAGAGGAGAAGGAGAAAGGAAGGAGAAGTAGAGTAGAAAAAGATGATGGAGGGTAGAAAGGAGGTAGGGAGGGGGAGGAGAGAGGGAGAAGAAAGTGTTGGATAAGGCACAAATATGGTGTATGGAGAGCAGAAGAGCCAATAATTGGTTTTTTTTCTTTTCCGGGAGCTGATGGTAAGATGAATTGATGTAAATATTTAATAACACAACATGATATTGGCTATGTAACAGTATGCATGTGATTATATGTAATGAAAATGGAAAATAAAAAGTTTTCATCAAAAAAAAATGCAAATAATTGTTCTGCGGACCACCAAAATTTTCTCACAGACCACTGGTTGGTGACCGCTGATCTTGACCATGGTTTAACATGGCATTAAAGGATGCTTTAACATTAACCTGTATCTTCACTGATCTCAGATCATATTTCACTGATCTCAGATCATATTTCATCATCATCATGGACAACAGAGGACCAACCATGTATAGTGATCTATACATTGCAATCTATCTCTTTTGTTTCAAACATTTAAAGGACAGAGTAGTGCTTTTAGGATGGCTATGACATCGAAATCAGTTGGCAAGCAATGTCATCAGACACTCTGCTGTTCCCCAGTTAGTGCCAAACATGGTTTAACATGTCTTGGGAATACATCCTCTGACTGAATACATCCTTACAACATAAAATCATAGGATAGAAACAGAGTCTATATCATTGAGGGTGAACCTTTTTGGCACCAAGTGCCCAAACTGGAATCTGCATGCATTTTCACGCATGCCCGTTGCCTAGTGTGCATGTGCGTGTTGGCCAGTTGGTCTTCGAGTTTCGGCATGCACATGGGCGCCGGCCAGCTGGTCTTTGTGCACGCCAGAGCACCGGAAACCTGAATACCAGCTGGCCAGCATGTGCATGCCTGTTTTTTGGCTGTTTTTCGGGCCATTTTAGGGCTGGTTTTGGTCCAAAAAATGGCTGGAAAACATCCTGTGTTTTGGGCATTTTTCAGGCTGTTTTCTGATGTTGGCCAGTGTGCCAGCTGGCAATGGCGCATGTACCCACAGAGAGGGCTCCCCTTGCCACCTCGTGGATTGCGTGCCATAGGTTCACCATCACGTGTCTATATCAATCCGAAAAATGACTGTCCAATCTCTTCTTGAAAACCTCCAGAGATCCACGACTTCTGATGGCAAGTGATTTCAGTGACTAATTGTCCTCACTTTCAGCAAATTTCTTGATTCCAAATTGGACCGCTCATTAATGATCTTCCACCTGTTACTTCTTGTCCTACCCTCAGGTGCTTTGGAGAATAACTTGACCCCTTCGTCTCTGTGACAGCCCCTCAAATACTAGAAGACTGCTGTCAGATCATCCCTAACCTTTATCTTAAAGAATCACAGAAGAAGTCAACGGATAGCTACTACTGTATTAAAGCCAAGAAAACTGGCTCTGTCCATGTAGCCATGCACTGTTGAGCCTGAAAGACTTAATCTTACCACAATTGCCTTGTACATTATGTCAGATTGTTTACTGGGCAAAAAGCAAGGCAACTAGTAGCATGTATTTGGTGTGTGCTGAGTACTTTGCCTTCATCTTTCTGAAATACCGTATTTTTCAGAGTATAAGACACACCTTTTTTCCCTCAAAAAAGAGGCTGAAAATCTGGGTGTGTCTTATACACTAAATACAGCATTTTTGCCTCCCCTTCACTAAAATGGCCATGCATAGCTTGTAGGGGGCTTTCAGAGAGCTCCTGAAGGCTGGGGAGGGCAGAAATGAGCAAAAAATTGGGGGGGGGAATTGAGCCATTTTTTGTTCAATTCCCCCCCCCCCCAATATCCCCAGGAGCACTCAACAAGCCTCCTAAGGGCTATCCATGCCCTTTTTGGGAAGAAAATGGGCCCGTTGTCACAAAAAATGTTTTTGGGAGGTTTGCAGAGTGCAAAAACTTCTTTAAAAATTTGCCGCTGTAAAGCCTTGGTGCGTCTTATATTCTGAAAAATACTGTAGGTTCTGAGGACTGCTATTGAGTGAGAGAGATGGAGACATTGTGGAACATTAAAGGAGATAGCCGAAGACAGAGGCAGTTTCTGAGTTAATTAGGATCAAATGAGATCATAATGAAAAAATGCTTTTCCCTGTAAGTAAAGGAAAGCCCAACCAAACCAGTTCCTCATATTGTCCTAAGCTCAAATGTGACTTGTGTGGTTTTGGTACAGCATGTTCATTAAGAAGATCCTGATGTTAAGGAAACAGTGGCTTAGTACAGTGTGGTTGACAAACCACAATGGCTGGGTTTATACATCCCACTAAGCCAGAACAAAAGAAACTACATTATAATGACTGTTTCTGGGTTGCTATTCCATGTGTACAGTGAATGACTGGTGAAGTAAAGACTTGGATATTTCTTCAGAAAGAATTTATTTGGTCCTTGAAACCCTTTTCTGTTTGAAGCCCTTAAATGAAAGGCATACATTAAACCAGGCGTCTCCAACTGTGGCAACTTCTAAGACGTGTGGACTTCAACAAAGTTGGCTGAGGAATTCTGGGAGCTGAAGTCCACATGTCTTAAAATGGCCAAGATTGGAGACCCCTGCATTAAACAATTGAGATTTGCTTGCCTCCATCTCTTGAGAATCTTCCAAACAAAATGGTTTTCTGGTCTTGAAAGTGTGGCTAGCCTTTCACCACCCTATTTCTCTCTCCCTGTTTTATGTGGTTGGGATGGGTTTGGTCTAATGTTAATGTAAGGCCTGTTCATGAAGAAAACATTAGCTCCTCCTTTGCTGTCTTCCAGCTCAACAAGAGGTTCTTGTGAGGGCCAGAAACTGCCTTGCTGTGTGCGAACTCTTGCATGAGTGAGGCATCTCAGTGTTGGCCAAGAACAGGTCACAAGTTTGCCTGGAAACTCAGTCCTGAAGTGGCAAATATTTTTAATTATCCTTGCCTTTGCTCAGCAGTCTCTCCTCAAAAGCTCTTACTGTTCCTCTCTCCCTCTTACAGAAACAACCACCAACCACTCCGCTAAAGTTCGTTTGCAGAGTGCAGTCAAACAACAGACTTATTGTTGGCCTTCTTGGCCATGTGAAGCTCTTTCATTGTTCCTAAACCTCTGGTATCCATGCACAGATTACCATTTATGGCGCTCATCCTTTCTTCCAGGCTGATCTTATTGTTTCTCTCCTATTAAGGGAAGATTGTCTAATTCTGACAGAAAAGTCCTCAGAACAGAGTCCTTGCTGACTTATCTGTATTTTTATGCCATGCCAGCATTTTCTCTTGTGTCTTTTCTAACCATTCTCCTTCGGTCTGATGGATTTCCAGGAGGGGAGGAAAATTTGGAGATGCTCATGGGTGGGATATGGTTTATATCAGCAGTCTTGCTTATAGCTAGCATAACAGTGTCCTGTTTTTCATTCTCCAGGGATGCTTTCTTGTATGCCCCCCTCCACAAACTATTTCTGTATTATCACCTACTGGATAAGTCAGCAGGCATCCAATAACTGCAACTTTTTAAAGAATGCTCTCTAGCCAAATTAAAACAATAAAAAGGAGTAATATGAGAATTGTTATATCTTCTGCTTACCTTGAAATCCCTTTCTCACAAATCACAATAACCACCGTGTACAATTTCAGTATGCTTGCTGCAGTTTAATTGTATTGGGAAACAATTCTATATTTTTTTAAAAAACACTGTGTTTGGAATATTGCAAAAGCTTTTCCGTTATTGCAATTTGCCAAATTGTTAATAAATGAGCCATTTAGATCACAGCAGTGTTTGGCAGTAACTGCAAGAGCTGGATATGAGCAGGTTCTATATCTTCTTCTTTTTTTTTTTTTACAATAAAGCAGTTGTTGTGGGGCGAGCTGGAGGTTTACACTTACTAATTATAGCAAAACTTAAAATCTGAAAGATATACAGGTAGTCCTCAATTTATAACAGTTTGTTTACTGACCGTTCAAAGTTACAACAGCACTGAAAAAAGTAACTTAATGGCTGTTTTTCACATGATCATTGCAGCATCCCCATAATCACATGATCAAAATTCAGATGCTTGGCAACTGATTCATATTTATGACAGTTGCAGTGTCTTGGAGCCATGTGATCAGAGTTTTGCGACCTTCTGACAAGCAAACTCAATGGGGAAGCCAGATTCACTTAACAACCATGTTACTAACTGAACAATTTGCAATGATTGTTAACAGTGCAAGTGCAATGAATATAACAACAGTGCCAAGAAAAGCCATAAAACGGGACAAACTCACTTAACAAATGTTTCAGTTGGCAACATAAAGTTTGGCCTCAATTGTGGTTGGAAGTTGAAAACTACCTGTACTTCATTGGACAGGAAGAATAATTCTTGGCCAATACTACATATTGTTGGCAATGGCTAGGGCTTTGAACTATTTACAAGAAGTTAGAAATCCTTGTTGCCCCATGGCAGCTGGTCAAGGATTGAACATTTAAGGGTCCGGTAGGAATTTTGCTCTCCTTATTGTATTCTAAATTGTGGCTCTTCCACACGACATGAAAGGAAATGATTTCAGATTATTTGGTAAGTTAGATATTAGACTGCTGTTGGAAGAAATAGCCACAGTTATAGATTACAGAATGATTGAAAGGGACCTTGGAGGTCCTTTAGTCCATCTCCTTGCTCAAGCAGTAAACCCTATATAATTCTGGACAAATAGCTACCCAGTTTCTTCTGGAAAACCTCCAGTAATGGAGCACTCACAACTTCCAGAGCTAAGCCATTTTACAGATTAATTGTTCTCACTGTCAGGAAATTGCTCATTAGTTCTAGGTTGGATTTCCCTGTAATGACCTTTGTCCGTTACTTCTCATTCTGCCTTCTTATATTTGGAGAATAGATTGATCCCCTATTCTCTGTGACAGACCCTCATGTACTGGAAGAGTACTATTACATCACCCCTTAGTCTTTCTCTTCATTAGTCTAGATCAGCGGCTCCTTTTTGGGCACCAGGGACCAGTTCCATGGAGAATTTTTTTTCCAGGGACTGAAGGGGGCATGGTTTTGCATGCTGCCTGCATCCTACACGGACCAGTTGCTGGCATGCCAAAGACTTGTTCCCGTCCATGGACCAGGGGTTGGGGAGCCCTGGTCTAGACCTATCTACCAAGAGCAACCAAGATGACTAGGGGACTGGAGGCTAAAACATAGAATGAACAGTTGCAAGTACTGAGCATGGCTTGTCTAGTGAAGAGAAAGACCAGGGGAGACATGAGAGCAATAGCAGTGTTCCAATATTTGAGCGGCTGCCACAGGGAGGAGGGGGTCAACCTGTTTTCCAAGGCACTTGGAAGTCCAGACAAGGAATAAGGGATGGAAACTGATCATTGAGAGATTCAACCTAGAAATAAGGAAAAATTTTCAGACAGTGAGAGCAATCAACCCATGGAACAGAAGTTGCCTTCAGAAGTTGTGGGAGCTTCCAACTCTGTTTAATCTGTTGTTGTTATTATTAGTTCCCTCAATTGTTCATTATATGGTTAGCGTCCAGATACTTATCGCAAGGTGCATGACTCAGTAGCAAAGTACCATAGATTTAAAGGCTGAATGGAAGACAATCTGAATGCTGTGTTTTTCCAGTTGTATTAATCAAAAGACTAATGCAATTGGAATAAACCACAGTACAAATGTACTGTATTTTAATTTCATAAAAGCATTGGGAACAAAATGAAATATAGGCGTGAGCTATGTTTGTCTTTAGTAATTTAGACCAATAGGCTGTAACCTTTCATGGGATCTGACACAAAACATTAGATGCCTGAGCACCATAAATCAGCAGTGAAGTTCACGCTCAGTACTAGTCTTAACTATTTTTTTCCCTGAAGCTTGCATACTGTAAAGCACCAAGGGAATAGGATATGAAACACCAAGAGAATAGGATATGAAAACAAGCAAATACTGCTTTTTATTTTATTTATTTTATTTACTTAGATATTTTGCTTTGTTTGTTTGTTTGGTTTAAATAGAAGGAAGGCAACCCACACTGGATTCACATGGAATAATTTCTTGGGAAATACCAGTATTTTTAAGACTTGGTTAACTGATTCTGCCTGCTGTAAAGTGAGCCTTGTAGAAGAACAAGCAGAGATGGGGTGGAGACAAGAGAGGAATCAGCCTGGAGTTGTTAAATTCCCACAAACAGTCTTAAGTCCAATCCCTCTTGATTCCCTTAACTCTTACCTAGTTAGTGCTGTTAATTGACTAGATTCTTGTGTGTAGGGGCATGAGCAATAAATCAGTTTAACTGGAACTTTTAGTGTGGTCCTGATTCTTTGCGTCTGAAAGCCTTGGTTTTATATGAGCACATCTCAACATGGTTTATCACTGCTTTCTTTCAGGACTTTTTGGGCGGCAGGCTTGCTTCTCATTCTACAGACTTTGTCATTGCTTCTTGTGTTATCCAAATGCTAAAAAGCTGTAACCCTCATTTACTTTTCTGAAATCAGTTGAAGATCACTAAACTATTCCCACTGGTCATTATTTAAGTGTACTGACCAAGTAAATTAAGATTTTCAAGCAGGTATGAAATGTACTGTACATATTTCTGAGAAGGTATATGTGAGGTTTCCTTAATCCTCTTGATTGCAAATTAAACTTGATAGTGTCTTCTGGCGTCTTAAAGACTAGCAGATACAGATACATTTTTGGAATAGAATTTCACTGGCACCAGTGGTGGGATACAACCGGTACATCCTGGTATGGGCATACCAGTGCCTGCTGGGAGCCCCAGGTACCTTTCCAGTACGGTGCTCCGGAGGGCCCACCCACCAGCCGTCTTTACCTATATTTGAGCCAATTGGGGCTTCCGCACACGGAGCATACGGTGCCTGTATGATGCTCCGCCGAGCAGCTGGAGTGTTGCGGGCGGTAAGTATGCATGCATGTGCTGCGTGCGTGCATGTGGTGGATGCCCGGCCCCGTTGCACCGTACCGGTTGCAACGGGATCTGGAACCCACCACTGACTGGTACTTATTTCCTCTGATCTTTGAAGTTGCTGTCTGCAAAGGATCAGGCTTTTGTTTTGTTTTCTATGAAAGGTTAGGCTCTCTTAAATTTTATTATGCCACCCATCTCTCTATCCAAAATGATACTCCAAAGTGATTCTGGGTGGTTAAATTGGAATCTAACATCTCTGTTGTCCACTTTTCAAGGTGCCATAAGACTGCTTTCATACAAAATATGAGCATGAATGCTCCCCTGAAAGTTATAATTTTGAGCTATGGCTACATATTGTTCAATCAACCATGTTTCTTTAAATTCTTCCTAAATTTTATATCTGTATTTGAAATGTCAAGATTAGACTGATTGTATCAAATGATGTAGCGTTCATCCCTGATGTGACGTACTCAATTTACTATTAATTTCATACTTTTATGTTGAAGTACGTAACAGCTTGCCAAGCGATACCAGAAATGGATTTATGAATGGATTGGTATTAGTCATTTTTGTATTGTCATCAGATACAGCTAATGTGAAAAATGATGGATTTTCCTGAAATCCAGAAAATGTTAAATTGGAAAAAAAAACACCCAGTCAGCTGAAGAGAGAAAGCATGCAAACATTGGCTTTTGAAATAATGGTTTATTGAATAAATTACTGTTGCTTTCGTTTGCCCATCATTGATAAATCATAAGCTATGGCCTACAAGGCACAGTACAGCAAGCTGCCTCAATCCCAAACAAATCACTTTATTATATATTGATTAACTCAGACCAAAGAGTTATTATTCTGAGCTGTTTGAAACTCAACAGTTATGATTATACAGGTGATGAAACCATGAGCAAAAAATTCCAAGGAGGCAAAAACCGTGAAGAAAAAGTCTTTTTCAGGAATTTTATTTAGTTTTTGATTAAGAATTTGGTCAAAATAATAGCATAGGTTAGGGTCTTTATTTTTCTTTTAGTAAAGAGTGAGGTAATCAATTAAAGGTACTTGTTAACTTTGCATAAGGTTACAAAAGGGGATCACATGACATCACATCACTGCACCTATCATAAATGTGAGTTGTCAAGCTCACATTTGTCAAGCCGGATCTCATGCGACCATGGGGATGCTGCAAAGGTCATAGCTGTGATCATAAGCCACTTTTTTCAGTGCTGTTTTGACTTCAAAAGGTCACTAAGTGAACTGTTGTAAGTCAGGGACTACCTATATTTACATTTCTGGAAAATTCAACAACAACTTTAAGTTGACCAGCATGCTGTCAGAACTACTGATGCATGAAGCTAAAGAGTGGTGGGTTTCAACATTTTTTAGACCCTCTTCTGTAGGTGTGGCCTGTTTTGTGGGAGTGGCTTGCTGGCCATGTGACCGGGTGGGAGTGACTTGCTGGCTGTGTGGGAGTGTCTTGGCAGTCATGTGACTGGGTTGACATGGCCAACTTGTAAAATGTGGTGAAACTCACTTAACAACGCTCTTGCTTAGCAACCAAAATGTTGGCTCAGAAACTGCGGCATTTGAAGCACGCAAGTCTTAAAATTGTCAAGTTACAAGACCCTTCCACCCCTAACCCTTTAGAGAAAAAAAACCCCCAGGGGTGTGAACGGGCAGGGGGAGGGAGCTGGAACCAGTTCTAAATGACATGGTAGATTTGTGGAACCTCTTCTATAGAAGAGGTTAAAACTGGCAGGAACCCACCCCTGACGCTAAGTCTGGAGTTCAGTTGTCATGTCCCAGGTACAGTTCTTGAAACAGTCACTGACTGACTGCATGAATTCACCTAAGGGGTTCAAGCCTCAGCTAAATCCACTGATGCAATACAACAATAGATACATGCAAGCCACAATAGCATCTTACACACCAGATCATGCAAATGACATTCATTCAGTCATGTTATGCTATTAATGATGCCATCCCTCTGCTAGTGCCAATGATTATTAGCATTACTTTGTTTAAAAAGACTCATGAATACATAGCAAAGCATTTATGTAAGCGGACTTGTAACAATGAGAGATATTTTTCAAGTTTACAATGTATTGATGTAGTTGAAGAAGACACATAGCTGTGGTAGTATGGCCTGCGGTTGCTCATTGTGGGAGAAGAGACATAGCTGGTATAGCCTGCGGTTCCTTCTGTTCATAGCTACATTACTAAACCTGTATCTGCATTTCCTTCAAATAGTTCCTGTGTCGCTACCCATTTTAGCCTTGCAGTCATCCTGTCAAATGTGGTTAAGGTCATTCACGCTTCCTAGCCATTCAGTTAATCATGTTGAACAGAGATTTGAACCCAGGCTTCCTGTGTCTACATATGTTAATCCCACTGGTTGCACTGGCAGAGTTGACATGCCTGTCCTGATATCTGAGAAATTTCCCATCAGTGAGATCAGTGGTATGGCTTCCCTCCAGAAGTTGTGGGTGCCCCATCACTAGAGATTTTGCAGAGGAGACTGGATAACCATCTGTTCAGAATGTTATAGGATCTCCTGTTTGAGCAGGAGGTTGGTTTAAAAAAAAACCAAGGTTCCTCCCAATCCTGGCATTCTTTGTTCTGTTATTGGCCAATGCTTGTATCAATCCAGTCTCTGAATCTAAGAGCCAAACTTATTTCCCCATCTTTTTTAAACCTTGATTTCTCAAGAAGCTGCATATTGAGGTTGAGTTTGTTATATACCTGTGCATTCCATAATATTTTCAAAAATCATTCTGTAATAATCATTCTATTCTGTAAATAGAAAATACAATCTTGTATACCGTATTTTTCGGAGTATAAGACACACCTTTTTCCCTCAAAAAAGAGGCTAAAAATCTGGGTGCGTCTTATACACCGAATACAGCATTTTTGGTTTCCCGAAACCCTGCCCCCTTTGCAAAAATGGCCATGCATAGCTTGTAGGAGGCTTTCAGAGAGCTCCTGGGAGCTGGGGAGGGCAGAAATGAGTGAAAAACTGCCCATTTTTTGCCCCATCCAGTCCCCAGCAGCACTCTACAAGCCTCCTAAGGGCTGTTCATGCCCTTTTTTGGACCAAAAAATGGGCCTGTTTTTGCGAAAAACGGGCCGTTTTGGGGAGGTTTGCAGAGTGCAAAAACTTTTTTAAAAAAATTTCCTCCTCAAAACCTTGGTGCATCTTATACTCCGGTGCATCTTATACTCCGAAAAATATGGTATTTATAATTTTAAAAATAATGTCCCCCAGACCCACCTATTTTGTTCTAAAGAATTGCAGAGTTTAGAAGTATAAATATATTTTCAGCCATATTTATTTATAAGGAGGTTTTCAGAATCCACAATTTATTATTTAAATGCATTATTTAAATTCCTTACTAATTCATTATTGCATTTTATTATTTGAATTTATTATTTAAATGTATTATTTAAATTTATTATTTAAATGTATTATTTAAATTTATTGATTGTGCAGCTCCATCAATATTTTATGCCCTCAAACAAACATTTACTTATGCCTATAAATAGAGGCAATTGTTAGGATTGAATATGGTAATATACCTAAAAATGTGGAGTGGATATGAGTAAAACATTTCCTTCAGGTTTTTTCCTTCAACAGCAACTATGTGTTAATTTTGTTAATAGCAAGAAGTCCATTACCATTCCAACTAGTGCTGTTTCCCATACTTTTTAATTCCATTATTCCAAAGAAAAATGTAAGGCAGGTCGGTTTGAGGGGAGCGGGTTGCTGTATAAATTTGGCAGATAATAAAACCCAAAACAATGGTATATTGCTCATGGGGGAGGGGGAATTGACAATAAAGCCATACTAGAATTAATTAAAAGAAGTCTGTTCTCCCTCCCACCCTCCATTTTCAACCAAAGTACCTAAATATTGCCACCATAGAGGTCAGTGTTGTTTCAGTTAGAAGACAACTTCAAAAGCATTTAGATCAGGGGTATCCAAACTGGCTGGGGAATTCTGGGAGTTGAAGTCCACAAGTCTTAAAGTTCCCAAGTTTGGACACCCCTGATTTAGATAAACTCTGACTAACATTACAGGTTGAAGGAGAGTGTACTACTGACAATATTACTCTTACAATCAATCCCATGCTGACTTCTGAGAATTGATTTAAAGGGACTGTCACATTAGCTTGTGTTATCCGTTTGTGTTAATCTTGACACAAGAGAGGGAGAGACACCTACATGCCAAGTTTACGTTGAAACTGAGGGTCACATTTCTGTATTTGGTAGGAGGGTTGAGGTGGTCCTACGCAATTGCACTGATTCTTGACTTCATTGGCATTCTGGTTTGAACTTCAGAGCTGTTTGGTGAATGGATGACTTCTTCAAAGCATGACTTCAGGTTGTCCTCGTGCTACAACAGTAATGGAGGCTACCCATCATGGTTGTAACTCCTAACAGCTGTAAATTGGGTCACCCACATGACCGACCTCTTATCACCTTTTTTGTGGTGGTCATAAAACAAATGCAATGGTTGTTAAGTGAACCTATGGTTTGCTATGGACCGGTCTTGACAAATACCGGAAGTAAAGAAAGAAAGCTAGAAGTACATCTGAAATCTCTCCCACTCTCTCTCTCTCTCTCTGTATATATGTGTGAATAATTAAAGAAATATCTCTGACAGGATAACCAGACTGTTTTGGGGTTGCCTACTAGAAATATACTGACAGGATGTTTCTATCGCTGCAGCTCCCTGTTAATACCATGCTTATCTTGACTCTGAACGCCAGTGCAACCAGACAAGGACCTTCTCAAGATGAAGTCACCTGTCAGAGAGCCAAAAGACTGGAACCTTGAGTTGTAAAAGTCAAAACTAGCAGCTGTGAATCTTCTGATCAATATCAATATCTTCTGATCAAGACCATCCCTCTCAAGAGTTTCATTCTCTGCTGTTAGGTGTGTCTTTAGTGTAGAAAAGTGAGATTTTTATACCCCATGAGTTTAAAATTTGAGTGAAATTGGATCTTTTCGTACTTAGATGAGAAGATGGGCACTATTTTTAACTGATCAGAAGAGCTGGAAGAGTGTGTTATGCAGACATGCAAAAGGGCTGTGATGGCTATCCTTACAACTAGAGTCTTCTACTCTTCCAAGAAGCTTTCTCTGCCATCCCTGGTTAGTGTTGCTCTTATTTATCCAGGCAAGACACAGTCAAACAAACCTCTGAGTCATATTTTAATTTACTCTATTAAAGAGCCAGTGTAGGACCTAGCCACGTTCCTGAAATGAAATTGATGTTTTGGGGTGGAACTCTGAAGCATTCCAGTGTAACATTTTATTTTGATTTTTTTTTTAAATTTAAGGGAAAAAAATTAGAGATAACAGTTGGGTAGGGCCGATTTTAGGAGAGTACCAATGGAAGGCCTAGGTAGGGAGATTAATATTTACAACTTTGTTGTTGTTGCCCACTGCTTTAGGACATGGCTTGAACCTATAAGCTTCATTTGAGTTCCTTCCCTTTATTAGTTTTCAGTGATGACTTTTTGGCAGTTCGGATTCTGCTGTTCTACTGTTTTAAAGGTTCCACACTACAGAAGCCCTTACTTTGATTTATAGCGGCTGCATGAATAGCTGAATTCACCTCCTTCAAGCAGTGGTTTATTTTTGGAAAGGAGTTATCGAAGGATGACAGAGTAAATGATAATGCATACCTCTCTCCTTTCCCTCCTCTCTCACACATAATAAAAAGGGGTAGCAGAATTAGGTTGCAAAAAGAAATAGACCTCCTCCAGATATGGTAATATTCTACAGCAGAGGTGCAAGATTTTTTTTAATCTCCTTAGATTCCCAAGCTTACATATGTTATATATGCTTTTAAGACACTATGTAAGAGGAAGGAAGGAAAGGAAAGGAAAGGAAGTCTCTTCTTAAAAAACAGAAGAATAACGTGCTTCTTTGGTATGATTTCAGCAGGTTTTTTCCATTGAAATTACCTTATTTTCTCCAATCTGTATGTGTGAGTGGTTTCGATCTAAAGGAGAACACACTTAAGTATTGGACACTGCACAACAAACTCCAGGTGCATTGATCCTCTGTCCTCTCTCCTCCCTCTTCTTGCTTCCCTTGTAGTGAAGGACAACTGCTCAGACTAGCAAGCACAGATGTGAGTTATGTTAAGGGGCTGCAACCCCCACATAACAGACAGTAGCCCCCACCCCAATAGCATGGCTGAAGGAGAGGCAAGGCACGATGAATTGAAGGCAGCTTCTGGATTCTCCCTTGCCCGCTGCAGCACTTGAAGGACAAAAATAACCTCTGCTATCATTGCCACTGAAATACCAGTTACCCCTTCCAAGGAGTGGCTTGCATTTGTTTGGCTTGGCAGCCAGGGTGTTAACACAGATGAAAATATCCAAGCAAATCAGTGCCCTGCGGAAGATGAAATGCTTCCGGTGTCAGTTCTCACACGCAATTAAATCTGCCCCGTTGAACATCAGTGCCTTGATGGCTGCTGGTTGCTTTGACCAAGGTATGAGAATGCACTATTTTTAACGGTGAGTTCTTTGCTTTCGCACGCTGGCCTTACCTACTGTTTCTGGCTGCTGATTTTATGCATTGGCTGCATTGAGTTGTCATACATTTATTAAATGACTAAACTGATATTTTTCAAATGGAAGGACGCATGAGTTATTTTCTCTGTTGCGATAAATCACTTGAAGCTTTGTCTGTAGATGGGGTAAATCTGAATTTAAAATTGCTTGTATTTCGGGAACTAGGTTCTAATGGTTTGGTAACTTTTAGTTGTGACATTGCATACAAGTTTGTCTTTTATTTTTTGTACAATTCATTATTTGGCGGGTACTAGTCTGACCTGGAGGAATCAAATAGAAGGAAAAAGTTAAAGCAACCATTCAAGATGCCTGCTAGCTTTAGTTGGAGAACATAGTGAGAATGCATTTTTGAATGATTGCCAAATTTGTTGATGAAAAAGGTAATTGACCTCTTAAATGTCCTCCGAAATTCCTCAAGTTGCTGAATAGTAAATGGCTGCATGCTATTGCTAGACATCACATGGATCTATAGCAAGGGTCACCAACCTTTTGGATCTCAGGGACCACTAAAGTCATAATTTTAAACTCTGCGGACCACTAATATGAATTTTTAAAAAGATAAATACTATTTAGTGCAATATAAAAATGCAAATAATTTTTCTGCAGGCCACCAAAATTTTCTCATGGACCACTGGTTGGTGACCACTGATAGATATATAGGACATATATTTGTTCCATGAGTGATGAAATGTGATATGAACAATAGACACTTTATCTAGACTGGGGGGGAAATGAGCCTCTCTTAAAAACACAGGTAGTCCTTGACTTAAAACAGTTCATTTAGTGACCATTCAAAGTTACAACACCACTGAAAAAAGTCAACTTCTCACTGTTTTTCAGTTATGACCTTTCCAGCATCCCTTTGATTGAGTGATCACAACTTGGATGCTTGTCAATGGGTTCATATTTATGACGGTTGCTGTGTCTCAAAGGGGACATGGGATCCTGTTTTGTGACCTTCTGACAAGCAAAGTCAATGGGGAAGCCAGATTCACTTAACAGCCGGGTTATGAACTTATCAACTACAGTGGCTCACTTGACAACTAAGGCAAGAAAGGTCATAAAATGGGACAAAATTCATTTAACAAACGTCTCATCTAACAACTGAAATTTTAAACTCGGTTGTGGTCATAAGTTGAGGGATACCTGTATTCAAGACCAATTGTAATTCCAACAAATTTTAACCTAGCAAGCCCCCAGGAACAGAAACTTTCATATTCACTTGAGATTTCCAGGAACTGTTAAAAGCAACCACGGATGTTAAACCATGATCGGGGGGGAGGGGGGAATCGATAGCTATGCAATAATTTTATTAAGAATAGCTAAAGTAGCATAAACCAATAAAAGCTTTTGAGTATACAGCCGGCGTTTTAAATTATTTAAAAGTTTTCACTCACATACCATTTGGGCTGTTCCTAATGAAGCGGCCCTGCAATTATAGATGTGTGTGTCATTATGATTATCCAAGAATATTCTTTGTATTCTGTTTCTGGCCTTCTTTCAAAAGCATGTATTCTCCTGGCTCCCTGCTTGCTGCATTGCTCAGTTGATGTCTTCAAGGTCATCTTGAATTAATTAAACAATTTGGTAGTCTTCAATCATTCTTCAGCTGTCAATAAGTTGGCTTTAATAGCATTATGCATCTATATTAAGATTGAATGACAACTACGGGCACTGAAGTTTGCTTACGCGCATGCACACATTACACATATATACACATACCCTATTTTATCAATTGCTCAGGCTTCGTTTGCCCCACTGGTTTAACTGAACTTATTTTACTGTTTCACCAAAAAATGCTTTTGCAAATCAGTTTATTAAGAGAAGTAAATAGAAGCCTAAAAAATTAAACCAGAGTTGCCAACATTCTTTGACCATTTAAAAAGGGAAGCATTATTTTTTTGACACAGCAAAGGGTGAAACTCATGTTTGCATCCCCTTATACTGTTGCTTGTGAAAATATGCAGACCTCACTCTTGGGGGTTGAGGGGGAGCAGTTGATGTGATAGAGGGGGAAAACTGACATATTTGGGTCAGTGAGAAAGAGGGAAGCAGAGCTTTCATTTGGTTGCCCAAGAAAACATTAAGATGGGGCTTAGAAAAGCCCCCTCCCTCCGTATTTGATCAACCAGGCAAGTAGCAAAAAAGGTGATGGAGGTATTTGAGCCTTGCAGTCCTAACTCAAAGATATTCACTCGAAATAGGTGGAGTTGCTCACTGAAAAATGAAAATCGATGCTGCGTGGTTTACGTTCAAAGGTAATTGAAATGAAATGGGGTGAATGTGCTTGCTTTCTGATTGTGTCTTTAATCGGGTCTCCCCTTTGTCATTTGGAAGCAACTTGTGTTTTGACGTATGGTCCCAGAGCTACAAGCTATGAAGCTCATAAGTAGAGGCGGGGGGAAGAGAAAAAGGGAGTGAGTGAGTGGGGGAGATTGATTGATTGATTGATTGATTTCATTTATATGCCGCCCTTTTCCCCGAAGGGGACTCAGGGCGGCTCACAATTCAATCAGGGAAGGAGGTACAGACGGGGATAAAAAAGACGAGACATAAAAGAGAGATAGCACTAATAGACCAGGGAACAGGGTGGAGAAAGTCTTGGTAGTTTCTATCAGGTTGGAACTAGAAAGAGATCTAATAATATTAGCCTTTTTATGTAAATCATATATAGGTAGTCCCAGAAAATGGCCATAAAATGAGTCATCAAATAAACAGATCAAATTTTACCACTGCCAGATCCCTGTCGTGATACTGCCATTTATATAGAGGGAGTGGGGGAGCATGGGGATAAGCTGTATCTTATAACCTTTTTCCTGGTGCCTAAACGCCCTGCAATAGTCTCACCTTTTGAGAATGGAATAAGGAGGGAGGGTCATGTGAATTTTGTCAGTTGGTTGAAAGCGGGAGAAGATCCATGGGAACCGATCCTTGTCTGGCTCTCAGGATGGCGGTTACAATAAACATCTTCACACCTGTGGATTGGCTGAAATCCACATTTGAACTGGAGGGATGGATTCTAGAATGCCATTTCTAACTGTGCAGTTTGGGAGAGGTTTTAGAGCAGACCCATGCTGGCTGGAGAATTCTGGGAGTTGGAGTCCACAAGTCTTGAAGTCGCCAAGTTTGGGGACTCCTGTTTTAGAGTCTGTTTCACCTGCTCTGCTATCACTACTTCTCAATAAAAGGTTCCTTTTGAAATACCGCGTTCCAAAAGTCTAGACTTTGTTGGGAAGGGAGGAGAGGCAGATCCTTGCAACCACCTTTTTTTGTATCAGCCATTAAGCTATGGTGCAAGTGGCTGTACTGACTGACCCGTTAACCAGGCACCCAGGACATGATCGTGTTACCCTAAGAGAGTGGGGGGGGGGGAGCTTTGGAATCTTGCGCTTAAGTAGCCCCGGGGAGGTCTGTTGCAACTCGTGGCACGACAAAACCGTGCTCGTCAAAATAGCAGTGATAAAATCACGGTGATAAAATCGCGTCGCTAAAGCCGCGACGTCATCACCGCCACGACAACAGCGCGGCAACAGAAGGGCGCTTTAAAACGGCGCCACGGCAGAAAGCCAATTTCAATTAAGGTAAGGGTTAGGATTAGGTTTAGGGGTTTGTTTTAGGGTTAGGTTTAGGGTTAGGTTTAGGGTACTGAGTGCTTGGGAATGCGGATTGACTACCTGTATTTTATTTATAGATTCATTTCTCCCTTCTTTGTGGGTAATAAATAGGGTTCTTTATGACTCTGGTCATGTTCTGAGACTTAGAAATCTTGTACCTTCTGGCAATTTGGCTTTGAAAGTTTACAAAATGTGTGTTGAGAAAGGAAAAAAAGTAGTTGTTTTTGCTCTTTCCTCCTCCTCTTCCTGTGCTCATTATTGTTCACCAGCAAATAAACTGCCTAGGGCCTTCTATCTCTTTATTCTGGGGAATAAGCAACCGTTTGAGTTTTCTGCTTCTTTTCTACACTTCTTCCTCATTGGCTGCAGGATTGTGAAGAACAGAAATGTGACGGTGTGTGATAGAAAAGGACGGTGCCCATTTTGTACCTCTGGTTCCTAAAGTATGAATTGGAAGTCACCAAAGCGATGTTTGAGCAGTTGCTACATGTTGTTGAACTGTTTTACTTTGTGATTTTTCCCTTCTTTCCTTAAACCATTGTGTGATTGTAAAAACTCTTGAGATTCTTCCAAAGAAAACATACTTTGAAAAGGAAGTAGGATAAGGAAGTGAGCAATTCATAATTTGCACCTATCAAACTCTCCCACACAAGTGTTTTCAATATATTTACACCTCCGCTTTTCCACTAAAAATAATGCCAAACCATAAACTAGGTATGTACTGACATAGCTTGCACATATCAAAACTCAAGGATGATTTTTAAAAAATTACTACCCCAATAAAACCAGTTTGGATTATTAAAATTTATAGAGATGTCAGCGATTGTGGCCCCTTCTTTAGCTGTCAATAGTTTTTCCTGCCGGCTCTTTAGCTAAAGAAAGCAGGAGATGAAACTTTTGAGATAGGCATAAATACCCACTTCGAAATTGATGCTCAAGTTGGCCATGGAATAGGCTAGGGCAGTGATGGTGAACCTTTTTCGCCTCGGGTACCAAAAGCATGCGTGCACACATGCTATCGTGTGTCCACCCTCATAATTTAATGTCCCCATGCTATGCCCCCTGCACATGCATGCATAATACACACACTCGCTGCCTGCACATGAGCGTATGGCTTTCATGGAGCCTAGGGAGGGTGAAAAGAGCTCCTCCAGGGGCCCCCTGGAGGCCAGAAATGGCCCATTTTCCGACTTCCGTTGGCCTGGTAGGTCCATTTTTTTGCCCTCCCCAGACTTCAGAGGCTTTCTGGGAGCCTGGGCAGGGCGACAAACGGCCCAACACGCATACCGGAAGTTCGGGGACGGACTTTCCTGTTGCCCGTTCGGCTGTTTTTCTCCTGGAGGACAAAAAACAGCCCAACACACAAACTGGAAGTCCGTTCCTGAAGTTTGCGCCTTGAGCTGTTTTTCGCCCTTCAGAAGCTTCACAAGGCTTCCCTGAAGCCTCCAGAGGGCAAAAAAACGACCAAAAATCAAGGGCGAAAATCAACTGGCCAGCACGCACATGCACGCTGGAGCTGACAGGATGTCTCGTGTGCCCTCAGAAATGACTCCGCGTGCCACTTGTGGCATGCATGCCATAGGTTCGCCATCCCGGAGCTAGGGGATTCTTTGCTGGGAATTCTGCAGGTACCACAGGACTTCTAGAGGCAAGTTTGGGATGTGTCATTGGGAGTTGCAAGTAGCATTTAAGATCCTGTCGGTATTTTGATGACAACTGATGATGTTTCGTAGGAAGGGCAGCTTCCTCCCCCTTTTCCTAAATTTATTTCCCAGCCATGGCTCTGTTTGAGTTGTAAGCAGGGGTGTGGAAGGGTGCTATACTTGGAATCAAATCATGTTTGGGGACTTGGTTACTCTCACAATTTGTACATTGCTGGCTAGGTGTAAAACCCGGATCTGCCCACAGGATGGGAAGGAGAGCAAACTTTATATCATTACAACAGTTTGCAGAGATAGAATCTTAAAAATCAGCCGTTTGCAGCATGGAAGCAGCTGCCAGAATATCAATCAATCAATTCAGTTCATTGTGGTCAGGGACCATTACAAGCAGAGTGCTCTTATGAATGAACAAACAGATGAATGATTTATCTTAATAGATGTAGATGATGAAATCAAGTTTAAGCCAGAAGTTAGAATACATTTATAAAATAACTTTATTTTATTTATTAAATTTATTCACTGCCCATCTTGCTGTCCTGCAATTCTGGGTGGCTTACAATAAAACAATATTATAAAAGATTAAAACCCTAAGATAAATACCAGGAAATAGTTAAGATAGTGTGGTGGAATACAATAGAGTGGATTATAGGTTCAACCATTATTATACTGTAAAAACTAAAATTATATTAAATGTGAATACATCTAAAATGGCAAAGTAATAATATTTAAACAAGTAGAAAAATAGGGACCACCTTTGGTGGGTAGGTAACAGCACTCCAGGGCCTTCAGCGTTTAGTCATGCTGGCCACATGACCATGGAGACATCTTCGGACAACGATGGCTCAGTGCCTAAGACGTTGAGCTTGTCGATCAGAAAATGAGCTCCGTTACCTGTCCCAGCTTCTGCAGTTCGAAACCATGTAAAAAATGAAAGTAGAAAAATAGGAAACACCTTTGGTAGGAAAGTAACAATATTCTGTGTGCCTTTGGCATTTAGTCATGCCAGCCACATGACCATGGAGACATCTTCAGATAGCACTGGCTCTTCGGTTTTGAAATGGAGATGAGCGCCACCCTCTAGAGTCGGGAACAACTAGCACATATGTGCGAGGGGAACTTTTACTTTTTACCTTTACATGCATCCCCCACATGAGTTATTTGGAGCAAGGTGGATTTGATTTAGATCAAGTTGATTTAAATCACTAATAAAAAGGCTTGATACAAATCAGCTTGATTTAAATCATAATTTTTAAAGAGCAGCTGTCCTCTCTGTCCTGCAGAGGCTCCTTCTCTGACCTGCTGTTGACTCACTGACAGTCCCAATATTGCAGGATTAAATAGCCTCATGCTACATAGCTAAGCTCCATTTCATGTTGAATAAACTAATTTATTAATGTATTTTAAATAGAAAACCAACTTTAGATAGATTTTTACTCCAAAAGCATTTTATTAAAAGAAATTTGGTAAAAATAAAAAAAATCTGATTTAAATTTTTAAAAAATCTAATTTTTTAAAAAAAACTCGTCCATTTTTAGCCACCCTGATTTAGAGGCTGTATTCAATGTTCCCTCTAAGCTGCGCGGTTGCGCAGCCGTGCACGTGGCAACAAAACACCACACAGCAGTAATATTATTCATTGAATAGTATTCAACAGTGAATATCAGTTATCAAAAATGTAGGTAGAAAATTAAGCAGGCAATAGGCAATTACAAAAAGGGAAGCCAACTTTCTGAATTCTGTTTCTTTGCACTTAGTAACTTATAAATAGTAGACTAATGTTCTGAAAACTTGACCTAAATTACTACATATTTTAAATAGCTGTAAAGCTATGCTGAAAAAGTTCTCAAGGTATTGTGATAAATTCAATGAAAAGAAGGGAATTCTTCATGAACTTAAGGAGAAATGAGAGTATTGGATAGTAAATGGACAAATAAAATTACCAATCAAAGAGAATATTTGCACCTCAGGGGTGAAATGAGATGTTCTCTCTTTCCTCTTCCTCTCTTCTCTCTGTCTCTCTCATCCTCTTTCTCTTTGTCTCTCTTCTCTTTCTCCTTCTTTTCCATTCTTCTGTCATTTTCTCTCTCCTTTTCCCTTCTCTCTCCTCTTTGTCTCTTTCTGTCTCTCTTACCCTTTTTCTCTTTGTCTCTCTTTCTCTCTCCTTCTTTCCCACTCTTCTGTCAATTTCTCTCTCCTCTGTCTCTTTCTGTCTCTTTTTTCTTCCTCTCTTCTTCTCTCCCACTCTTTTATCACTTTCTCTCTCTCCCCCTTCCCCTCTACCGCCCAACCTGTCCCCATACTTATCTTCGACTGATCATGTTTGCAATAATTTATCTTCTTTTCTAAATAGGCGCAGTTCCCTTACCGGATCCCTCATTCATTCAAACACACACACGCACAAAACCATTTTTCTCCATTCCAATTTGGATCCTATAAATCAATTGCTCTGTGAAACATCTGTGAAAAAAATTCAGGTGCTCAGACATGAAAATGTGCCGCTCAAACACTATACTTTTCCGCACACATTGAAAAAAAATTAGAGGGAACATTGGCTCTATTGTGAATGGTCTTCGAAATGTCCATTGAGAAGACCTGCCTGTGTGTGAATGCAGCTGCCGTGCAATGCAGTGCTTACTAGACTATCATCCTGCCTAGCTCCCACTCTTGCTTTGTCCTTTCTCCATAGTGAGGGGGGAGGAGTATCCAGGATGGGTGTTGACTTTGTCCTCTCATGATTGGATGAGTCAGATAAGCTCTTTGGGTAACGCCCCCTGGCCAGCAGGACTACCCATTCTTCTGACTCATCTCCTCAAGGAAAAGTTGCACTACTCAGTAACTCCAGTAATTTACAAAGGAGTAAGGAAAATAAACTTGGATCCGGCGAATCCTGCCTCCCTTCATCGAACACAGCCTCCTCCTGCAAGGACTGGACTGCCACAAGCCCCCTGGGGCGGCACGCTGCCCTGGCCACTGAGTGAGACGGAGTCACTCAGGGAGGACAATTGCCGGGCAGGCAGGAGGAGAGGGCAATATGCTTCCTAGAAGCAGCCCTTGATGCAGAGGCTAATCAGGAGCAGAAGCGCTCCTCTGCTCCCCTCGGGTTGAGCCACGAAGCTGGCTAAAATACCCTGGAACACCTGTGCTGGCAGCCGACAAGGTGAGAGCCGGAAAGGCTTAAAAAGAGCTGCGGAAGACAGGGGAGAGAGCTGCAGCCATGGCAAGCCTGCAAAGGCAAAAGCCATTTCCATGTGCTCCAGCAAGGAGGAGCCGTTTGAATTTGGAGCCGGGGCCATCTTGAAACCACATGGTCCAAGATGGCTGCCCCCAGCAGCTCAGAGCCTCAACTCTCAGCCCTCCAGCCACAACCGGAGGCTTGTGGAGCCCTTGAAAGGTGAGAAACCATCGCAGAGGCATTAGCCAAGGGCGGGGGATGCAGCAAAGGGCCAACAGGAGGCTTGTTAAGGGAGTTAGAGGCAGGCGGTGGATCTCCCCCCCCTACTTCCTAGATGAATCAAGACTGCACGAAACCCCCCCCCCCAACCTGAGAACTCCTCACCTCCCAGAGGAGGATTCCCTTCGGCTTGGTGCTTCAGAAATCCTGCCTAAAAGCCCGTTCTCTCCCTTTCTAACTGCATAGTAACAGGAAAAGCCCCCCCCCCCTTAAGGACACTCTCCTTTAAGGAGGAGAAAGAGACTTGGCGAGAATGCCATCAGAAAAAGGATTCCAGCAAGAGCTGCGTTTTTTGGGGGGGGCTAAGTCTCCTTCACCCTTAAGAAAATTCTCCTTGAGTAGGAGAAGGAGGGGGGAGGGGCGGGAAGTCCCTGAGTAGGAGGCAAAACAAAAGCTGTTTTTTGTGGCTAAGTTCTGAGGGCGGGGCGATGGCAATTGCCTTGCAAAACCATTTGGAAAGAAGGGGGGAGGGGCCCCACGTGGCCAAGCCAAGGAAGAGTATTCAGCCCCCAGGGAGAGACAGAAGAACCTCCAATCAGGTTAGAGATTACCCCCCTCCCCCAAGGCTTTCCAAGGGTGGGGGTGAATAGGCAAAGAGCAAATGCTATACAATACAATACTATGCAATACAATAGCAGAAGGGGCAGGAACCTTGTAGGTCTTCTAGCCCAACCCCTCGCCTAAGCAGAAATTCCTACACCATTTCAGACAAATGGCTATCATTACTAGTCAGCCCTGTAGCTCAATGGTTAACAGCTGACTCTGTAAACCACTTAGAGAGGGCTGAAAGACCTATGAAGCAGTATATAATTCTAACTGCTATTGCTATTACCATCCAACAGCTGCTTAAAAATCTTCCACTGTTGGGGCATTCACAACGTCCGGAGGCAGGTTGTTCCACTGATTAATTGTCTAACTGTCAGGAAATTTCTCCC
This sequence comes from Thamnophis sirtalis, assembly GCF_051295495.1. Classification (NCBI taxonomy): domain Eukaryota; kingdom Metazoa; phylum Chordata; class Lepidosauria; order Squamata; family Natricidae; genus Thamnophis; species Thamnophis sirtalis. The sequence continues at coordinate 80,624,179 of NW_028261382.1, forward strand.
CAGTTCTAAGTTGCTTCTCTCCTTATTAGATTCCACCCATTACTTCTAATTCTGCACTCAGATGCCTTGGAGGATGATCAGGTTGCCTCTTCCCTGTGGCAACCCCTGAGATATTGGAACACTACTATCACGTCTCCACTAGTCTTTCCTTTCAGTAAACTAGACCTGCCCAATTCCTGCAACCGTTCTTCATAGGCCTTAGCCTCCAGCCTGATCCCTCTGTTGCTCTTCTCTGCACTCTCCCTAGAACCCCCACATCCTTTCTACATCATGGTGACCAAATTGAATGCAGAATTCCAATCTGGCCTTTCCAAGGCCTTATAAGGTGGAATGAACACTTCACGGGAGCTTGATTCTATTCCTCTGTTTATGCAGCCAAAAACTGTGTTAGGTTTTCTGGCAGCTATTGCACACCGCTGGCTCATATTAAAGAGTGGTCCACCAGGACTCCAAGATCCCCTTCACAGTTACTACTGTGGAGCAAGGTATTCTGTACCTGTGCACTTCACCTTCGTTGCCTAAAGGTAGAACCTTACCTCTTTGAATCCCATTTCCCTAGGTAGTGCCCAATGCTCAAGGGTACCAAGATCCTTCTGTATCTTTAGCCGGTATTCTGAAGTGTTGGCTATTCCTGCCAGCTTGGGGTCACCTGCTAACCTGATGACCCCCCCCCCAATCAGCATTTAACAAACAGAGAGCTAACAGTCATTCTGGCTCCTTCTCATGACCGCTTGAGATAACAGCAGTTCTTAAAGAAACAGTACTACTATCATGGCATTTATTTTGCTATCCCAAATGTTAGCTTACACACCTAACACCCTCATTCAAATCACTGATGAAGATGTTGAAGAGTACTGGGCTCAACCTGAGCCTTGGGGGACTCACTGCACTCTTCCCTCCATGAAGAGGCAGTCCCATTGAGGAGAATAGGTGTGTGCACCAGTTACCAAGGCACCTGGTGTGACTAGGTCTAATCCTCAGTCTTCTACTTTATCTAGTAGTAGGTTATGGTCTACCTTATCAGGACTTGCTGAAGTCCAAGTTAACTATATCAATGGCATTCCTATGGTCCACTAGGGTTGTCACCGTAATCTAAGAAGATTTGTAGATTTAGATTTATTGAACATTTATAGGCCGCCCTTTTCCCTGAGGGGACTCAGGGCGGCTTACAACAATGGGGGAAGGGAGTGCAAAACAAGACATAAAAGAAACGTGAATAAAAAATTAACTATAAAACACAACATTCATTATGGCTAGTCTAGTATGATCTGTTTTTGACAAACCCATGTTGGCTTTGGGCTCTCGAGCCGGTTTTCTCACTCTCTGAAGGGGGGGAATCACATCAGCAATTCTATAGTGGTTCTCCGGTACTCCAGGAGCTCTGATAGATATAGTTTCAGTTGTTTGGAGATCTCATCCGCCAGCTCCTTCAGATCCCTGGGGTGTAACCCGGTCCTGGGAATTGGACCTTGCCTAAGATAGACAGGCTACCATTTCTTCCCTATCTCATCTTGGGTCCCTAATCTGAATTTGGGGTGCTGTTTTTGATAGGTTGGATAGTTTATCCCTGCTGGTAAAGACAGATGCCAAGCACGAGTTAAATAGTTCGGCTCTACCCCTGCTGCCCGTCACCTTCGGGCCACTTTCTCCCAGCAAGGGACCAATTGTTTCCTTAATCTTTCTTGGTTTTATCAGGCGGGAAGATGCCCCCCCTTTTTGTATTTCATTTTATTATTATTATTGTTGTTGTGATTCTTGTTATTATTATTATTTTACCTTTGTGGCAGGCCTTTATTGTGAGCCTTAGCTTCCCTCTCTTCATCGTTACACACACTCTAGTGGCCGCCCATTAAACTCCATCGGTGTTTACATTCAGAATATCTCTGCGCTAATCCTAGCCATAGAATCATAGCACCCTTATGGCCGGGGGGGAAAAAAGGGTCAGATAGGCTGGTCCCCATGCCAGAACCCACCACAAACTCAGAATGGGATGCCCGACTATGAGAGATCGCAGAAGCACCTCAGATAGCCTATGAATTTAGACAACTTTCGCTGAGGGCAGAACATATAGCAGGGGTGGGATACATCAGAGCCGACTGGCTCAGCCGGACCAAGGGGACAGTTTGGAGCGGAAACTGCAGCCAGCAATCTTCAAGGAAATGGCAGAGTGCTTCGGACACCCGGAGATCGACTTATCCGCCACGCCCTCAACGCTCAGCTCCTGAGGGTCATCTCCAGGTACCAGACATGGGGGGGGGGGGGCAGAAGGGGCGGACGATCTGCGAAGCCCCTGGACCAGGGGTTGTCGGTATGCCTTCCGCCCTTACCCCTGTTCCCCAGGGTCATATGGGAAACCCTTCGGGAGGGGGCAGAAGGGGTTCTCTTGGTGCCTCTCTGGCCCCGGAGACTGTGGTTGCAGAGCTCCAGTCGCCTTCAACGGAGAGGCCATGGAGATTCCCCCTGGAGGGAATATCCCTTAACCAGGGGTCGCTGGAGCACCCAGACCGTCAATGGCTCCAGCTGACCGCTTAGCTCTTGGAACGGAGCATCCTGGGGAAAGACCCTCCCCCCCCCAGGGTGATGCAGACTATCCAGACTGCCCGCACACCTTCCACAGAGCGTATATATGGCTCCATGTGGCAGGCCTCTGCCTCATGGTGTAATTCCCTGGGGCACAATCCTAGCCAGGCCTCAGTGCCTCAGATTCTGGACCTCTTCCAGGCAGGCCGGGACAGAGGGTTAGCTTCTAACACAATTAGGAGACAGGTCCCAGACTTCTCGCCAGTTGTCCTGCGTGGCAGGAACCAGAGCTTGACTCACCTTCCTGTGGTCAGACAATTCCTCAAGGGGGCTTCCAACCCCAAACCGCACGCAGCGTTCAAGTACCATTCCTGGGACTTACACAGGGTAGGGGACGCTCCAATAGGTGCTCCATCTGAGCCTTTACGAACAGCTTCCCTTAAGTTCCTGATTCTCACGGTGGCCTTTCTGGTGGCCATCCCCCCCCGCCAGGCAGATATATGAACTGCAAGCTCTCCACCGGGGAGGGTCTCTGCTTCCCCCACTAAGACAGAGTGGGGTTACGCCCTTCATCCCAAGGTGGGCTTCTGCTTCCATCAAACCCAGGAACTGATTTGCCCAACTTCTGTCCAGACGGGGGGGAAAGAAGGGGCTCACTCTGGGCATAAGGAGGGCCCTGAGGATTATCTCAGGAGAACCAGGCCAGTCAGGAAATCCGAAGCTCTGTTTGTTTCCTTCCAATAGGGGCCTGGGTAACAGGGTGACTTCCACCACAATAGGTAGGTGGTTGCAACCTGCGTTGCCACTGCATACCAATCACAGGGCTTTCAGACACCAATCGTATCACAGCTCACTCCACGCGGAGCGCAGCCACATCCAGGGCCTGGGCCACGCAGACAGCCCTGGCCGGAATCTGCAGGGCAGCCACGTGGGCTTCCCCCTCTCCCTTTGCTAGGAACCATAAACTGGACTCTTTTACCCCGCAGGGCAAAAGCCTCTTGGACGCAGGGCCTCTTGGACGCAGGGCGTTGCAGGTGGTTCACAGGGCGGAGCCCACGCCTCAACTGGCACAAGCGGGGGACATGGGGCCTCTGGGGTCTCCCTCCCTAGGGACGTGCAGGCTTTGGTACGTCCCATCCTGGATACTCCTCCCCCCTCACTATGGAGAAAGGGCGTTGGTACTTACCTGATACGCCTCTTCTCATAGTGGGGGGAGGAGTATCCAGTCCCTCCCTGACTATGTTTGTATGACTAAGTTTTATGTTCACAGTTTTATGAAGTTATATAAATATTGATGTTGAAGACGATAAAAGCTAAGAACTGAATTAAGAGTCTGGAGTGAATGGTGCAACGAGTCGGATGGAGCTCTTCGTCAAAAGAATGGGTAGTCCTGCTGGCCAGGGGGCGTTACCCAAAGAGCTTATCTGACTCATCCAATCATGAGAGGACAAAGTCAACACCCATCCTGGATACTCCTCCCCCCACTATGAGAAGAGGCGTATCAGGTAAGTACCAACGCCCTTTTTCTGCTGACATCCTTCCAAATAAAGATTTTTGCAAAAATGTCAGTAGGATTCTTGGATATAAAGAGGAGGCTAGAGCTTTTTTCCTTGCCAGCTTCCCTTTTTAAAATTGTTACTTGGAAGAGATGGTTAGGCACCTTGACACTAAGCCATAAACCATTGATCGGTTTTGACTTAGCATGTTTTGGGAAAAGCAATTTATTTGCAAACCGCGTTTAAATAAATGTGGTTTAAGAAAGGGGAAGAACGCAGCCACTGTGTTCAATTGACTGTGCTGGATTAATGTCAGGGCGCAAAGTGTTCCTCATACCCATGGATAGTAACAAGGATTTTAGTAAACTTAAATTATTATTATCGTAACAACAGAATTGTATCACAGCGGCCAGTTGTTTCTCCAGATTTGGCATTGATTACTAGTCGGGCCCCACCCAGGGGCCTAGGACGTTGTAACGTATTTTCGTAATATGCGTGCAGATCCAAGCAGTGCGGCTTTTTGCATTTGACTGATGGTGATTTTGTCAATTTTTAACTGTTTTAAATGTAATTCCAGTGATTTTGGAATAGCACCCAGTGTGCCAATTACCACTGGAACAATCACTGCTGGTTTGTGCCATAGTCGTTGAATTTCAATTTTTAAGTCCTGGTATTTTGCAATTTTTTCATGTTCCTTCTTGGCGACCCTGCTATCACCTGGTATTGCGATGTCTATGATTGTGACCTTATTTTTCTCAACCAGTGTGATGTCTGGTGTATTATGCGCCAGTATTTTGTCCGTTTGTATACGGAAATCCCACAAGATCTTGACCATCTGATTTTTGGTGACTTTTTCAGGCTGATGTTCCCACCAGTTTGTTGCTGTTTTAATATTATAATTTTTGCACAAGTTCCAATGGATCATTTGTGCTACTGAATTGTGCCGCAATTTATAATCAGTCTGCGCGATTTTTTTACAGCAGCTGAGTATGTGATCAACAGTTTCATTAGCTTGTTTGGAAAGTCTGCATTTGGCATCATCAGAGGATTTTTCAATTTTGGCCTTAATAGAATTTGTGCGGATAGCTTGTTCTTGCGCAGCCAGGATTAGTGACTCTGTTTCTTTCTTTAATGTACCTGTTGTTAACCATAACCAAGTTTGTTCACTGTCCACTTTATCTTTTATTTTTTCCAGAAATTGGCCATGCAGTGCTTTGTTCTGCCAACTCTCCAAAGCACTGCATGGTCAATTTGGAGTTGTTGTTGTTGTTGTTGTTGTTGTTGTTGTTGTTATTATTATTATTATTATTATTATTATTATTATTATTATTATTATTGTGCCGGTGCTAACTACAACCTAATCATTCCTCTTTGACTTACCCCTCAAAGCAGAAATCTTTATTTCCATATTCTGCCAGAATGAGGGCTTCTTCTTGTTGTGAACATTTATACATAAGGATACCTAAACCAAGATTTGCTTTAGATATAGGAATCTTGCCGTGGAAGGGATGTAAAAGAAACACTAGTTAGATGACATGTCTAATTGCATAGGTGACAGTAACCAAAAACAGGAACAACCAGGATACAGGCACATTCGTTCCTAGAACCTTACCATTCTCTGCTCAGCCATAGTGCTTATTTGGACTGATTACGTGCCATCAAGTCAACTCTCAACCATCATATAGATCTGTGATGGCGAACCTATTGCATGCATGCGGGAAGTGGCACGCAGAACCATTTCTCTGGGCATGCCAGCCATCGCCTGTTGCTCTTCCAGGTTCCGGCATGCACATGGGCCGGCCAGCTGGTTTTCTTGTGCACAGGAGCACCAGAAACTGAAAGAGCAGTTCCCTGATGCTCATGCACATGCCGGGAAGGAGAGCTTCCATTTTCCGGTGCTTACATGCGCACCAGCCATTTGGTCTTCACACACACATGCATGCCAGAAACGAGAAAATCAGGTGATCAGCATGCATGTGCATGTTGGAAACCAGACGCTCAGCTTCCCAGTGCATGCATGCATGCCAGGGAATTGCTCTTCTGGTTTCTGGTGCTCTTGCACGTGTGCGCCGGGGAGCTGCTCTTCGGTTTTCAGCGGTCTCAAGCTTGCACATGCTTGCACTTTGGCACTTGGTCCCGAAAAGGTTCCGCAACACTGATATAGATCAATAATGTGTGATGATCCTCTCCTAACTGTAGGTTAGGTACCTGTAGTCTGAGCCTGTGTGTGTGTCAAATTTGGAATGTCTATTCCCCTGTAAGAGTCCTTAATTCCAGTCCTGGTTGAAGTCCATTGATCTATCTGGCATAAATTTGCCTTCACCATTAGTAGTTCAGATTCTTGTGTATAGGTAGCATGAAATAAACTTGTAGTACTTTTCCTAATTCCTGGTTTCTAATTTTTTGCGCCTAACAGTAATCCGGTCTTCCAGATCTTCCAATGGTGCATCCACCATGACTACTGTAATTGAGTCTATCTACCTTCCTGCTGGATGTCTTCTTCTCTTTCCTCCCACCTTTCGCAACATCAGAGCCTTCTCTAGAGAGCCAGATCTTTGCATGATGTGTCCAAAGTAGAATATTCTACTTTGTTGATTTGTGTCTGGAGTGAGATCTCTGGGTTGATTTGTTCAGTGATTCCATTGGTTTGTTTTCCTGGCTGTCACAGTATTCTTAGGAATCCTAACACCATAGTTCAGAAGCATCAATATTTTTCCCATCCGACTTCTTCCAAGTCCACAATGTTAATACCAGAATTGAATGTTCACTAAAAATTGTAACCTGTATCTTTTTGCTCTTTATTGTACAGCTGACATAATATCTACAGTAGAGTTTAATCATTCTGGAGAATTGCTAGCGACGGGAGACAAAGGCGGTAGAGTTGTCATATTTCAACAAGAGCAAGAGGTAAGGTTTTCATTTTCTCCTTTTTTTGTAGTTGCTCAAAAGTAGAATTGATTTAGTCATAAAAGTGCCACTTGCCCTATTTGATATGATTGAGTACAAAAAAATGGTCAAAAGTTTCTCCTCACATTACAAATGCAGTTGTCCCTGTTTATATAGTAATTCCATTGTATTCACTTGGATTGTGGCTAGACCTGCATAGGTAGAATTACAGGAAATAGTGACAAACATGATTATAGAATCACATACTCTGCTTGCTTGCTTGTTTTAAGCCAAAAGAAAGACCAATGTGATCTGACAATTGGAAATGAATGAGTCTTGGGAACCTTTATGTTTAATATTAAAAAGTATGAGTTGTCTTTGACTATTACCTTAATGGAACCTGGAATTTCTGGCATATATGATGACAGTTGATAATTGAGGCACCCATGTGACCAACCTGATTTTATGACTTTCTATGCAGCAGTTATTAAGCAAATCCATTGTTAGTGGGTTAGTGTGTCTCTGAAGTGGGCCGTGGGAGGAGTCACAGCTGGGTATTGTCATGGCCCATCTGCCTGGAGACTGAGGTAAATCTTAAGGCCACACCTATACCCCTCCTCTGACTCTCCAGATTAACCTCAGTCTTCGGCCCAGAAGGAGCTAAATACCTGGCTCTCCTCGGCGTGAGATTTTTTCTCTTTTTTGTGTTTTTACCTTCGAAGATTTTTTTCCTTTGGATTGACATCCTCTGGTGCGCTCCGCAATCGGCCTGAGCCAATATTGAATCCTTCTTGAAATAATGATGACCCTTGTAGTATATTGAAGTACCTGCTGTCTGAAATGCCATACTCTTCCTCCTCCCCCTCCCCCCATGTAGCTGGTTATGACTTTGTTGGTGTTCTGGGAAGCCTTTAAACATGGCTGTTCCCCAGGCATGATGGTTAGAAAATTAATGAAGCCCATGAAAAGATTGCTGTTATTTGATTGTTGTTGATGGCTGCTACTATAGGTATATTTACTGTTTTTGCTATTGATTGCTTTGTTGAGTTTAAGTTCGTTATGTCAGATGTGAAAGACCTGGTCCACACGGTTCCACCACAAAAGCGCGTAGGACAAAATCGCGCTCGACAAAAGCGCGCTGTGACGTCATCACAGCGCGACGAAAAAGTTCGAAAAATGTAAAAATAAAGCGAAAACCTTACCCTAAGCCCCCCAAACCTAACCCTAAACCTAACCCTAAACCTAACTCTTAACCTAACCCTAAACCTAACCCTAAACCTAACCGTTAAAGTAACGAAAAACCTAATGCTAACCCTTAACCTAACGCTAACACTAACGCTCTAAAGCTAACCCTAACCCTTAACCTAACCCTAAACCTAACCCTTACCTTTATGTGAATCGGCTTGGTTTAATTTAATTTTTATTAATTTTTATTTGAATTTTTCGATCTTTTTCGTCGCGCTGTGATGATGTCAAAGGCGCGATTTTGTCGATCGCGCTTTTGCCGTCCACGCTTTTGATGGGTCACGGTCCACACAAATAAAGGTCCAATTAAACTGATTTATTACCACTCATGCCTATGCACAAGAATCTTCTCAACTAAACAGTTAGCATTTGCTTGAAGTTAGATGAGGGTCAACATACCATATTTTTGGAGTATTAAGATGCACCTTGTTTCCCCACAAAAAGAGGGTGAAAATCTGGGTGCATCTTATACACTGAATACAGTATTTTTGGCCCCCCAAACCCTGTCCCCTTCAGAAAAATGGCCGTGCATAGCAGTGGTGGGTTTCAAAAATTGTTGGAACCTACTCTGTGGGTGTGGTCTCCTTTGTGGGAGTGGCTTGCCGCCCATGTGACCGGATATGAAATTATGAATTAGTACTTAGGTTGGTCCAAGTAGCTAATCATAAACTCTGGCATTGAAGCATGCAAGTCTTAAAGCTGTCAAGTTACAAGATCCTTGCCAGTGGTGGGTTTCAAAATTTTTTGGAAGCTCTTCTGTAGGTGTGGCCTGCTTTCCGGGTCCACTGATGGAACCTCTTCTAACCAGTTCGGTAGATTTGACAAACCGGTTCTACCGAATAGGTGCGAACTGGTAGGAACCCACCTCTGGTGCATAGCCTTTAGAAGGTCTACAAAGTGCTCCTGGAGGCTGGGGAGGGCAAAAAATGGGCTGTTTGTTGCTCGTTTTTGCCCCCCCCCCCAAGCTCTCAGAAGCACTCTACAAGCTTCCTGAAGGCTAAGCATGCCCTTTTTTGGCAAAAATGAACCTGTTTTTGTGAGAAACAGGGGCATTTTTTGCTCATTTTTGCCCCCTCCCTCAGCCCCCAGGAGCACTTTGTAGGCCCCTCAAACTCTCTGCATGCCCTATTTTTCACAAAAAATGAGGTGTGCAGAGGGTTTGGGAGATCTGCAGAGTGCAAAACCTTTTTTTTTAATTTACCTCTTCAAAATCTTGATGCGTCTTATACTCCAAAAAATACAGTAATTCAAAGGAGATTGGTCTGCTGGTAGCTACATAAGGATTCTCCCTCTTTTAAACTCCATCCTAGGTTCTGCCACCTAGGTTCTGCCACTCCTTCTTCTACAGCAGTGATGGCGAACCTTTTAGGCACTGAGTGCCCAAAGTGCGTGTGAGCCAAGGTGGCGCAGTGGTTAAATGCAGCACTGCAGGCTACTGCTAGATCAGCAGGTCAGCGGTTCAAATCTCACCGGCTCAGGGTTGACTCAGCCTTCCATCCTTCCGAGGTGGGTAAAATGAAGACCCAGATTGTTGGGGGCAATATGCTGACTCTCTGTAAACCGCTTAGAGAGGCCTGAAAGGCCTATGAAGCGGTATATAAGTCTACTGCTATTGCTATATGCACATGCCCAAACTGTAAGGTGCACAGGTGCATGCACACAGGCTCCCTGTGCATGCAAATGCGCCCCCGTGCCTGCGTGGAAGGGACCCAAAAACCAGCTGGCTGGTGGGAGGTGTACGTGTACGATGGACAACTATGTCAATCGATTAAATAAATCCATAGCCAACCCTTCTCTCAAAAGCTGACACAGCCATTGTGTTTGGCAAGTCATGGTTTCTGCTGCTGCCTGATCCAAATAATTGTGGCTTATACAGCAAACTTTAGTTAAAAGAAATTAGGATAACAGTGAGTCAAGCTGAGGCATCCAATGCCTTTTGGGATCAGGGCAGTGTAACTGGTGAAGGGATGTAGCTGAGTGTGGAACCATGCCTCTCACAGGACCAGCTCTCTATTCCATTCTTTCGGGGAACAGACCAAATGAGACTTCGAAATGTACCTTCCGTTGCTCCCAAAGCAGAATTCTTGAGTGATGCTGTCCAACTTCCATAACCCTCAGCATAGTCGAGCATTCTGGATGATGGATAACTCCTGAAGACCCCTGGCTAGGAGAATCCCATGCTTCCTAAACCAATCCTCTGATATTGTAGGAAGCATTTTCTGTGCTGTTGCCTTTGCAATCTGTCACATATATGTCTTTTTCATCACATCACGGTCATCTAGATCCAGGCCATTACTCACAGCCTATTAAAACAAAGCCTTTTTTTTCTTTTTTGCTTGTGGATGATGCTCAAGTTGCAACATAATGTTCTTTTGTTCTGGTAACATCCTTCTCCAGACTCTTATTTGTGCCCATAATAGAATGCCCTACTTTGGCTTCCTCCCACAGTAAGGAGCACTCATATAGTACCCAGCAGATGAGGAGGCACTGAAGACATGTGGGCATGGAAGAGATTTCTCTCTTGGATAGCAAGTGTTCTCCCAGGTTTTTATTAAGCAGCTTTGAAAGAGTCTGACAAAAGGTGGCCTTCAGAAGTCGTGAGTCTTTAGCTACTCTTCCATTGAAGGCTCCAACAATTATTAGTGTGTCTGTGTGCAACTCTGAAAGTGAAAGCTTTTTCAATAGGATGTTATAACTGTTCGCAGTGCAAAGAGACAATCCTAAAATATGCATAAAGGTAAAGGTTCCCCTTGTGCTAGTCATTTCCGACTTTAGGGGGCGGTCGTCATCTCCGTTTCAAAGCCGAAGAGCCAGCGCTCTGCGAAGACCAAAGGTCTTCGTGGTCATGTGGCCAGCATGACTAAATGCATGGAAGGTACACGGAATGCTGTTATCTTCCCACTAAAGGTAGTTCCTATTTTTTCTTCATGCATTTTTACGTGCTTTCGAACTGCTAGGTTGGTAGAAGCTGGGACAAGTAACGGGAGCTCACTCCCGTTATGTGGCACTAGGGATTCGAACCGCTGAACTGCTGACCTTTCTGATCGACAAGCTCAACGTCTTAGCCACCTGAGCCACTGCGTCCCTCTAAGATATGCATGCAAACCTCTTAATAAATATTTTTATTTTCATTCTTCATAGTGCTCATCTGAAAATATTTGAATTAAAATGCCTCTTTTTCATTAGAATCCCTCCGTTTTCAGATTTAGTCTAAAAATCTCTAGCTTCCCGGATGCGTCAGGAACGAAAAGTCCTTGAATTAGTTGAATTTTAATCTGGGTTGCAGAGATAGGTGTCACTTTGCAACCATTCTTTTAGCAACTATTCAAATTAAAATGGCACTGAAAAAAGTGACTTATGACCAGTTCTCATACTTATAACCATCACAGCATCCCTACAGTCAGGTGATCAAAATTCCGGTGCTATTTATAATAGTTGCAGCATCCTGCGTTATATTCAACCTTCCCAGCTAGCTTCCAACAAGCAAAGGCAACAGAGGAAGCCAGCTTCATGAATCACTGAACATCAGCAGTGATTTGCTTAACGACCATTGCAAAAAAAGAACATAAAATTGAGAGCATCTCACTTAACAATTGCCTTGCGTAGCAGTGGAAATTCTGCTCCCAATTGTGGATGTAAGTTGAGGACTGTCTGTACTACTTAAGGTTACAAAGTAAGTAGAACCAGGAAGAACTAGCTGCCTTCTCCCGGAAAACTTTCCCATCCAGAAGATAGATTGGCTAGATTATAGAAGCTCTTTGCCTATGCAGAGAGCTTCTTGTTGACATCCTTCCCCTGAGGTTCAAGTGGTAGAGCTTAGGGAAGGGCTTGCTACTCAGTGATATCCAGAGAGGTCAGATGATTTGCATGTCCTCTTCTGGGGTAGAAGAAGAGCACAACTGGAGGGTGGAGTTAAAGATGTCATCAGCTTAGAGTCCTTACGTTACTACAAATGATCCAAGTCCACCCTTTCTTGAATCCGTTGACCCTTATCTAGTGCAAATTTAGTGCTGACCATTGTACCATTCTTGTATATAGGTTTGAATAAATATTCCCTGCTGCAACTTAACCTAAGGTCCTGACCCTTTGCACTTGACATTAATCTTGTTTAACTTTGCCCCCAGCCTGCTCTTCTCTTACATCTGGTTCTTAAATTCTCTGGGTATCTCAGTGAAGTCTTACATTCCAGGTTGTACTTTGGAAAATGTGTGGGAAATGCTAAGCTTAATACTGTTACTATAGTGGAAATTCTCCATGGAGACCCAGATAATGCAGTAGGATAAGAAACTGGTTCTGATCCAGGAGCTAGATCTATCTTTCATCTGCTTTAGGAGGCCACAGTGACGTTGGGCGTGGAACTTAATGAAGGCAGTCCCCTTCCTTCATACCACTCATGTCTCACCTATTAAGCCAAAAACTATACAATGCATTTGCTCTCTTGTTAGAAGGAAGATATCAACCATTCATACTTTTGATTTTCCAGGTACAATACTTGGGGATAATTTGCTTGCGTTCTTTCAGGAAAACGTAAATAGCTGAACAATAGATCTTGTAACAGAGAGGATTTAATATTGTTAGATTGTTTGTTTGTGTGTGTATGTGTGTATAAGGAAACAATACATAACAATTCTGCTGTTTATAGATTTAATTTAAAAATATTCAGTTTGAAATGATATCAGGTCTCTGTGTTTATTAATTGATACATTCTTCTGAAAGAAATACTGGGAAGTATTTTATTTTATGTGCTGTATAGACTTCTTAGGAGTGGGGAAGAATTCTTGGGTCTGTCATCTGTATCTCTACAACTGGTTTGCCTCTGCAACCAAACAAGACAGACACAGACTTCAACGTATAATTAGAACTGCCTTCCATTGAGGACATGTATACTGCACGAGTCAAAAAGAGGACTGTGAAAATATCTTCAGATCCCTCACATAACCCTAACCCTGGGCATAAATTGTTTCAACTCCTACCCTCAAAACGATAGAGCACTGCACACCAGAACAAATAGACACAAGGACAGTCCCCCCCCCCCCCGAATGCCATCACTCTGCTTAACAACTAATTCCCACAACACTGTCAATAATTTACTAAGAATGTATTACTATTATTATTATTCTCTTCCTTCCTAGTATCTATCTCTCCCCACTTATGACTATAACCATGTTGCTTGTATCTTTCAATTTATATTGTTTTTATTGTTTCCTAGTACGATTTGATAGCTTATTAGTAAACTTGACTAGCATTAAGTGTTGTATCTTTTTATTCTTGATGGATGTATTTTTATTTTCCTTATGTACACTGAGAGCATATGCACCAAAGACAAATTCCTTGTGTCCAATCACACTTGGCCAATAAAGAATTCTATTCTATTATGAGTTTGTCCTTCACATAGACGTAAAGTAATCTTCTAGTGCCACCTCGTGGTCACAGTGCTGGGGACAAGTCACTCAATATAATTAGCCTACCCCATATTTCTCTTTTAACCTGTAAAATGACAAAAAGAATATTAGTTATTATGCTGGTTCTGGCCTCGGGGCATCCAGGATATCTGGATATATCCCAAGACACCAAGGATCAATCCTTAACCGAGTTACTGGAAACACTTTTAAGGTTCAGATGCAACACGAGCTTCAGCTGTTTCTTGAATGCTAATTGAGATTTCATACATGAATTGTAATGTGGATACCAATAAAGGTGACTATTTGTAGCTCAGGGGTTGAAATGAAGAATCCTTGATGCTCTCTGAGCTTGGTTGTTTTCTTGAAGACATTTCATTATCCAAACTAGGTAACATCATCATCAATGTGAATTTTGTTGAATATGCTGAGGATTGCAGATAGGTAAGGCAGTGATAGTGGTCAGTTGGGAATAGAGGGGCACCCATCTTAAAACCTAATTTGAGTTTCTGTCTCCATATTAAAGCAAGTACATTTAACAAAGGGGATAATCTTGGGTGCTTGCAGCAGATGTACCCATATTGTAATGAAGTTCAAACAAGATTATCCATAAAAGCATCCGTACTTGGAATATATAGACTACAGATGTTTGTTAGTTTGGACAAGCCAAATTTTCCCATTTATGGAGTGCAGATAATACCCCTGAGGATTAAACTTTTGCCTTCACCCTTTCTCCTTGTGGTTATTTGAAGTGATGATAAGTTCACTTATTAATAAATACTGCAATAAAATCTTCTGGCATTGACCTTAGCCTATGGAGAGCATAGTCTTTCACCAATCTGTTCTGTCTTCCCAAATCTATGGAGGACTTGTTATCACCTTTGCTCTTCCTGACTTTCACAACTGAGATGCTACCTGGATTTGTCACTAATCTTGATTTAAATTTTATCTTCTGTGCCTTGAGCTCAAAATGTGTGAAATCTTTCAAAGCTATCATTGTCTTCAGATAAAGCAATGCCAACAATAGGATTCCTATTTCACAGGGGTGTGAGTGCCCAATTGATACTTAGCTCAAGTATTTACACTTACTTTTAATTTTTATACATGTTGTCTGAAATGGTATAGGATTCCTGCTTGAGCAGGGGGTTGGACTAGAACATTTCCAAGATAACTTCCAACTCTGTTATTCTGTTTCCTTATTTATTAAATAAATGTCAATTTGCCACCCAATTCTGGTGATGGCTTAAAAATTTAGAATTTCACAAGGGAAGAACCCATAAAGCCCCATCTCCACCACCACCACCACCAGCAACCACACAATATATCAAGCACTTGATTGGCACCAACCACTTGACTGGCTTTGTATCAACCAGGTGCCCCCAAGTTGGCCTGCTAACAGAATCATGTCTTCAGAGCTTTCCAGAAAAATATCAGGGCCACTTTTGCTGACTTTTTTCTTGTTTTAAGGATGATGTCAGAGGGGAGGTCTTTTGTTATACAAAGCCTATTCATGCCCTTCACTTTGTTGTAAATTTTTCACTGTCTCCCTTTGTACCATTCATTAGTAATTTAAACCCTCTTAATAGGGTGAGGGAGGGGAAGGAATTTCTACCAAAACTTCCTTCCATGATTTAACATGTTGCTTCCTTTGTTCTTGGCAATTCTTTATTTAAACCATCTTACTTGCTGGTTAAATTATAATAAAATGCTTTATTAATAGAATTATTCAGCATTTTTATTTAGTGTTTCTTTCTTAGACATTTACATTGCTACTTGTGTTATATTAATTAACATTCCCGTTGCTGTAAGTTATGATCTATCATTAATACTGTAAATATTTTCTGATTTTGATTCTAAAATGGTACCTTGTGAGCTTTCCTTAGGAGATTGGCTAGTCAGAACTGTTCAGTGAAATTCAGCGGTGGAATTTCTTGCTTTTTAAGAAAAATAAGAGCTATGACAATGGTACAGTGTCAAACTTAGCAACCATTTTTGGTATATAAATAATATTTGAAACACCCCCAAAGGCAGAAAGTTGAAGCTTATGATCCCTAAATTCCTCAACTACTTTTTTCCCCTTTTCCTTCCTGTGCCTAAAGAATCACCGAAAATCCACTGATTTCTGGGAAGGCATTTACCCTTGAAAAATAGACACCCTATTTAGGTGTAAGTGGGAGATTTATACACCCTGAATCAGGATAATAGGGAAAAGATAGATATTTAATTCTCCAGGGCTTATTTTGATCTATGACCGTAAATAAATAAAGAGCTATGCTAAATCTGACCATGATTTATGTTGCTTGCCAGAAGTTAGTGTTTCCTTCTAGTTTCTGGGACAAAAATGGCCATTGAGTACAATGGGTTTGCTTAATGTCTGCGGTGTTTGCTTAATGCCCATTGCAAAAATGGTCATCAAATCGGACACAGTCACATGGTGACTCAATGACCACCACAATTTACCACTTGTAATTTTGGACTCAAGTCTGGTCATAAGTTGAGAATTACCTATGCCGCCTTTCAGCACATATGACATCCAAGACAGTTGAGGACCATTTGCAAAGCTGCTCCAGATGCCACCAGACCTGTAATGGCATTGGCCACTGAGCTTGCTTGGGTTAGAACGTGGCAAGGCTATGTGACCTACTAGGCAGGAAATGACTGATCACTGATCATGTCAATGAGATTCATGCCAATAAAATGTTAACTAGTCTGGCTGGGAATTCAGCTTAGCATGCCAACACGGATGGTGTCCTCTGGCTTAGAAAAGAGGCTCAGAAGAAGATCATCTTCATCTTGTCTTATAAGTTATGCCTGAATCTAGATCAGGGGTGTCAAACTCATTTTCATTGAAGGCCACATCAGGGTTGTGTTTGACCTGAGGGGGCCTGGGTAGGCGTGGCGAGGGTGGGTAGGTGTGGCCAGAGTGGGTGTGGCCAGCTCAATGTCACTCATCGGGGGGTGCCTGTGGTGGCCCGAGTGCTCTGCCAGCAAAAACAGGCTCCCGAGCTCCACTTTTGACTGCCAGGGTCTCCTGCAACCCTCTACTAGTGAAAACGGAGCTTGAGCTGGCAGAAGCACCATGGGCTGGTCCTTCACTGTTTCCAAGGCAGTTCTATGGGCCAGATCTAAGTAATCCATGGGCCGGATATGGCCCCTGGGCTTTGAGCTTGACACCCCTGATCTAGATGGTCACCACCATAGTAGACTTGGCAAGTAAGTGCCAAGATGTTTCATTGGGGGTGGGTGGGTGGGTGGAGAAACACTAATTAATAATGCAAGCCATTTGGTACAATACAACAGTGATGCCACAACTCAGATTTTGCTAACCTTTTTTTAATTTGGCATCTTTCCGATGATTTGAGACTTAAATACTGATCATTTGAATCTGGTATGGCTTCTAAGAACATCTGGGCTGATATTAACATCTTCCAAGATATGAAGTGTTTCCTCTTTCAGCCTGTTATTAAACACTTGGAAGTAATTATGTTGTTGTTGTTCAAAAGCCCTTCTAATAAAAAGGGTGACTAATCTTTAATAATGATTGGTTGCTCATGCTTAATAAATCTCATTTAAGGGAAGTCCTGCTCAACAAGGCAAAGAGAGGAGTGGTGGTGTGGCACTTTGACCCCCTGTCTGGCACTTCTTGTAGCTTACAGAAAGAAGTGGAAGAGGCACACAAACAGAAGGCCATTCTAATTACCCGAACTTTGCTTTGAGAAGCAACCATGAAACCTGTGAAATGCAGCATCTCTTCAATCCTTGTGCACCCATGTTATAGATGCATCGGCAACTGGGACTTTTGCAGATTTTCAGTTTTAAATTCACACAGGGTTTTACAAGCAGTGGGTCACACTGAAGCCTGAGTGGGTTTGCCCACCTGTTTGTGCCTCTGTTATTTTCCTTCATGTCTGAGATATCGAACGTCCTGTATAGGGTGGTGTATTCAATCTATGCTTATTTTTGTATAGTTATATCTCTTTCTATGCCTGCTTATAACATTCGGATAAGGGTGCAATTAACCCAAAATCAATCCTTTCTTAGGCATATGATTTTGAGCTAGTCCACCCTCTGTCTAACCCATTTCACAAAAGGTGAGAGGAATGGGTGGACAGTAGGTCAAAATTTCTCAAAGATAGCAATCAATATTTCTTTGAATTTGTAAAGTGGTAACTAAGGTTTTGACCCACCCCCGTCCTTCCTTCTTTTTAAAAATAACCTGGCATAACAAAGAAAAGATAATTATTTAAAGAACTTTGCCCTGAACATTTAGTCTTTGATGCTCCAGGAGAGCACGACACCCCCACCCCAGTTATGGGATATTCATCAGGCAGAGTTAAATTACAATGTTTATCCAGCTGATTAGACAAATTACAATCATTAGTTAAGTGCTTTAAAGTGTCTTTTCTCCCCAGAGACATTGGATTCATATGCTAATAACTTCAAATTTTATCAAAAGGCTTGTTCAGTTGATCAACTAAATGTTTGGCAGCCCCTTAAATGATTCATGTTTGAGTTGATTCTATTTCCCTTGAATTCTCATCATTCTCAACTCAATAATGGACACAGGCAGAACCTTAGTCCACATCCCATGTAGTACATGGTGCGTTCTAGTTATGCTGAGCTATGTAGCCCCTATTACACAATAGAAAGAGTGAACTACAGTTGTTGTTCATTGAATTTTTCTCATCTTTTTTTAATTGTCTTTCAGAACAAACTACAGTCTCACACCAGAGGTGAATACAATGTTTACAGTACCTTCCAAAGTCACGAGCCAGAGTTTGACTACTTGAAAAGCTTAGAAATTGAAGAAAAGATCAACAAAATTAGGTGGTTACCCCAGAAAAACGCTGCTCAATTTTTATTGTCTACAAATGGTAAGACTTTCTTTGATAACTCTTGATGATTGACTTTTATTAAACCAAGTTTCCCAAGGCTATCTTTGTCCTAGAACAGGAAATGGGCAATTATGGCCCCTTCAACTCCCAGAATTCCAGAGCCAACTTGCTCTGGGGTACCCAGCATTCTCTGGAATACTCAGCGTCCTGGCTCAGGAATTCTAGGGGTTGAAATCCACAGCTCATAAAGGGACCATAGTTGCCCACCCCATCCCTAAAAACCTATCTTGCAAATTATCATTCCTGACACTGATGTGACAAGATTTTTCAAGTGGCTTCCTGGAACCATGTGGTAGAACTGCCTCTATATAGAACAGGGATCAGCAATCTTTCAGATCTCCGGGACCACTAAATTTGAAATTTTAAATCCTGCGGACCACTAATATGATCTGCCTAATGACCGACTGGGTGGGCGTGGCTAGGTAATTATGGGACTGGGTGGGTGTGGCCAACTCAATGTCACTCACATCAAGGGGCACCTTGCCGGCCTCTACTTGCCCCTCCCCAGCCAGCCACTCCTCATCTGCCTGCCCAGGCTCCTTAGGGTCCCAACAGAAAGCAGTTGTTGGGGCTAAGCAGCCACCATGAGAAAGAGTTGGCAAAATGGCTAGCTCAGTTCAAATTGGATCTGACTGAGAAGGAGGCTCAGCAGAAGCACCTCACTGAGGACTAGGAGCATAGGCTTTCCAAGCAGAAGGAAGACGTGCGGGAGTCCAAGGCCAGATACTGGCACCTGGAGGCTCAGCAGGCTGAGATGGTCAGCCAGTTCCAGCCCATGATGCGGTCCCACTGGAACAAGGCCTTCTAGCTCTTTCCCTCCAGCTTTTGCCCAAAGCCCCACACCAGCAGGCTGAAGCAGACCCCAAGTTGGAATTTATGCTCCCCTCCAACCCACACAAGAAGACCCTTTTGGGGGGGGGGAGACTCTGCAGCAACACAAATGTTCATTAAATGTATCCGGCCCAGGGGCCGTAGTTTGAATATTGCACTAATTTAGTGCAATATAAAAATGCAAATAATTTTTCTGCGGACCACCAAAATTTTCTCACCCACCAGTTGGTGACTGCTGATATAGAGTACTATTATTATTTTGAAAGCTATAGAGTTTGAATTCTGTGTTGTTGTTGTTTTGATGTTCTCAGAGCTTACAGGATAGGAGTAATATAAAAATTATAACCAATCAATCAGATAAGGTTCTTGCTGTATTCTTACTACTGCTGTAACATTTTTTGTTCTTCTTTGCCCTTTCTGACCTGTTCTTGTTGCCTCTCTTTCATCCTTCCTGAGAATTGGAGCAGCCTTTGAAAAGATGTGAATAGTATTAGTCCTTTTCCTTCCAAGCAATCCTGCCTCGAAGCAAATCTAAAAGTGTAACTGTATTGTGCATTTATATTTTGAATTAGAAAAACTAAAATACTTTTTATTCATCTCTCTAACCCAAATTCATCTATTATTTTGCATTCCTTCACGACTGCTACTTTTTAAACCAGGATCCCTGTGACTATTGTCCTTTGGTCCAAGTCACCCCTTCTTAAGTTCCTCTTCTATGAACTTTCTTTGAACATTCAAAAAGGCTTTTGCTATATGGACAGAAATCAGCTTTTCTTGTCGTGCTTCTGCAGGATGCTTTAATTAATGTGTGCAAACAAGAGTACACTTGTGTAGATATCAGCTCAAGCTCTTCTGTAAAGCTTTCAGCATAAACTTTATAATCCCCTTTAACTAACTATTAGATGCCTTTCACCTAGTACTTTCCTGATGGGATGGATTTTGATTTCCAGATTCCCTAGCTGGAGATCATGGGAGTTGAAGTCCATTTCATCTAGAAGGCTCCAAGATTAAGGGAAGGTGCCCCAATGAGCCTAGAGCATGGTTGAGTTGGCACAATTTAT
The DNA here is from genome assembly GCF_051295495.1 of Thamnophis sirtalis. Classification (NCBI taxonomy): domain Eukaryota; kingdom Metazoa; phylum Chordata; class Lepidosauria; order Squamata; family Natricidae; genus Thamnophis; species Thamnophis sirtalis. Next base: position 80,644,512 of record NW_028261382.1, read on the forward strand.
TCACTTAAATTAAAATAGGATTAAGTACTTGGTGATTCCAAAAATGATCCGAAATCCAGTTTATTTGTTTGGGTATAGAATATTACAAAAACATAATAGCTACTGTATATTTTCTTAACATAGGGCAGTGTTGGCAAACCTTTTTGGCACTGAGTGCCGAAACGGGAGTGCGGGCACATCGGAGACCTGAAAAGCAGCTCCCCGGCATGCACATGTGGGAGCACTGGAAACCAGAAGAGCAATTCCCTGATGCATACATGGGTGCCGGTCACCTGGTCTGGTGGTTTCTGGCGCGCATGTGTGGATGAAGACCAACTGGCCAGGGCATATGCGCATGCCAGAAACCAGCCCTCGAGCAACGGCTGACGTGCCCAGAGAGATGGCTCTGCTTGCCACTTCCGGCACAAGTGCCATCATGGGCATAGGATTAGAGTTTGGGTAGTTCTTGACTAACAACCAAAATTGGGGCCGGAATTACTGTTCTTAAGGTTGTTAAGGGAATCATACCTAATAATACAAACTTTTTTTTCCCCATAGCTGTTGAGTGAATTACTGCAATTGTTAACCACATAGTTGTTAAGCAAATCCAGCTTCCCCATTGGCTTGCATTTGTCAGAAGACATCTCATATGACTTTGGGATGCTGCAACTCTCGCAAAATCCTTGCCACTTACTAAGCATGCAAATTTTGATCACACCACCCTAGGGATGTTGTGATACTCCCGGGACGACTAGTTCCTTTTTTTTTCAGTGCAACTTTGAATAGTTGCTAAGCAAATGGTCACAATTTGAGAACTACCTGTAACATAAATAACCTCCTGGTTTGCTCTGCCTCCACAGAGTTGACATTTATGTTCCAAGCATCAAAAATCAGGTGTTTTGATCTCTTGCCTTTTGCAAAGCTCTTGAATGGTTGATGCCTTTTGTCCTGGCAATCCTTTTCAAATCCCAGGGGCCATGTTGAAACTGAGAATTTTCTAACGTGCAGAAGCCATTGTCTAATATTGCTGAAATCCCACCCGAGAACCTGGGGCTTTTGTTTCATTTCATTTGGAGACCTGGAGGCATCTCTTGAAATGGCACTGCCAAGGCAAGTTAGAAGTGCAAATTATCCAACATCTGCATGTGTGTCTGGAATTAACAGTCACAGAAAAGGCTCTGAACTGCCATCGGGGTGGTAAGCAACCCTGTTATCAGTAGTTATTTCTAACCACACCAAATATCCACCATGGTTCTTATAAGGCATGAATCGTATTATATATTCTGTGATCAGTTCTGCTGGCAAAGGGCTGGAGGTTCTCAACAGCCCACGTTACCTTAATGTGTTTCAGACAAAACAATAAAACTATGGAAAATCAGTGAAAGAGATAAACGGCCGGAAGGCTACAACTTAAAAGAAGAAGATGGCCGGTATAGAGACCCCACAACAGTCACTACTTTACGGGTGAGTAACACAGGGCTGGGCATCATAGTATGGATGGGTTGTATTCCCTGCTTTTGCCTGATTTTTATGCCCCAACCCATTCTGATGTTTCCATATAGGGAGATCGTGATTTCCACCCTTTTAATTTGTTGATACTGAACTGATATCAGGTACAAAGGATAAGGAGTGTGCATTAAGTTGCAATTCAGAAGGATTCAATAGTCAGTTGACAAGAATCTTGTCAACTAAAATTCAATCTGAATCGGCCCCAGCTAAGGGTTAACAGAATTCAAAGGGGGGGGGCCCTGGGCTTGGATTGCTTTTGTCAATATAATGATTCTAAACTGATGACATGTTTAACTTCGCCCCCAGTTTTGCCTGCTCTTCCCGGACAGATTTTTTCTATAATTGCTCACATTTTTTCCCCAATCCTTTGGTTTACAGGTGCCAGTATTTAGACCCATGGATCTCATGGTGGAAGCCAGCCCTCGAAGAATATTTGCCAATGCTCACACGTATCACATCAATTCTATCTCCATTAATAGTGATTATGAAACATACTTGTCTGCGGATGACTTGAGGATTAATTTGTGGCATCTAGAAATCACAGACAGAAGTTTTAGTATCTTTTTATTCTGTGTGTGTGTGTGTGTGTGTGTTTTCTCAGCTCGGCTGAAGATCAGAATGTGCAGGACTTGAGTCTATACATTTTCCTACTCCTCAGTCTTTATCATCACAAGTGATAGGTTCCATGCATCTTGAAATTCATTCATTCATTCATTCAATCTTGGAAAATCTGAGGAGACTACAAATATATTCTGGAAATTGGACACTTCAGTTTTATTGATTTCAACATAGAAACAATGAATTTATTTTATTCATTACATTTTTATGCCACCCATCTCCCCTACAAGGTAACTCTGAATGTCCAATGAATGAAAACAGTTTTAATTAAATGCAATTTATAAATTCACTTCTGATATCTTTAACAGCTTTTCCAAAATGTCAAGTTGAGAGCAATTTTTCAACAGTCATGGAGACCCTATAGGTCCAAGGTGGCGCAGTGGTTAAATGCAGCACTGCAGGCTACTGCTAGATCAGCAGGTCAGCGGTTCAAATCTCACCGGCTCAGGGTTGACTCAGCCTTCCATCCTTCCGAGGTGGGTAAAATGAGGACCCAGATTGTTGGGGGCAATATACTGACTCTCTGTAAACCGCTTAGAGAGGCCTGAAAGGCCTATGAAGGGGTATATAAGTCTACTGCTATATGACGGCGAATCTATGCCACGGGTGGCACGCGGAGCCATATCTGCTGGCATGTGAGCCATCAGCCCCAGCACGCATGCGTGTGCCAGTCAGCTGATTTTCAGCCTTTAGGAGGGCCGGGGAGGCTGTTTTTGCCCTCCCCAGGCTTCAGGCAAGCCCCCGGAGCCTGGGGGAGGGTAGAAACAGCCTCCCCCAGCCCCCCAGAGCCCCATGGAAGCTAGAATTATGTCTGAACTTCCGGTTCGCCTGTTGTGCCCGTTTTTTGCCCTCCCGAGCCTCCGGAGGCTTTCCGGAAGCCCGGGGAGAGTGAAAACGGCTTCCCCTGGCCCCCTGGAGGAAATACCAAGCTTAGTTTGGAGCCTAGTGCGGTGCGTGGAAGGGGAGCATGTGTGGGTATTGTGCGCGCATGCGCATGTAGAGGGTGCCAGCATGTATGTGTGCTATTGCATGCATGCCCTTGCATTTTTGGCAGCCAGCAACAAAAAGTTAGCCATCACTGCCCTAGGTGATGGTAGAAGTTATCCCTTTAGCTATGCTTCAATTATTTTATAACATAACCCATGTTTCTTATATGTGTACTGCGTAAACAGAGTTTTAGAATCCAGATCCCCGCTAGGTGCAATAAAGTAGCATAAATCTATATTGTTTGCATGTAAAGAATAATTAATTACAATTCCATAATTGCACTCTGGTTTACAGTGCATGGTAGCACCTAGTCAACTTTGGCTGATACTGTAAAAGCTGGGCAGGTCAGGCCTGAATAGTCCTTGGATGGGAAACCACTAGAAGATCCTTAGGCTGCAGACAAGATGGGGAAAGGTATCGGCATAAACTATAAGGATGATGAACAGAACATTGGAAAATCGCTATAAAACTGCAGCCAAGAAAATATGGCTGTGTGAATATATGCACTGAAGTCTTACCTTTTACTTTTCTTCCTCTATGTAAAAATGGGTGAGATAGTCCTTTTCCCAAAAGGTAAAATTGATGGAATTGAGTTTTACACCCTCAAAGAACCCAGTTCCAACAGTCTACATAGTCTAATAACTAGTTTTACCCAATCTCTTGCCCCAAAGAGTGATGCTTTCTAGCAATTTATTTTGTCCCCAGTATGGGTTAGAATAGGGTAGCATGATGGCTCAGCAGTTAAGATGCTGGGCTTTTTGGCTGGAAAGCCAGCAGCCTGGGTTCAAGACCCAAGTGCCACACAATGGGGTGAGCACCCGTCCTCTCCCCAGCTCCCGCCAACCTAGCAGTTTGAAAGCATGCAAATGCAAGTAGATGAACAGTACCAATTTAATGGGAAGGTAACAGAAGGAAGCGTCTTCGGACAGTTCAACGGCCTTGAAACTGAGACAAGCACTTTCCCCTAGAGTCAGCAACAACTAGCAGAGTAAAATTTGCAGGGACTCTTTTTATGTGATAAAATGCAAGATTCCTTAATGCCAACAATTTCTAGATATCGTAGATATTAAACCTGCCAACATGGAAGAGCTGACGGAGGTAATAACAGCAGCCGAATTCCACCCAAACAGCTGCAATACTTTTGTGTACAGCAGTAGCAAGGGAACTATTCGCCTGTGTGACATGCGTGCGTCGGCTCTCTGTGACAGGCATTCGAAATGTGAGTAGCTTTTTCTCTTCGAATTGAGTTTTACCGCCAGAGCAAATTGGTGTGAAGTAACACACTGGAAAGTCCATTTAACTTCATATCCCCAATTGTAAAATGAAAACAAAGCAGTATAAAATATCTTTGACTCAAGTACTTCCACATCAGGATAGCAAACAAATGATGATAACTAAGAAGGATGGAAGTGAATTTTAAAATTACTCTAACTCTCCAGATACAGGAAGCACACAATTGGACAACAGAAGGAGGAAAGTGGTTAATCCATAAGCTTTGGGGTGGATATGAAGATAAAAAATAGAAAATGTCAATGTGGATCTATTTTGGGGTGGGGGTGGGGTGCAGGTGCATATTCCAGGATTTAGCAACCGTTTTAGGCAGAAATACCAGCTGTGCAACGGGGCAAACTCTTGTCTTGAGGATCTCACAAAATCACTATAAAGATTTGCAGGGTTTTAGCACCTTCTTAAATTTTATGCAGGAGGTACTCATTTTTATGTGTGTGCCTCTGTGTTTGCTACAAGCACAATTTTTGGATTCCATTAGCATCTTTTAGGAGATGATGCTACATTACTATCCACTCCCACAAGCCTGTACGCCCATCTTAAACCAAGCTTCTGCTCCTTAACATACACAGGAAAACACATCACATCAGCAGTGTGCTTATATATTTCTATCAAAAATAGGGGTCACCAACCTTTCAGATCTCAGGGACCACTAAATTCATAATTTGAAACTCACGGACCCCTAATATGATCTGCCTAATGACTGGCTGGGTGGTGTGGCCAACTCAATGTCACTCACATCAAGGGGCGCCTTGCCAGCCTGTACTCTCCCTTCCCAGCCACTCCTTGCCTACCCACCCGGGCTCCTTAGGGCCCCAACAGGAAGCAGTTGTTGGAACTAAGCAGCCACCATGAGAACGAGTTGGCAAAATAGCTCAGTTCTAATTGGATCTGACCTAGAAGGAGGCTCAGCAGAAGCACCTCACTGAGGACTAGGAGCATAGGCTTTCCAAGCAGAGGGAAGACCTGCGGGAGTGCAAGGCCAGGTACTGGCGCCTGGAGGCTCAGCAGGCTGAGATGGTCAGCTAGTTCCAGGCCATGATGCTGTCATACTGGAACAAGGTCCTTGGGCTCTTCACCACCAGTGGCACTTCCCTCCAGCCTTCGCCCAAAGCTCCATACCAGGAGGCTGAAGCAGACCCCAAGACAGAATTTCTGGCCCCCTCCAACCCATACAAAAAGACCCCAAAGGGGGAAACTCTGTGCAGCAACACAAGCATTCATTGCACGTATCCCGCCCAGGAGCCATAGTTTGAGGACCCCTGATTTAGTGCAATATAAAAATTTAGTGCAAATAATTTTTCTGCGGACCGCCAAAATTTTCTCACGGACCACCAATTGGTGACCGCTGATCTAAAAGATGATTTATCCAGTGGTTGGGCTTCAGTCTCTTTTGGAATGTCTTTTGGAATACTTTTGCTGCTGATAATTAGAAAACTTAATTGCTTCACTGGATTTCTGGACTGCAGAAAGTCAAAGATTATGAGTTACCTGGCTATGGATAATAATTTATAAATCTATAATATATCAAGGTCTGCTTCTATCAGTCCTTGGGAATGGGAATGGGAATAAGGAAAATTGAGCTCAAATTACTTCTGACCCCAAAATCGTTGCTTATTTGGACCTCTGGTGGGTAATTTTTCATCTCAGAAGGATTTGGCTTCCAAGGGTTAATGCTTTAGGTTTTCTGTGTTAATGTGCATAAAAAGGGAAATATTCATGTCATTAAGCTGAGTTTGGGAGATGAATGTTCTTATATTTCACTTGCAGTGTTTGAGGAGCCAGAAGATCCAAGCAGCCGGTCCTTTTTTTCAGAAATCATCTCCTCCATCTCCGATGTCAAATTTAGCCATAGTGGTCGATATATGATGACTAGAGATTATCTGTCGGTGAAAATTTGGGATTTAAATATGGAGAACCGACCTGTGGAAACGTACCAGGTATGCCATACAGATAGACAGTTTGGGGGAATCAACTTGCAATTAATAAAAAATTAAGTCAAGATTTGGTAGAATAGTGAATATAGATGCTATAGAGCACACCCTTATCTCCACAAAGTAATTTTTTTGTTTATTGATTTAAATAAGAAATAAATAATTCAGAATCTCCTGTGGAACTTCTCTCAAAGGTTCTGATGAAGTTGTAGGTTTTTAAGGTATGTGTGTGTGTGAAACAGGTGAAACTCAAAAAATTAGAATATCGTGTAAAAATTCATTTATTTCAGTAATGCAACTTTAAAGGTGAAACTAATATATGAGATAGACTCATTACATACAAAACAAGATAGGTCAAGCCGTGATTTGTCATAATTGTGATGATTATGGCTTACAGCTCATGAAAACCCCAAATCCACAATCTCAGAAACTTAGAATATTACATGCAATAATGAAAACAAGGATTGTACATAGAACAATATCGGACCTCTGAAAAGTCTAAGCATGCATATGTACTCAGTACTTGGTTTGGGCCCCTTTTGCAGCAATTACTGTCTCAATGTGGCGTGGCATGGAAGCTATCAGCCTGTGGCACTGCTGAGGTGTTATGGAAGACCAGGATGCTTCAATAGTGGCCTTCAGCTCTTCTGCATTGTTCGGTCTCATTCTCTCATCTTTCTCTTGGCAATGCCCCATAGATTCTCTATGGGGTTCAGGTTAGGCAAGTTTGCTGGCCAATCAAGCACAGTAATCCCACGGTCATTGAACCAGGTTTTGGTGCTTTTGGCAGTGTGGGCAGGTGCTAAGTCCTGCTGGAAAATGAAGTCAGCATCCCCATAAAGCTCATCTGCAGAAGGAAGCATGAAGTGCTCCAAAATCTCCTGGTAGACGGCTGTGTTGACCCTGGACTTAATGAAGCACAGTGGACCAACACCAGCAAATGACATGGCTCCCCAAATCAACACAGACTGTGGAAACTTCACATTGGACTTCAAGCATCTTGCAGTGTGTGCCTCTCCATTCTTCCTCCATACTCTGGCTCCTTGGTTTCCAAATGAGATGCAAAAGTTGCTCTCATCAGAAAAGATGACTTTGGACCACTGAGCAACAGACCAGGTCTATTTTTCTTTAGCCCAGGTAAGACGCTTCTGATGTTGTTTGTTCTTGAGGAGCGGCTTGACAAGAAGAATACGACATTTGAAGCCCATGTCCAGGATCCGCCTGGTGGCTCTTGATGCACTGACTCCAACCTCAGTCCTTGTGAAAGTCCCCAACACTTTTGAATGGTCTTTTCCTGATAATCCTCTCAAGGCTGCGGTCATCCCTGCTGCTTGTGCACCTTTTTCTTCCACACTTTTCCCTTCCACATAACTTTCTATTAATGTGCTTTGATAGAGCACTTTGGGAACATCCAACTTCTTTTGCAATTACCTTTTGAGGCTTTCCCTCCTTATGGAGGGTGTCAATGATGGTTTTCTGCACAACTGTCAGGTCAGCAGCCTTTCCTATGATTGTGATTCCTTCTGAACCAGACAGAGACCATTTAAAAGCTCAGAAACCTTTTGCAAGTGTTATGGCTTAATTAGCTGATTAGAGTGGGACACTTTGAGCCTGGAATATTGCACCTTTTCACAATATTCTAATTTTCTGAGATTGTGGGTTTGGGATTTTCATGAGCTGTAAGCCACAATCATCACAATTATGACAAATCACAACTTGAACTACCTTGCTTTGCATGTAATGAGTCTATCTCATATATTAGTTTCACCTTTTAAGTTGCATTACTGAAATAAATGAACTTTTGCATGATATTCTAATTTTTCGAGTTTCACCTGTGTGTGAGTGTGTGTGTGTGTTTATACATACACACACATACACATGGACATACACACATACATACATATGTTTTCGTAGATTTTCACGGGTGTAAGTATGCTGGTCTTGTTGTATTTGGGTCTTTTCCCGTGTAAGATTGTTTTTAACAATCTTACACGGGAAAAGACCTAAATACAACAAGACCAGCATATAATACTGTAATGGGCCCTATTCTTGCAAAGGTGGGTAATCCTAGCTTCAGATATGATTTATGGATGAATTTTTTACATGAACTGCTAAAACTATTTGAGAATGCATTTGTTCAACTAGCAATGTTAATTCTTACATTTATGTTTCTTTTAAACAATTTTAATTTTTGCATTGTTTATCATCCTGAATCCTGAAATTTGTATAAAAACACATCCTGAAGTATCTATGCTGGAAGAATGAAATGTAATTTCATACACTGTATGTTTGTATGAATTTATACTTTTGGTCATGATTTCAGATCTAGGGTATGCAGTTGAGATTATCAGATTTTTTTTTCTTTCTTTGAACTCCTTAAAAAGTTCCTTAAAAGTGGTCAGACAGGTTCAGAGATCTCCTAAAATGATCTAATAGAGTCTGAATAACTGAAGGCGTGGTATGAAGTTATGAGGCTGCTATCCAATTTAATGAAAAACTTTTATGAAGCATGATACATTTTGCTTGAATAAGAATAGCAATTTAGAAATTAAAGCTATTTTATTATTAGATGATGTAAACTTTCATATTCACACAATTATTTGCAATCTTAAGTGATAGCCTCTTCCTGAGAAAGGCAACTCAAAACAGTTAATAACTGTTAATCTGTTATATTATTTCTTCTTCAAACTAGTCTGTTTTTTATTTCCAGGTACATGAATACCTCAGAAGTAAACTTTGTTCGCTCTATGAAAATGACTGCATTTTTGACAAATTTGAGTGCTGCTGGAATGGGTCAGATAGGCAAGTTTCAACTTTTTCTTCTTCTTTTAACATTTTTGTACTAATTGACAGTTAAAACTTTTTTTCAACTGAATGTCTCGGAAGTTTGGTTGCATGCTTGCACTGTGTTTGGAAATGATTTCTAGAAAAGAAAAGAGGATAGCCAAATAAAAGAATTAGCTGAATTATTTTTGTTATTATTTTGGTATCCAGTGAAGCATCTAATGGGTTGGTTTATGTTTTATGTTTAAACCTATGCAATAATCTATTGTTTGTTGGTGACGGACTGGGTTTTTTTCTTTCTTTTTGCTATGTTTATTTAATCTTTATTTACCTACTAACATATGGAAAGAGCAGGGAGAGCTGCTCGAAGTTTGGCTTGGGGCCTCTGATGCTTTGTGAATTCCAGATGAAATTGTATTAACCAATCCCAATCTTAGGTTATCCAGGCAGAATGGAATGCAATTATATAACCTTAACCCAAGGTCAGATCATTGGTTCATTTAGTCTAGTATTACATGCTGTATGAAGCAATTGATGCTGCCTGGTCTTATGAACTGGGGATTTTCCTGCAAATACAGTTTACACTCTCCTAATATACATCAATTTTCTTCCTACAATAAATAATTACTGCATTGGTTGTAGTTGATGTTCTTTATACTGCTTAGACTAACCTTGATAAAGCAGTGTATAACTTTAAAAACAAACCGTAACAGAACTTAATATACAAATTGCTAATATTTCTGCCTTAGTTAGATCAGCAGTGTCTAAATTTATTTATTTATTAATTACACATACACACCCAGTATATATATAAAATATATATTTAAGCATTGCCGATCTCACTATCGAAATTTGCAGCTTACAGAAAAAAAGTCAAAATTATACAAAAGATACAGTTAACACAGAATAAAAATCAGTTGGCAGATTTTTAAAATTATATTTTACTATCCATTTGCTTTTTAGTTAGCTGCCTGCAGGAACCTCAGTCTAAAGAAATTGGGAACTGAAGGGGAAAAACGTAATCATTATGCCCCCATTTTCCTGATTAAAAACTGCTTGATGAAATTGTCAGTAGTCAAAATCTCTTAAATCTCGGATTCCAGTTCTGAAGAATTTCAATATATAAAGTGACAACTCTGGGCCTGTTTTTTTTTCCCCCAAAAGAGATTTTATATTTGCAACAAAAATATTTAAATACTCCATGTACATCATAATTAATAATGTATTACAAATGTTTTAAATCAAACAGACTGGATAAATTAAAGAAGTCCCATTAGTGTAACATTTCTAGTAGCTTCCTCACATCCACCATCTGTCAAATCAAGTACCACCAGGTTAAAAGCCAAATGATCGGAAGGTTTCGAGGATCAGAAACACAACATCTCTTTTTCTCCTCTTTGTCTACAGCGTCGTCATGACTGGCTCCTACAACAACTTCTTCCGAATGTTCGATAGAAACACCAAGCGGGATGTTACATTAGAAGCCTCTCGGGAAAACAATAAGCCTCGTACGGTTTTGAAACCCCGTAAAGTCTGTGCGAGCGGCAAACGAAAGAAAGACGAGATAAGCGTTGATAGTTTAGACTTCAACAAGAAGATCCTCCACACAGCCTGGCACCCCAAGGAAAACATAATTGCTGTAGCCACTACAAACAACTTGTATATATTTCAAGATAAAGGGATTTAGGGTAGTGGTCTGATCAAAAGAGTTCACTTCCTGTCTAGCTCAGATAGGTGAACTTAGCATTTGTAAACAATATAGGGGAAGAAATGGAGCCAGAGAGAGAGAAGTTCGTTGCGGTGCACCTTCCCCAGTGTTTAAACAATGTGCCATAGTGACAACCCATTTTTTCTAGATAGCTACATGGATGGTCTCTCTCTCTCTCTCTCCCTCCCTCCCTCTCTTTGTCTCTCTCTGTCTTTCTCTGTCTCTCCCTCCCTCCCTCTCTCTCTTTTTCTGTCTTTGCTGGGCAGTTCTCCACTAGCCATTTAGGTGGGGGGTAGGGCACTTTTTAACATAAAATGACTACTTGCACCATCTCACCAAATGGACTAGAGATTGGGTCGTTGTCAACATTGGGTTCCTCCAATTTTTTATGCCTTTCATTGTGATGACGTCAGCCACAGAGCAAAGCCTTCAAGTAATGCTGTGGGATTTCATTGTGTAACCTCATTACTGTATTATTTGTGCCCCCTCCCCCCTTTTTTAATTAAATAACAGCTTGTTCTTGCTGTGGCTTGTAGCATTCCTCTTATGTCTCCTGGACTCCTTCTCCCTTTTACAATCCCTTTCTCCAGCCCTATGGTGGCGGCAGTGGTATCTAGAGAAGAAGAAGAAGAAAAATGAAAAGCACATTAAATGGATCAGTGGTCAAAGTGGGGGGGAAGAATCTCTTGCAAAGAGTAAAATGTTTTAATGAAATGTTGACTGCAATCACTCCTTGACATGTCTGGCGCTAAAAATGAAAAAGGAAAAAAACCTAAGGGGGGGAAATATACTGAATAAAAATGTCGAATAATGGTGAATTGTTTTTTTCTTTTCAATCTACCTCTTTATATTAAAATTGTTTTTTTTAAGTTAGATACATGATAAAAATGGTTTGATAATGATTTTAACCAGTATTAATTTTCATGAGGAAAGGGAGAAGGTTTTTTTTTAATGACTTATATATGAAATTGTTAAAGACACTTTAATATTTATCTGCAGTTTCCATTAAAAAAACTTTTTGGAACACTCTTGGATTCTGCCATAAGCTTGAATAGTAATTGTCTTATTTGTCTTATGTCACCTCCAGTTTGAGCCTTCTCCCTTTCTTCTTTATTAACAGAATTTTGTCAGAATTGGGGAGGGTCTGAATTTTGTAGAATAGCGTTAAAGTTTTATGGGGCTAAACTTTTTCATGTGTTAATCCCTTTGTCCTAATTTCAGTGAATGCCTTGTTTCAGATTCAGACTCGCACAATAGTGCTTTCCTTTCCTTTCTGGAAAAAAAAGAATTAAAGTTTCTTGTTTTTAAAAAGTATGTCGTACAAAATTTAATACGAAGTGATTTGATTAGATAAAAACCATTGCATGCCTGACAACCCCAATACTTATGTATTTTTATTGCTACTAGGAACTTGAATGGAATTGTAGTTTGACCTTACAAACATTCCTCTTGTAGTTTTTTTTTAAAAAAACACTTGCTATTACAGGATTTAGAAAAAAAGTTACAGAGATTAAAAAAAATGATTCAGGTCTCCAGTAGATCCAATAGTAGATGTTTCCATACCATTTAAAATATTTATGCACCATTTTTAGCTCTCATATATTCTCCATGTTTAGGTAAATTTCCCAAACTTTCCATAATCTCTATTGTATTCCCAATCTAAAGACAGCACCACTGAAAGCTACTAGCCTTCCTTTTAGCAATAGCAGTAAGACTTATATACCACTTCATAGTGCTTTACAGCCCTCTCTAAGCAATTTACACAGCCAGCATATGGCTCCCAATAATCTGGGTCCTCATTTTACTGAACTTGGAAGGATGAAAGGCTGGGTCAACCTTGAGCCATTCAGGATTGAACTGCTGGTTGTGGGTAGAGCCTGCCTGCAATACTCCATTCTAACCACTGCGCCACCACAGCTCTTCTATATATTTTTAACAATATAATCCAGGCCACTAGTTTTCAAATGAGGACTGTATATTTATTAGTTTCAGGAGCTATAGGCTTGAGTGTAAGGCTGGTGGTGATATTATGAAGTCCCTTTAATGGGCTGGAACAATTTCACGTTTTTATTTTGAGGAATAACTTTGATTGTTTTACTCCTTGGTACAACATGCCTGGTTGAAGGCTTAGCTGGATGCTTTTTATATTCCTTGATTTATTTCTGGAAACTAATAGAAAATCACACTAGCTAATATTGTGTGGTCATTCTTGTCATTTTCTCTTTTGAATTAAAGATACCAGGAATTCGTTCTAGGACCTTTTGTATGTCAGATAGGTCCTCTGCCATTAAGATTGCCCCACCACTGAGGAAAAGAGTGCTAGCCTACAATGTGTGGTTTCTAATCTCATACACAAAACAGGTATGTGAGCACAGCAAAATCTGAATGATTATCCCCACTCCAAAATGAATCATTTTGGATGGTTGCCAGACCCTTTTGGCTCCATCTGAAATGACCATGGGAATGCATTCCCAAAATCTATTTGCAATGCAAAGTGGGTGAGAAGGGACCACTTTGTCCAAAAGATTTTCAGAAATTTAACAAAGTACTTGTGCAAGCCTTTCAGGGAAAAAAAGCCAGACACACAAATGTTGTAGAGAACTATACAACTGACTCATTCCACGTTCTGCACTATACAGCTCGAAACCACTCCTGGGGAAAACACTTATTAGCCTGAGGGATCTGTAGGCATGACCCATGGGGAGGAATCATTCTGATCACCTGAGATGAGATCATCATCATTCCTCAAACATGTATGAAAGGAGCAAAACAACACCTGGTTTACAATCTTAAAAAATAAAAAGAGGGCATGTGGAATTTTGTATATGCTTGGAGTTGAAATAAAATGAAAGAAACAGCCTTATGTACTGTTTTATATGTTCAACAGGTACAGTTCTATTTTCAGTAGTGCTGAATACCAGTTCCAGTAAGTTGCTGCATACATACTCATGAGCTGGCTAAGCAAGGTTTAATTATCTATGCAAGGAACAAATTTTGTACCCACATGTGCTGTCCATTTGTTATTTGGAACAACTCAGGATGTTCAATTTTAAACTATTTTAATAGTCAAACCTTTTTTCCGAAATTGGTAGATATAGGAATTACGGTTATTTGGAAATTATTGACTGGGCTCATGCCAACATGAAGAAAAAAGAATAAGTGTGGGGGGAAAGACTTGTTAATATTTTGGACTGTTGAGATAAAATACCAGTGTGATCAATAACCCATTCTAAAATAATTGCCTAACCAAATTTGCATCCTTTGTTTTAAGTAGAAAGTGCTTTCAAAAAAGGGTTGGTAATGTAAAAGTGGAAAAACCAGAACAGTGTGTACATATGAACAAATTAAGGAAAATGATATAGGGGTGGGGAGAACTGCAAAACTGATGGGTCAATTATTCAAAACAACAACACAGTAATGATTTCTAGGGTAATAGAAATGTGCGGCTTAATGCACTTTGTTCCTTTTTTATGTTCAGATGTTGTTTTGTATGGAGGGACATTTAGTGGATAGAAGACATCAGATTTCTCTCCAGAACATACATACACCTGTCTAAATGTTTGTATGTTATTTAATTTATTAAACAAATTCATATGGACACCCAATTTTCACAGTTATAGAAGTACTTTGAGGTGAACATGCTGATATAAGTAGCAGATAAGCTAGTCTGATCAAGATGTTTAATAGTTTGATTTATACTGCACATCTGAATTGTTTCAGGAGCGCTTTGCATTCAGCGCTCAGAAATCTAGAAAGCAACTGGATTTCCAGGAACATCCACAGACTAGGAATGTGTGCGCCCATGTCCGCTTCCTGCTTTCAGCTTTATTTTCTGGTGACGGCCTGAATGGGAAGGCTCTGTTTCCCACTTTTTCATATAGGGTAGTGGAAGGATTCATTCAGATGGACAACTCTTGTTGGTTAAAGGATATTATATATTCCTCTCTTTCCTCCCAGAGATCTCTAAATGAAATCTTTGGGGGGCATTGAGCTATATTGTGCAATGAGACAAATTGCATAATAAAAGCCTTGGATGCAAGCATCTGTCTACTGAGAAACATACCCACACAAATAACCAATGAAAGAAAGTACAGTAGCCATGTTGTGGTTAGCCTGTTATGTGTCTTCTGAAGCAGAAAGGCTTGAATTTTGGAAAAATGCAGAAGATGGCAACCAAACTGATCAAGGATAAAGAACTGAGTAACTATCAGGAAAAGTTAATAGCTTTGGGATTAGTTCAAAACAAAAGAAACTAAAGGAAGATATGTTCAAGGTGTATAAAATCAGGTAAAGAGGCTACCCCTCAATATAATAGGAACAGGTTCTTCCAATTAGCTGGAAAAGTTACAAGGGAGACAACAAATACTTCAGGCAGCTTGGAATTGCTTATGGAGTTCTTTTATCGTGAGGCATAATGCTGTTGACCACTGCATAGCTTTCAAGGGAGAATCGAGGAAAGCTGTGCTATCAAGTACTCTTACTATTGAAAAAAAGTTTTACCCCCAGATGCCAATTGTAGAGGGGACTATGGAAGGGAAAAAGGAATGCATCATGTCAATCTGATTGTGAAAAACAATTGGCAAGGAGAAACAAGATGTCTCAACCTTGGCAGCTTTAAGATGTGTAGAGTTCTATTTCCAGAATTGTACTTGATTAAGATCGATCTTGGTTTGATCCTGAATGGCTATTCTTTCCAGTTTTGATTTTTACTCTGCATTTTAAGCATGCACAATACTTAATTTTCCATTTCTTGATAAAGATTTTTAGGCTGGATCTGGATGGGGAGGAACTCTTAACACTAAATTGATGGACGCATGCCGTAACAGTCTGTCCCTAAGCTTCAAGAAAAATTTAAAGTATGTACACTTCTTCCTCTCCCTCTGTTCTAAGTAATGTTGAAGTGTGCAGTTCCTGATATTTATGAAATTTCAAGAAATACTATCAAAGTCGAGAAAGCCGAAAATATATTTTGTGCATCAGTTTTTATCTTTAGAGGATCAGTTCCCTCTTTGTTTTTAACAAAGAAAGGAGGGGAGGACAACCTTCCTGGATATCTTGTTATTTTCTAGGTAATTATTTGTAGCACTTGTAAAACAGTTCGTATCCGTTACCACTTCTGCACATTTTCCAGATCCCCGTTTGGTTACAATCATGGATTTCCTAGTGGTCCCCTATCCAAGTTAGAGCCAGGCACCACCCTACTTAGCTTTTTAAACCATCCCAAGTTGCTGCACCCCGATTTCAATACGAATCCCAAGCTATACTTTCCCCAGTTCGGCGCATGCGTAGCAAAAGAAAAAAATAGACCACCAGACGGAGGGGGTGTTGAGGAAAGCTGCGTGCGAGGATCGAGGATAAGCATGCGCATTCCCGCCTGGGAAAGACTACACCGCCCTCTCTGGCTCCGAATGGCCTACGTGAGGAGCGTCAGGGAGGAAAGGCTCCATCTGCGTGGGTGGGCGGGGCCTCTGCCCCGGCTAGGCGCCAGGCTTCCACGGCGCGTGCGCAAAAGCTCGGCGGAGGCGGGGTCGCTGGGGCTGGCGTCGGGGAGCGTACAGATAGCCACTCGCGATCCCAGCTGTGCTGCTGTTATCGCCGCCGCCACCGCTGCCGGTCTTGTCCTCGGGAGCTGCCTCCGCTCCTCCACAAGCTGCCTCGGACGGACAAGCTCCGCGCTCGCCGTCACCCCGGTTCGCCGCCATGTCGTCCCCTCAGGACTTGTCTCACCACAACAATAACAACAACCTGCCGCCCGAGGGGACGCCCACCGAGCCAGGCCTCAACAGTGAGTGGGCTGTGGGCGGGGCGGGCGGCTGCGGCGGCTCTCCTCATCTCTCCTCTCATCCTCCCCTCCTCAACCTTCCCCGCTCCCCCGCGAGAAGAAGTGGGTCCCCCCCCTCAAGTGGCGACTAGCCCCCCATACACCAAGGGGCCGTTGCTTGGCAGGGATTGGCTGGTCCCCTGGCCGCACGAACGCCTGTGGACCAATGAGAGAAAGGGTGGGTGGCAGGCGGAGGGGGGCGAGGGGGGGGCGAAGGGACACCTGAGCGGATGGTTCAACTTTCCCAACCTGGAGTCTTCTGGAGCTTTGGACTATAACTCCCATAATACCTTCGCGTCAGCCTGGGAGTTGGTGGGGGAAATGAGGGCGGTTGATATTATTAAACTGTTTTGAACATCATTCTTTGGGCAGCCTCAGATGGGGCACATTGCCTTCCTCTCCCTCCGTTTCATCCCTACACAACAGCCCTCAGAGGTCGGTTGAGCTAAGCGAGGGTGATCGGCTTAGAGCATCGGCCTGATTTTGAGTCAGCTGGGGATGGGAGTCTGGGTCTTCTCTGCTTTTTTCCTGAGCCTTTCAGGCCCCTGGTTCAAAAATGGGAGGGAGGGCAGAAGGAGATGAATAGGAAGGGGATGAGCTGCCCTTCGATGGGAAGTAGCCCCATTGAAATGAGAAGAGCGGCTGAGAAGGTATTTTCCTCAACCTGGAATCTCCAGTCTCTGGAAGTTAATAGGGATATTTTACCACCCATCAGAATAGAACAGAACAGAATAGTATTTCATTAGAACAGAATAGTATTCCATTAAAACAGAATAGTATTCTATTAGAATAGAATAGAATAGAAACGTTTTCAAAGAAGACAAAGAAAAAGTTCAGTTGCCTTTTGGGAAAAAAGCACCTTTGGCATGTTCCGCCAACATTGTCTCCTGATGGCATCTCAGCATTCGCTTTCAAGATTTAAAGTTTATTACCCATTTTATTTTCTTAGCTTTAAAAAGTCAGTCCTTTTTTCCTCCCTGACAGCTATCAAGGATGATATACTGCCCATTTAAAAATAACTGAAAAATAACTCTGAAACTTTTAAAGGCATTAGGATAAAAGTGTGTACGGAATGGTCTTAAGTGTTTTGTTCTGTACTGTTTTTATTCTTCGTATTCAGAATAATGATGAATCTACTTTTCTGATGTTTGTTATGTCATGGTATTTGTCTTTTAGTGCTGATGCTTGAAGAAACTTGTTTTTCCTCCTCACTCCTCCCCCCACCCAATATGCCACAGGGAATATAGTTATTGCACTGGATTAAGTTTACTACTCAGGTTGAAAAGTGGCTGTCCTTGTCTGGTAGATTGCTGCCAGGTTAAAAAGGAGAGAAATATGTATGATTGCTGTGGAACAGTCATCCAAAAGGAGAGTCATTCCTTTTAACAGTGGGAGGTTTATGGACAGAGTTGATGAGGTGAGGTGATGGCATGTGACTGGCCTCCGGGTATTATAAGGCAGAATGGAATGGAGCTTTGTAAAAGAAGTACAAATTAGTGATACTTTTTTTCAGGATAGAAGGAACTGAGAGTTTGAATCCAGTTTTTAGAACCCTTTTCAACATTTTGTTGAAGGAAAACTTGCATAAATGGGCTTTGGTTGCTGGGTTGTAAAAAGGATTTCACAAACAATTGTGAGGGGTAAATACCTCTATAAGTTATGGAATGAGTGAATTGTGAAGGGATGCTTCAGTGGAGTAATTTGTTTGCTAGTGACCTTAGAAAAGGAGCTAGAGATGATGGCCAGGGTGGAAACTGGAGTGTTCAGAATGTATTTATTTAGCTGCCAAATCCTGTGTATATAGTATTATTTTCTTGTATCCAGGTCAGTCAGGTCCTCTATTGTAAATTTTAGTTCAACTTCTGGGAGATAGCTTTGAGTTTTACTATGTATCTTTTGGATAAGTACTGTATATAATGTTTTTGTTGTATGAGTTTTTGGTCTTTAACCAGGATTCTATGATTTGTGTTTAATGTTTTGTTATTGTTAATGTTTTGTTAATTTATTTTGAACTCTTGCACAAAAAAAACCCTTTTGTTTGGATTTTTTGGTGGGAGGGGGTAAATTAGTATAATTAATACAATTGCATTAATTTATTGCATTGATATTATGCCACAATCAGATGTTATTTTCAGTTGCATTTTTAGGAAATATTTGAACCTGGTGTAAATATTTCTTATTTATTTATTTATTTATTTATTAGACTTATATACCGCTTCATAGGGCTTTCAGCCCTCTCTAAGTGGTTTACAGATTTTTAGCAAATTGAGTCAGCAAATTGCCCCCACAATCTGAGTCCTCATTTCACCCATCTCGGAAGGATGGAAGGCTGAGTCAACCTTGAGCCGGTGAGATTTGAACCGCTGAACTGCAGATAACAGTCAGCTGAAGTGGTCTGCAGTACTGCACCTTAACCACTGCACCACCTCGGTCAAGAGCCCAGGTGGTGCATTGTGTGAAAATTTTATGGGTACCCATTGTTCTTTTATTGCTGATACTTTAATGTTGTGTTTCCATTTTTTAATTGCTTTTACTTTGTTGTAAACTGTCCAAAATCTGCTAGGAATAGGGCAAGTTACAAACATTATTAAATAATTATAAAACAGGACAGGACTGCTAGGAGATACTTTAACTTCAGTCATATGATTAGACTATAGACACATAAAGAGAGGGAATGTGTATATTTACAGAGAGGTAAACCGTATTAAAATGCCTCTGTTATTTCATCAAGTTATTGCTACATTACCTCCTTGTTAGAATATTTTATGTATATAACCTCCAAGCATAGAAGCAAATAATATCCACATGACAATAAACCATGCGGCTAAATAGTTATATAAATATCAAACAGTTATGAATTTACTGTGGAATTGTAGATGTGATATAAAATAGCTGCACACAGAGGAACAGGAGTGGGCAGAAGACATAGTATGCTTGGATTTACATGTAGATTTTTTAAAAAGTAATTTGTAAAAGATGGGTGGGATTTTTTGACTGCCAATTGCTTAGTAGTAGTGACATAATTTCTTCACCTAAATTCTGTTGTTGAAATGAAGAAAACTAGGGGTAATAAATATAATAAAAAATAGATTTTTATTTCAAAGGAGTCTTAGTTTAATTTTCTTAATAATTAAAATTCTTTTAATTTCAAATGTACTGTTTTAAGTTTTGGGATTTTGCTATAATTATTGGATTATTTTTAATGCATTTTAAAGCAAGTTGATGCCAAATGATTTGATTTTGCAGTTGATTTATCATTTTATTTTGTTACATTTATAATATGGATTCTGTTTATAGGTTTAAAACATCATACATAATACTGCTATACCTTTCTCCCTTTCCTCCACAATAATAACTATTTAGAGAGGTTAGGTTGAAAGAGGGTTGGCTCAAAGTCATTGAACTTCCAAGGTTGAGGATGGACTAGAACTTGACTCTTTTCCTTTAAAAACGTCGCATCGGCTTTTGACTTGTCTGCCTGTCTAATGATTATTAGTAACAGTTAAATTCCATTTTCAGTTAATAAGATCATATATACAATAAAAGAATTCTATCCAAGCATGGACACAGATTTGCCATGACAGATTTGTATTCCTTGACTTACAGCAGTTCATTTAGTGATTGTTCAAAGTTAAGACACTAAAAAAGTGACATAACCATTTTTCACACTTATAACTCTTGTAACATCCGCATGGTCATGTGATTTACATTTGAATGCTTGACAACGGACATTTATGACGGTTACAGTGTCCCAGAGTCATGCAATCCCTTTTTGTGACCTCCTGACAAGCAAAGTCAGTGGGGAAACTAGATTCATTTAAGAACTGTGTTACTAATTCAAGAATTGCAATGATTCACTTAACAAATGTGGCAAGAAAAGGCAGAATATATACATCTGGCCAGGAAAGCTTGCTAGTAGTCTTAATACATTTACTGTGTAGACCAGGGCTGTCAAACCTGCAGCCCACAGGCCAGATCTGTCACGTGCTGGCCATGCCCATGCCTGGTTTAGCAAAGGGGGGGGGAGTCGTGATATATCACATGATGCTGTCGTGATGATGTGAGTTCTATACCAGGGATGTGACATTCCTGGTATAGACCCTTAAAATGTTTGCAGTATAATATAAAATGCTTGAATTTACTACTCCTGAGCCAAAAGGGCAAGTATGTTCTCATAGGGAAGCTTTCCAACAGAGCAAATGGAAAAACATTCAATCAAGCCTGGTACAATATTGTGTAATATTTAAGCAATTTCAAAGTGAAATGATGTTTGGTTGGAAATGCTGTTTGAGTCCTAAATTCCGGAGCAAAACTATTAGAAGCTGAATTCAGTTGATTTTGCCATTCTTGGGCAGGTTACATTTTTTAAAAAGAATCATGGCACACACTGCAATTTAACTAATGGGATCTGCTTCTAGCCTAAATGGAATTTGTCAGAGATTATTACAGTAATCAGGTCTATTAGATAAAAGTTCAGTTTTAACCAAAAATTAAAAATTGTCACCCAAGCATGAATCTCTCTACCTTTAGTAGAGAGCCAGTTTGGTGTACTGATGCTGTGCTAGAAACCAAGAGAGTATGAGTTCTAGTCCTGCTTTCTGCATGAAAAACTGGCTGGGTGACTTTGAGCTAGTCATATTTTCTCAGACCAATCCACCTCACAGGGTTATTGTTGTGGGGGAAGTAGGAGGAAGGAGTGTTCTGCATGTTTGTTGCCTTGAGTTACTTATAAAAGAATAAAGGCAGAATTTCCTTTAAAAAATCTAATAAAGTAAATTAGCCTCCAGCTGAAGGATGGCATTTGGAGCCCATTGGGATCTGAAGTATATTTGCTCAGTGATATTCCCTTGGATGTTCCAATTTTTTGATCCAGAGTTTTGGAGGAAGAAAAATAGGCCTTTGTGCTGTATAATCAGAAGATTACAGTGTTAAATTAGATTCCGTAATGTTTTTCTGAGAGCAACTGGTATCTTTGATAAGATCATCTCTATAAAGTCACTGAACCTTTGCTAGCCACTAGAGAGATGAGAGTCCAGTTCTTACAAGTCTGTAAACTAGAGGTAGAAAAGGAGAGCAGCTAATTAAAAAGCTCTGCCAAATCCGGGTCAAGTTACTTACTATCTGTAAGATGCCCCAAAGGGTCCATCTTACTTGCAGGCCTGTGTATATCTTCTGTGGCTTCTAAATTAGTAGTAGGCATAGTTGGAGACATAAAATTTACCTCACAAGATTTTCTCTTCAGATGGAATCAAAGGTACTCTCAAAATCCAAGTGCAACATAAAGTGGTAGGTTTACTTAAGTATCTTTCACCCATATGTTGTAAGACTTAAACGTTCCTGTTCTAAAGCCTATTGCTCCTTGGACAGAATATTCTGTACCAGCCAGCCTGAAGTTGCATACATAATTTCTTGGCATATAGATTAATTATGCTCAAGAGGCTTATGGGGTAATTAGCCAGAGCAGCTTTACTGAGTTTCTTAAACCTAGGAATGATCACTTCCAGTATCCAGGTGCTAGATGTGAGGACAATGGTTAATCGTGTATTTTCAATGTGTGTGCTTTTTATTGCAAATTGTGAATTTTCTTTTTTTTTAATTGAAAATTTTAAAAAAAACTTTTACAAATGCTTACTTCCCTCCCCCTCCCCTCCCCACCCAAACCCCACCCCTCCCAACCTGCCCTCCCCCAATTTCCCAGAACCAATACAGGGTATAAATCTTTAACAAAAATATTCTAAAGTAAACTTAAAAGTAAAAAAAATTAATATCCTCTATCATTTGAGCTTTAACTCCTCTTTGTTAGGCTAACTCTAAACAGATTATGTCATTCCTTGTTGCCTCAGTCATAAGGTATCTGGAATTTCTTAGTCCCATATTTATTTTGAGTATAGTCAATCCATCTTCTCCACTCCAGTTTATATCTCTCATTTGAATGGTCCTTGAGATATGCTGATATTTTAGCCATCTCTGCTAGGTTTGTTATTTTTAATGTCCATTCTTGAATAGTAGGTAAATCTTCCTTCTTCCAGTATTGCGCCACCAAAAGTCTTGCTGCAGTTATTAAATGCAAAATCAAGTTAGTCTCTATAACTGTACAATCAGTAATTATACCTAACAAAAATAACTGAGGGGTAAACTTTATCCTTTTTTAAGAACATTTTGCATAATCCACCATATTTTTATCCAAAATGCTTTAACCTTTTTACAAGTCCACCATATATGATAGTATGTAGCATCAGCGCAATCACATCTCCAGCATTTAGGTTGTAAATTTGGATACATAGAGGCCAGTTTTTTAGGATCTAAATGCCATCTATAAAACATCTTATAAAAGTTTTCTCTCAAATTTTGGGCTTGTGTAAATTTTACATTTCTTACCCAAATCTTTTCCCATGTATCCAACATTATTGGTTCTTCAAAATTTTGTGCCCATTTTATCATACAGTCTTTAACTAATTCTGTTTCCGAATCCATTTCTATTAATACATTATATAGTCTCTTTATATGCATTGGACTCTGATCTCTAATATGTTTTAATAAATTATCCTCGTCTTGCATAAAACCAATTTTTTGATCTTTTTTCCATCTGGCCTGTAACTGCCCATACTGAAACCATGTTTGAATTGCCTTTTCCTCTTTTAGTACATTCAAGGGTTTTAATTGTAATACACCTCTTTCTAAGGTAAGAAGCTGTATGTAATTACATCTTGTTTTTGTACTATATTTATGTTTTCTATTGCTTGTCTAGGAATTGCCCACATAGGTATCTTATCCTTTAGTTTATATTGATATTTTTTCCAGACCCGCAGTAGAGCATTCCTTAAAATATGACTTTTAAAGTTCTTGTCTACTTTTTTGTCATATAGCAAATAAGCATGCCAACCATATACCAAATCATGCCCTTCAATATTAAGTATTCTATCATCTGTTAAATTAATCCAATCACTAATTAGTGATAAAACTACTGCCTCATAATATAGTTTTAAATTTGGTAATTTCAGACCTCCTCTCTCACGCACATCTTGCATTATTTTTAGTTTAATTCTTGACTTCTTCCCTGCCCATACAAATTTATTAATGCCCTTCTGCCATTCTGGCAAATTTGCATCTTTTTTAAGTATTGGTATCATTTGAAAAAGAAATAAAAATTTAGGTAAAACATTCATTTTCATTGCTGCTATTCTTCCCATCAAAGATAATTGTAATTTTTCCCAATTTTTCATCTCTGTCTGTATGCTGCGCCATAGTGGCTCATAATTATACTTATATAGTTTCCCATTTGAGGTTGAGATATAGACTCCTAAATATTTAACCCTTTTAACTATTTCATACCCTGTCATTCCTTCTAATTCTTCCCTTTGTTTAGTATTCATATTTTTAACTAGCATCTTTGTTTTCCCTAAATTTATTTTAAATCCGGACACTTGGCCATATTGATTAATCATACTCATTAAAACCTTACTAGATTCCTGTGGTTGGGTTAATGTTATAATCAAATCATCCGTGAAAGCGCATACTCTATATTCTTGATGCCTAATCTTGATTCCCTGTAAATCATCTGATCCCCGTATTTTGTTCAACAATAATTCCAGAGTTATAATAAACAGTAATGGGGATAGAGGACAACCCTGC
Organism: Thamnophis sirtalis; assembly: GCF_051295495.1. Classification (NCBI taxonomy): domain Eukaryota; kingdom Metazoa; phylum Chordata; class Lepidosauria; order Squamata; family Natricidae; genus Thamnophis; species Thamnophis sirtalis. Next base: position 80,668,771 of record NW_028261382.1, read on the forward strand.
CTTGTACCTTCCTCAATTTTAAATGGATCTGTTAAGCTTCCATTGACTATGATTTGAGCTGTTTGTTCCTGATATATTGCTTTAATTGGTTGTAAAAAATGCTCTCCTATTTGCATTTTTTGCATTATTTTCAATAAAAATTGCCAATTCACTCGATCAAAGGCTTTCTCGGCATCTAGAAATATAAGTGTAGCAGGGATTTGGTTATTCTTTCCCAAATATTCCAGTATATTAACAATTTGTCTTACATTACTTCTCATTTGTCTCCCTTGTATAAAACCTGTTTGATCATTATGAATCAATTACTGAATAACCAACATTAACCTATTCGCTAGTATTTTAGTAAAAATTTTATCATCTACATTGAGTAATGATATAGGTCTGTAATTTTTTGGTTGAGTAAGATCTTGATCCTCTTTTGGTATCAGGGATATAAAGGCTGTTTTCCAAGGTGGGGGTACCTTCCCTTCCATTTGGATCTTATTAAATAGTTCCTTAAAAGGTTCTACCATTTCTAATTATAAATTTTTGTAATAAGCCGATGTCAGCCCGTTTGTACCCGGTGCTTTCCCTACCTTTAGCTGTTTAATTATCTGGAGAATTTCCCCCAAAGTTATTGGTTTATTCAGTCTCTCCCTCTGCTCGTCTTTAACTATGGGCATTTTTTCTTTATCCAGGTATCTATCTATATCTAAACCTTGTATTTTGTCATTCATGTACAGTCCTGTGAAAAATTCACAAAAAACCTTTTGAATCTCATCCTGTTGATACACTTCCTTCCCTTTATAATGTAATTTCGATATATTGCGAGATTTCTGCTTCTTCCTAATCAAATATGCTAGCCATCAACCAGATTTATTGGTGTACAAAAAGTGTTATGTTTTGCGTATAACAAATTAGTGGCCACCTGGTCTAACATCAGCATATTAAATTGCTCTCTTAATAAAGTAATTGCTTCTTTAAATTTCTTATCTCCTGGTTTTAATATTAACTCTTATTCTCTCTTCTTGATTTCTTCCTCTAGTTCGATTCTTTTCCCCTTGTTTACGTCTATGTAACTTATTTAAATTTATTAGAACTCCTCGCATATACATTTTACTTGCATCCCAAACCATTTCCATAGATGTACATATTCATGTTTTTAATTCATATTAAAAACAAAATATTCTCTTAACAATTTTTATATTCATTAATATTTTTCTCATATCTAAATAAGTTTTCATTCAATCTCCAAGTCCTTCTTGCTTGCGCCCCAAATTCCAACTCCATCCAAACCAGATTATGATCTGATAAAGCTCTGGAACATATCTTTGTCTTCTTTACCTAGAAAGCAAATCATTGGTTATTAGTATAAAGTCAATCCTAGAAAAGGATTGATGTCTATCGGAAAAAAATGTAAAGTCATGTTCTTCTAGGTTCCTTTCTCGCCAGATGTCTCTCAGCTCGAAATCATCCATCATATCAAAAAAGGGCTTGGGTAATTTCCCTCACATTTGGATATTTTGCCGAAGACCCTTCTTGTCTTTCTTGGTATCCATAACACCATTCCAGTCACCCAATAATATGCAAGATCTATAGTCCCAATGTACTAACTTTGTATGGAGCATTTTATAAAATTTATCTTGTTGATAGGGAGCATATATTCCCATTAGAAGTATTTTTTCCCTTCTAATACCAGTTCTATTGCAATATATCTTCCTTGAGAGTCTGCTTCAATTAATTCGGCTTTCATGTCCTTTCTTAAGTAAATAACTATACCATTTTTCTTCTCAGGAGCAGAAGCTACAAAGTGTTGTCCAAGTCTTGTATTAATCAAATATTTCTGATCAGTTGATCTAATATGAGTCTCTTGCAAGCAAATTATATCATTCTTAAATTGTTTCAGATAATGATTTATTTTCTTCCTTTTCTGTGGGGAGTTTAAACCGTTGACGTTCCAGGTTAAGAACTTAGTTGTCATCTTTAGCTCCCTGAAGCTTTTTAAGAGCCATCTGGAAATCCTGTAAGTGGGCTTTCGGCTTGGCTCCACGCACTGCTTCTGACCTACAACCTGTGAATTCTTGGACGGTAGCATGTGTTTGTTGTAAAGCTTGTTGCTTTTCTAACTCTTGTTCCATTCGCCTGGTAATCACGTGGGTTTGTCTTTGCTCCTTCGCCCCTTCTAGTTCTGAGAGAGGAAGTTGGTCCAGCCTTGGTGGTCCTTGAGTAACTTGCTGTCTATCCTGTCCTTCTTGTTCTCTTTCTCTAGGTCCGGGGAGGGGGGGATGTCCAGCCTTCAGTATATTATTGTAAAAATCTCGAGCCTTCCATACTGAGTTGAGACGATATCTTTGCCCCTGATAGGTATCTGCAAGTCCGGCTGGGGCCTCCCATCTGAACTGTAGCTGACGATTTTTGAGCTCATCAACTAAGAAGGCATAGTCTTTCCTCGATCTCAACATTTTAGGTGGTATTTCCTTCAAAACAGTCATCTCCTGACCCCCAATTTGAAGCTTGGTTTTGTAAGACTCTTGCAATATCAAATTCCTCATATCTCTCGTAGCAAAGTACACCACAATATCTCTTGGGAGTTGCTTTTGTCTGGTGAGCCAGGAATTAACACGATATATCTTGTCAATTTGTCAGTCAAAATTCCCTCCTGACCTTCCCATCAATTGATCAAAGGCTTTTGAGAAAATCTGCTTCAAATTTTCTTGATTTTTCTCATTGAGGCCTCTTATCCTTAAGGCAAATTCCATCTGTCTATACTGCAACATTATAATTTCATTTTCTGCATCACCAACCTTTTGTTGAACCACATCCATTTTCGTTACCAAATTAATATTAGAATCATTAAGATCTTCCGATCTATCTTCAATTCCACGGACATAACCAGATAGGTACTTAAAAGCCTCAAGAATATCGTCTCTAATTTGCTGGTTCCAAGTCTGAACCGAGTCCATAAGCTCTTCTGACAATTCTTTATGAGCAGCAGATATCTCCTCCTTTATTTTAATTTCCATTGCAGCTGCATGATTTTTTAAAGCCTCGGCTAAGGCCACGCTTAGTTCTTTTTGCAGTATTTCTCTGGTCAAAGGGTCCCCTGCACAGGTAGGAAGAGTTTTTTTTTGGGGGGGGGGGAAGTAGTGACTGTAATTTAGACTTAGGAGCCAGAGAATTACCAGCGCTTTTTGACACATTGGGGGGGGGCAAGTTTCTCCTGCTTAGAAGCCATTCCAGATTTAATCTTCTCCACCCAGTTACTAAATCCAGGCAAGCCGCTTGTCCAGAAATTACTATTTAGCTTGGTAATAAATCACTTCTATTTTATTGATCTTTAAATGTTCTGAGCTCCGTAGAAAACTATGTCTTCAGAGCCTGACCCCCTCCTACAAAGCTGTTCGGCGCCATTTTCTCTGTATTTCTAGCAAGTAAATTGTCAAAAGGAATTCTTTTAAAAATGGAGTTAAAGACTTATACATACAATTAGAAGTTCACCAGTATCAGTTCTGCCTGTTTTGAAATCAGTAATAAATCAATCTTTGAGCTGAGGGTGGACATGTACCTTCGTTCTGCAAAAAAGACAGAAGAGGTCCTTGATGCGGAGAATCTAGTATGTTACCGGGCGGCTCCATCTTCCCACCCCAGATTTATGTTCTGGGGGGTTAAATGGAGCACTGCCCACACATAGCTCTCGCCTTCTTCTCCTTTGCCCGGAGAAGAGGTAATCAAACTGTCAAACAGTTGATGGATACTGTTTAGATAGCTTAACGCAGCCAAGGATCCGGAGCTGTTAAAAGGATCCGGAGCTGTTAAAAACAACAACCCCCTCAGGCCCCCGCCCAAACCGGAAGTCCGCAAATTGTGAATTTTCTATAGAGAGATAATTTCAGTTATTTTTTTAATCCTTATCATGATTTCTTATCTAGAATTCCAGAAATAACAATTCTAGTTACTTTAGAAAATTAAAACACTTTCTTAATAATGCCTAATTTCTATAATACGTTGTTTTTAAAAACTATTTCTAAATTACTAATTAGAAACATAGAAAGTTGTTTGCATATACGCTTTACAAGAATAGATCAAAATAGTTGGGAATAAATAAAACATTATTTTCTTTTTTTCCCAGTTGTCAAAAATTGATATGACTGCACATTTCTGCATGTAAGTGTTAAATGCTGTATTTGGACTTGGCCTATAATTTCTGATGAGATATCTGTCTATTCAATAGGTTCCTGGGTAGAACTGCAGATGAATGGGAACGGGAATGACAATGACAACAGCAATGCAAAAAATGGGGGTCTAGAACATGTTCCTTCTTCATCTTCCATCCACAATGGAGATATGGAGAAGATACTTCTTGATGCTCAACATGAGTCTGGACAAAACAGTTCAAGGGGTAGTTCTCATTGTGACAGGTAAGCATTTATTGTTTACATTTTAAAAATATTTTGGAATGAGTTATTTTTTGGAACTGTCACTAGTATTTCATTTTTTAGAATGCAGTTTTAGCTGGACTTATGCCTCGTATTAAGTCAGAGGTTTTTTTTTGTGTGTGTGTGTGTATACATTTTATATATGTATATATATGTAGATAGATAGACAGACAGACAGACAGAGAAAGAGAAAGAGTTGCTATATAAATATGTAAATTGCTTTTTGTGGACTTTGAGCTTTTTCAATTTTATTAAAGTTTTTTGTATTATATAAGGGAGGCTAGAAGGAAATTCTGAAGGAAAAATATTTTGCAGTTGGGTAACTGCCCCGGATAATCAATAGTTGTTTAAATCTACTGTTTATTTTTGAAGAGCCTTTGCATTAGATACTTACTATTTATGGAATAGTTTGGGGCAGAAACCTGTTTCTTTACTAAAAATAATTATGTGGACAAGAATCCATTATGTTTATATTGTATTTTGTTAAAGTGGTGATAAACGTAACAAGGCACTAATACCATGGAATTAAAAAGTCAGTCCTTCATTAGTACACTAGGTCTGTGATGTGTTATATTACATCTGTGCCCTCAAATTGACTGCTTCTGTTAAAGATGATATATTCACTGCTTAAAAGTTTGAAGCCTCTTTTAATGAAATGTTCTTTGTGGCCTGAAGTTGCATGTGTTAGGAATTCATGCTAATTCTCTGTGCGGTTATTTTACATAAGAAATTATCTACTTATTATTAGAAGTCACAAAGATAATAAAACTAAAAGCACAACACTAGCTTTTTAAGTATTATAAAAATGTATTTTTTTATATAGTTACATTATAGAAATAGAAGCATGCCCTGCTAGTAATCGTTCATCTCTTATGCATCTGATGATTAATTCTCTTAATCAGATTAAAGATGTCTTAAACATCAATTTAAGTCCGATGCTGGTATGTTGCTTACCAAGGAAGAGAGCTCATTCAGGAATGAGATACTCAATGATTTAGTGGAGGTGGGTGTGACTGTATTTCCTCCCAGAAAACAACAGAGGAGGAGTTCAACTCCTATAAAGAGGAACTCCTTAATAAAGGAAGGAGCAAGGGAAAGGCACATAAGCAGAGACAAGGAAAGTTTTCCAGTAGATATATGTGAAAGTTAATTATCAAATAGATAGGGTAAACAATCTGATGCTAAATCAACCATTATCAAAACAAACAAACAAAAAATGAATTTCCTGTCACAAAAAGAATAGCTTTATATAGAGTAGATGGAAGAAAAAGTCTCAAGCAAAGTGAATGTTGATTATTTTAAATATAACTCACATTTAATATCCAGCAGTTGCTGAAAAAATCCCTCTTCATAACTTTTCTGCAATAAATTACTGATCAGAAATTACTGTATTCCTATGTGCCTAGTTAAGTTATTTCAGATCCACTTGCCAAGGACAGTCTTAGCAGCTAATGCTGTTATCAATTTTGAACATAAATGTTTAACTATCTTTGCAGTCCTCTGAGAAAGCACCAGATAAAAAACTGTTTGAATTGAATTTTCTAATTTAGAGAAGGCCGACCATAGCCATAACTAACACATTAATGTACAATCATTTGTTTTATACTGCAGATATATCAATATTGGCTTTTTCCTCAATTAAAATTATAAAGTAGTTTCATGCGCATTTATTCAATTTTGGCCCTGCCTGTTTCCTCAGAAAAGAATTAAGAATGCTCTTTTCTCATTGGGCCTCTCTTAACACCTGTATTCCTCCCGATAGACAAGAACTACCTGTGAGGAAATAAGTCTGATTTGGAGATCCTTCTGGACTCATGTTTCCTCCTCAAGCAGGTAGAAGCTGTGGCAAAGAGAACTTTTGCTCAACTTCAGATGGGGCAATAATTGCAGTCTTAACTCTGCAGAAGGACCTGATTGCAATAACTCTTGCTCTCATTATCACTTAGTTTGATAAGCACAATGAATTTTGCAAGGTAATTATCAGTACTTTAAAGGCTACTTGCAAACTATGAGCTGGTTTCCAGGTGCAATTTAAAGTTTTGAGTTTTAAATCTGTGAAATCTTTTTTGGCTTGATACCAGATAATTGCAGGACTGCCTACTCCCAACTTGAATAGATCCAATCTACTAGATCTCTTATTGAGAAATTCCTTGTAGTCCTTCACTTCTGACAGGAAAGGAAAGGAAAGGAAAGGAAAGGAAAGGAAAGGAAAGGAAAGGAAAGGAAAGGAATATCCTATGGGTGTAGAAATCAGGCTATCCCTTTCTTTGATAGCTTTCAGGAAGAAACTTTAGGAAGCTAGTCTTTAGAGAGTTCTAATGATACAACATACTGTATTGTCTTTTTATTTATATTGTATTGATCTTATTCCTGTTGTATCTAAAGGTTTTATGGTTTAGTGATTAAGTTGCAGTTTTAAAGTACCACAGATATTTTATTATCTGAGCCACTAAAAACTGTCAGATATTAATAGGATAGAAAAACATTAAATGCATATATATTTTGTAATAGATGTAAATGAAAACAAGCGTAACAATGCTTTGTAATCACATTCTATAGAAAAATAACAATGATATCTTTCTTTTCTTTTCAGTCCTTCTCCTCAAGAAGATGGACAGATAATGTTTGATGTGGAAATGCACACAAGTAAAGACAATAGTTCTCAGGTAATTTCGTTCTGTTTACCTACAATCCTGTTTGTGAAGGATTAAGGTAGCACAATTTAAAAACTCTTCTAGCAGTGAGTTTTTATTCACTATCTAATCCTGATAAATGATCTGATTGCTGTATTTTTTTTTCCAGTGGAGAGGTACTCTCTTTATTTAAAATGAAGTTTTTGTGCTCTTACAGGCATTTTAACTTGTATTGTTATGGCAAGAAATCTTGATAACATACTTGTGTATCTTTGTGCCTCCCAGAAATTATCAGTCAGCAGCTGGTTATTTAAGACAGCTTAAGATAATATATTAATTTTTGTGGCAGGGTAACTAAAATTACCCTGAACAAACTTTTTGGATATTAATTAAGAATATTGCTCTCATTCATAAATACTGTAAGTCATATTTTTAGAAGTTGTTCTGTAGTAAATTGCCTGCAACTTTTAGATGTTTGTTTAATCTCATGGATACTTAAATCAATACAATTACACTTAACTGCTATCTAGGATTTCAGGATCTGTAAGGTTTAGGTCCATTGTAAACTGAATCAAAAAAGTCAAAGCAATAAGAATATTATTAAATATAGAAAGAGAAGATGACCGGGCAAAGAGATACATTACTTTTAGATAACTATGTACCAAACAGATTATTTGTTCAGTTTTTGTCAAACTAAGTTATTTTCCCAGCTGTATTTTAAGTCTTTTCATTTCAGACCAACTTAATGGCTTATGTTTATTCTTTGTATTATGGTAATTACTTTTTGAAATAAAAGAATGCATTTGATAAAGGCATGCTGTGGGTTATATAAGCAAAGCACGGTTTCTTATAAATGGCATAAAACTGGTTAAAATGAAATCTTTTAGTTGTTGTTCCTGAATGGAATTTTTATAAAATTCTCAGAATTGCCAGCATAGTCTGCCTATCTCCTGATCAATGCTCTGTAGGAAATACCAAGAGGAACAATTGAACTAAACGAGTTACAGAATTTATTCATTATGTATTTTCAGTCTGAAGAGGAAACAGTAGAAGGCGAAAAGGATGTGGACGTTTTGAAGAAAAGTGCTGACTGGGTATCAGATTGGTCAAGTAGACCAGAAAACATTCCTCCCAAGTGAGTTGAAATCCTTTGTAATAAATATACTTTTGTTGAGAAGAAATGTTGATTGCAACAGAATATTAAAATAATTATTTTAATTATAAGTTTCAGTAAGCTAAGAGTAAACAACAACCCAATCAAACAGCCACCAAGACCATTCCCACCAACACTAACTGGGCAAGCCATAAAATGAGAGCAAACCCCACTCCCTTGTAGCACGGATGAGGTTACCTAGTTTGGTAATGATATATCTGAAAGAAAACAACCAAGCTCAAAGAGCACCTAAGACCCTGTAAAATAATTTTAAAAAGTAAGCTCAGATTCTGAATTTCATGTTTGTAAGGATATAAAAATCCTATCACAATTTCCATCCATCCTTATTAGAGTGCTTCTGTTGAAGAGTAGCTACTCATAGGAGTCAAAGAAAACAACATCCTTTTATAGTATTTCTAGATAAGAAAGATAGAAATAAGGATGAAAACACTAATTACTCTTTCCCTGGCTTTGCATCAGCCTCAGAGTCCTAGTTACAATATGCTCAAAATTAAAAACGTGTTTTCCTATCACACCACTGTGGTTCCATAGGTTTCTGCTAAATCATTTCAGGTTGACCAAGGTTTGACAGAAACAAAACCCAGAATGTTTCTATTCCATATTTTGGCCAAACCCAAAGAGATTTTACGGGTCATGTAGCCAATACATCTGTGTGTAGATCCCTCTTTCCTTCTCTCCCCTCAGGACCTACCAGAGCAGCATAGTCTACTATCCAATCCTACCCTTACTGATATTTTAGTATAGGATATCCCACCAACCTGTCCAAAAAATTACCTTTCAAATGAACCACCCAAAACCAGCTGTTTGGAAGTATTTTGCACATTCTGGGTCCCTTTCAACGGAGCTGCCAAATTTTAGCTTTGCAATTTTGGGGCAAGAAATCCACGAAAGCTGTTGATCATAATTTAGATGTAGCAGTTCTTTATCACCTCTACCTTAATAAAAGCAGAAAAAAGGAAAATGCCCCTCCATGATGTAATTTTTGAATGTCGTCTTACTACTTTTACAGCAGAGCCATTAAAATGTTACTCACTGCTGCGTTCCTGGGGATTAACCATCAATTTGCTTATTTTTGTTGCCTTGCTTGTTAACACAAATACCCTGGGTTTGTTTTCTAGAAATGAATCAAACCTAACTGGAGTTCCTCTTGATATAAATTGCCTATTTTTATAAGAGTGAAAAGGGTGCTTTGTTCACCAGCAGCATGAGAACATAACAGTTTCTGCTCCTGTGGCCCTCTATAGTCTGATCTTATTACATATTCACCATGGAAGCAAAATTGTTCCGTGCTTGAAAATATCGAAGAAGTAATTTAGCAAGACTTAATAGTTTAATCATGGCTCACTAATTTGAATTTGTTCATTTCCTTATTTCTGCTAAGACTGATCTGATATTTCTTGGATACACAAGAATGCTGTTCTGGTTTAAGATTCTTAAATTTGAAGAAATATCTATAACAAAATGCAAATAAAGTTTGACATGCAGATTTCCTGTTATGTAAAATTGGGATGATTCTGTTAGAGATTTCTCAGCTATTAGTCCATGTTTTCATGTCTGAAAGAGGGCTTTCCATTACCGTTCTTAACTCTTGCTTTATTGTTGTTTTCAAGTATCAATATATTCTATACAATATATTCTATCCTTCTCCCCTCCCCCCGCTCTTTCAGGGAGTTTCACTTCAGACATCCTAAACGAGCAGTGTCTTTAAGTATGAGAAAAAGTGGAGCTATGAAAAAAGGTGGCATTTTCTCAGCTGAATTTCTTAAGGTTTTCATTCCGTCTCTGTTCATATCTCATGTTTTGGCTTTGGGACTAGGGTAAGTATGACTACATACATTGAGTGATCGGAATGACAGGATTATTTTCAGTGGTTCTTAAGCTTTGAATTCCAGAATTGTTCCCAGCAACTTCCAAGAATAGTGCTGGTGAGAGTGCCAGTGTTTTTGAAAAGAGAAGAAAATAAGCATATCCATGGCTAGAGCAATATTGTATAGCAGAGTTAGTGTAGGACTGCCTGGAATGAGAGGGACATTATAAAATCAGCTGCAGAATGGTGGGAAGAAAAACCCTACAATATTTTCCCATCATTCTACTATAGAGAGAAAATTAATTCCTGCTATTGCTTTTCCGAAAGCTCCTCCTGGGTTTCTTTGGATCTCTGTGAGTAGGTTCTTCCTTAGTAAGAATGGACGTTAAATAGGAAGTGTTACTTTAACAACAGAATCCAGAGCTAAACTGCAAGAAGTATTTGGTTAAAGGATGGATGTACATTATAGATGTCATGAAAGCTTTTCTTAATAACAATTGGAGTTACCCTGATGAAAAAAACTGGGGACCTTTTGGTCGTAATGAGTGGAAGATACATCGAGTTCTTCTTAGCTGCCATGTATATAATATCCCATCTTGAGGGATTTGTTTTTCCTTTGAGCTTTTATTAAGCAGCCAGTTTAGGAATAAGCAGTGGAAACAATTATAAGTGTGTTTGTTACTTTAGACTTCTTGTATCCATCATTGATAAACAACAAGCACAATCCCTACACTTTGTTAAGGAACAGTTGTCAGTTTTAAAAAGCTATATATGTAATTTCCATGTTTCCTGATAATGTTACAATTACTTACCCTTTACCTTAAAAGACTAATTTGAATGGTCCCAACAATGCCTTTATGTAGTTTTTGCCTAGGGAGGAGAACATTGTAAGTGAGGAATAATACTTGTGGGATCTACTTGGTTATGTTTTGATTTAGATCCATGTAGAAAACCAGAGATAATGATTTTAGCTCTGGAGTTAATTTTCTATATCAATACCAAGGAGCTTGTAGTATTTCCATGCAAACAATTACTATTGATCTGTTACATTAATAATAATCTGTCAATGGTTATATATTCTAGAGCAGGGGAGTCAAACTGGCAGCCCGCGGCACTGGGACAAAAAAATCACAAATGTCACATGAGGCAACATAATGCCGCAAGTTTGACTCCTGTGCTCTAAATAATGTAATATATTTTATATTTGTCCAGATTTAATATAAATAAATAGCAAAGAATACTTCAGGAATGCAGGAGAAAAGTGTGCACAGTACCATGTGCTTTTTCAGATACCAGGCAACTACTTCTAATTAAAGAAATGGAAGTAGAGATAGCAATACCATTTAGGCTTATGTACCACTTCATAGTGCTTTACAGCACACTCTAAGTGGTTTACAGAGTCAGCATATTATCCCCAACAATTTGGATCCTCATTTTACCAATCTTGGAAGGATGGAAGGCTGAGTCAACCTTGAGCCGGTGAGAATCAAACTACTGGCAGTCATCAGAATTAGCTTGCAGTACTGCATTCTAAACATTATGCCACCACCACTCAGTTCCCTGCCCATGTACACAAAATTAACCATAGAGTTGCACCGTTTTACTTTCTTTGCCAACTGCAGGTGCTAATGATCATTTTCTTCATGAAGCATGTTAGCTGCACATCATGTTTGCATGCTTTGTATTAAAAAAATGGTACAAAGAAGTACCAATATTTCCTTAATACATTTTTATTTTCTTGATGGATGTTAGAATTGCAGCATAGTTTGGAAGAATAAAGTAAGCTGAAAATATCTTTGAGACAGGAAGCAGATATAAGTACCAATGTACTTTGCTTTGCATTTCATTGCAGTATCTACATTGGAAAGCGACTGACCACACCTTCAGCTAGCACTTACTGAAAGAAGCAGTGCACAAATCCTGGAAATCTTGTGATGATCTGTGAAGGAATTAATGTCCTACTAGTACCATTGGAACTTGAGACAATTCTAAGCATGATCTTCCTCCCCCGCCCCAACCTTCACCTTTTTATACATATCCCGGTTCCACTAACTCTTGGAATTCAGTATTGTGTTGGAACCCTGTGGAGGTGTTTCACTAGTTGTCTTTTCCCGACCACCTTTCGTATCCTGCAGGACACATCAGAGTTGCCTAACCGAGTTTACAGTTGCCTACATGTCACAAGGGCTTCTTTCAGTGCAAAAATGCCACCAGCAAATTATAATGATTATCAGTGATGCCTCTGCCATCTCTTTATTACAATACCAAATAATCTGCCCAGTGCTTAAATGAAATCTTCAGTATGACAACTCCCATTTTTAAAAGAGACTGATAATTAACTGCTTATAAATCAAAAATAATTAGCAGGCTTATTTTCACTCTGCAATTTATTTTGCAGTTGTCTTGGGTTAATTTTTTTTTTAATTTCAGGAGGCAAAAAACTTCACAGACATCAAAAAAGAATTAGAATTTGATTCCTCGGCAAGTTTGAATACCAAGTATCTGTCATTAGGTTGTATTTCCATGAAGTAGTGAATTTATTTCTAATAGCATTGGCCAACATTTAGGTTTTTAAAAACTATTTCATTATTTGCATGCGAAGAAATTTCTAGTATTCTTCAGCAGTTTACTTAATGGAAGTCTTCCTTTCAGAGTAGTTTGACTTGAAGTATCTTTGAAGTATTTAGATTCTGTGTAAAAAGAGATACCTGTATATTACTTGGGAACAGTCTTGCAGTTCTGATTTTTTTTAAAAAAATCACAATATTTTGAGCTGTCTTCTGTGGTTGAATTCCACTTCTTCCATATTCATGGTTTGAATCATTTGCAATTGCTGAAATCCTAAGGATTTTGGTGTCAAATCTTCGTTACAGTCATAAATAGCATAAAAGATTTCGGGTAAGTACTTAGAAATCTCACTAATGGGAATATTTTACATTGTTTTGCTTCAGATATGCTTTTCCTCTTAATTCAGATTTTTAAATTTGATATAGACCAATATTGCTAAATAGATTTTTTAAATGTTTAAGCTTTATAGCGTCATTTTGAAAGCTTTCCTTCAAATTGAGCTCTCCTCTGTATTTCATGGAGAAACTCCTATAGTTTGCTTAGGCGAATATAGAAATAGCTTGTCTTCTTCCAAAGAAGTTTTTTGACTTCATCATTCGACTGTGGTTCCCCCACACAGAAGTACTGACTTTGCCCATTTAGTATTGGATGCCAGACTAGGTTATCCAGGTGCTGTTATATGTGTGTATGTATATGTGTTTGTGGTACCTGCTGAGATTTTTTCTTCCTGCTCATGCATGTGCTCTGCATGTTAATCATAGCAGGAGATAGCACCTAGATGACTGGGCCTAGGCTTGGAAGGTAAGCAAAGTTGCGTCTGATGAGTATTTAGAGGGGAAACCACATAGCAATGCAAAGATTGCATACTAGACTTAGGGACTCAATAAAAACTGGAAGAGGTTACTGATAGGTTAGTATTTGTTGCCAAGAAAGCAACAGGAGCTATCGAGGATGTCCATCAGTAAGTAAGCTTAATTTAAAGAAGGCTTCAAATGCTACATATTGAGGTAAGCATCGCTGGTTTTAAAACTGGCAGAAATCAGTAGATTCTGCGACTTTATTAGACTGACAATAAAGCTTATTCAAAATCTTAAGAGTTGATAGACCTCTGAAAACTTAATAGTGGAAGAACAATAGTTAGTACCACTGAAATAAGTGAAGTGTGTGAAGTGAAGAGGATTTTAATGATATCCATTCCTAAAAAAGCTTTGTTTCAGCCTTGTTTCTTTATAATTTACTGGAAATCTCAATCTTTCTCTCTCTCTCTCTCCCCTCCCCCTTCCATCCAGTAAGTTATGCATATTTTTGAAAACCCATGAGAGGTTGGGGTTTTTTTGCCCTTTCAGCTTTGAATAGTAGCACTTGTATTACTTGCAACTATGTATTTATTTCCTGTGTGGATTTTGGAATAATTTTGAGGTGATTTAATAGAATAAAGATTGTTTAAAGCAACAATTAAAAACCAAGTATAGAAGTCCAGAGTACTTTTCAAAACCAGTTATCTTATTGCATTTTGTTATAATTGGACCATGACATATGTATAAAATTTGGACCATTTTTATTAAAAAGTGGGGGGGGGATTCAGTCCTGTCTAAAATACATTATGATTAATCTGCAGGATACTATTTGATAAGCTAGAAGGCTTATATGCTTGTGAATCAATACCTTCAATATTATTTAGGCATCTGTGAGATTAAAATTGATGGGAAAATGTCATTGGCATTTATGTACCTGATTACTATTGAGCTGGTTGCCACTGCAGTGTTCCAAAGCAGTATTTATTACTAACTGATTAGAAGCTTGAAATATCCTAATTTTTTATATTACAAAATGGACCAGTTTGTTAAAATTTGAAAGAGATATCAGTTGTAATGCTTTGTTTAAGTTAAACATTATTAAGTAGCTTTATACTTGTTTACAGTTTGAGGGAAAACAGTAAATGAAAAATGGGATGCGATATTTTTACATAGGATCAAGCAGAAATGCATAAGCTCGCACATTAGAAAAAGCAGCAGGCTGAACTGCAACACTAAACAAAGCAAACAAATTCAACCATTTACTACTTTTAAAAATGAAATCCTAAAACTAAGAAATCACTTTAAAAAATAATAACAACAACAACAAAAGACCTATTGCTGAAATTATTGGAGTTAAATGAGCCAAAGTGATTATGCATTCTTCATCTTTAGTTAGCACTTTGTAACATGATAATATACAGTTTACAGTACATGTATAAGGTGTAGCTATAAAATTTTGTGCCATTAAAGCTGTCACAAAACTGAATTTGGTGGTTGCTTTTTGTCAGTGTTTTACCCAATGTTTAGATGATAGATTTCTGTGGCTGCCCTGACACATTGCCAGAATGTTTTCATAAGGATCATGTTTAGATGTACCGGATATACCAAGTATTTTTTTTAAAGAACACTATTAAGGTTTTTGTATCACATGTGAATTCTGTGCAGTTACAGATATATACCACAAATGTGTAAAGACTTGAAGTTGGTTGTTAAATGTCCCATGTAACTGCAAATACATGTGTATTGCTCCTTCAAGAAAAACAAGCTTATTCTATTGAATTAAACATCGAACAAACTAGTATTTTACCATGTGTCTATGGAGATTCTCAATCATCCATTTCATGGTTGTCCCAAAGGTGCTTTTCCAAAAAGTAACTGGATTTTTTTGCTTTTTTTCCTTAAAAATATTTTGCTTCTCATCCAAGAAGCTTCTTCAGTTCTAATATTTTACCACATGCACTTGGAACTTAATCCTATTACATGTCCTGTCTTTATATTGCTTTATCCACTTGGCAAGGATGCTATCAAATCTCCAAAATACATTTGCAGTTTTCAGGCTATGTGCGAACTGGGATTCAAAGTTGTAGTTTGATGGTTATGCTTCCGATTTGACTTTTTCTTTAATTACCTATTTATTTGTTTAGCATATGGCACACAATGTCAGGGAACTCTACAAATGCAGTCCTGGCAGCCTGGATTACCTATTCCTACATTTTGCAGACTGTCCATGGGTTAGTTGTTAATGTCAAAGAATGGGGTAGGTGAAACTCCTATTTGGAAAGTATCAGTGGTGGGATTCAGCCAGTTCGCACCTATTCAGGAGAACCGGTTCTTAACTTTCTAAGAGGTTCAGAGAACTGATTGTTGGAAAAATCTTCTTTTGATTTTTTCCCCGCTTTATAGGGCTAATCCTGTAAGGAAGGCAGGAAGGAAACATTCTGGTGTTGTTTCGAGCTTAATCTTTATTGCCATGCTTACAGAAACTGCCTCTCCAGTTAACCCTTATTACATTGTAACAGCTAAGGCAAAGTGCCCATCAACCTGAGTAATGTTGAGTTGGCCACACCCACACCATCAAATGACAACTGAGCCCTGCCTACCCAACTGGTCATTAGGACAGAGAACCGGTTGTTAAAATTATTTGAATCACACCACTGGAAAGTATGCTCCCAATCTTCCCACCTTCTATATTTATAAAATCATGACCAAGGAGGTTCTTGTTGGAAAGTGAATGGCATGTTATTATGAGATTAACTTTTAGAGAATGGCTGTAGGAGAAGAACAAGGAGGACAGATTGAGTTACAGGAATGTGTGTTGGAGTTGGAAAGTGGCAATCTGTTCATAAGAGCTTCTCATACAATTAATCTCAGATGAGTTTATGGAACCTTTTAAAGCTTTTGGGTGTGTGTGTGTGTGTTACGAACCAACACCTGTGATTGGAGCTAAAAGAGGCAGCTAATAAAATATAATAATAATGAATTTGAATCTTGAGGTATATATTTGGCCTTCAATTCAATTAATGGAACTATGTAGAAGAAAAATCGAGCCTGGAATGTAAAATGGTGTAGGGGAGGACGAACCTCAAATAAGCAATATATCTAAGCATAGTGGAGTTACCATTTAAGGAATGTTTGTTCATTAATAATTAGGAACACCACTACAGTGGTTTCCTCGGTACATGTCATTGGTTTCAGGAAGTGCAACTACTATTAAAAAGGATGAGTCCCAAACAAACCACATGACTTACTGCATGACCCTTTGTTTCAGCTGGGAATAACTTCATCCCTTTTCCTATATCAGCAACTTTCCCAGCATGGCTGACTTCCTGTCCATTCTCTATGGCCATCCTCCTCCTTTTACAGAGACCTCCTCAGCATGGTTGCCTTCCTGTCCATTCCCTGCAACTGTCCCCCTCTTCCTATTGCAGTGTGTCAAGTTTGAGTACTAAACAAATTGCAAGCACTGGGACAACATTTTCGCATCAAAATGCATCAAGTATCAAATTCGATGAGTTTTGAAACAGTTGAGTACTAAGGTAGTAGCACTGTAATAGGTTATACTCTTCTATTTTGATAGAATATTTGCATCATGGACGCTAACAGTCTGATGAATGATACCGCCTCTACAAAGTAATATAGGCTCATTCAAACAAAGGGCAGAAATTTCCCTTGAGTTAGGTATATGTCTTAGTATTTGCAGAGTAAGATGGATGCAAGCATGGGCTTGAAACTTTCTCCCAAACTTGTTCTTCACTTCAATGAACATCTTACAGTACATAATTTTGATATGTGCGTATGACATCCTAGTTTTCTTCTATTGTGACTAAATAAAGTTGGTTATATGTGGTAGAATATAATCAGATTTTGTTTTGTTTTTGCTTTTATTAAAAAGTAGTTAACACTGTCAAATGTTGTCAAGTAACTGACACAAATTCATAATAATTTTCACAAACCTTGTCTTCCTTGGATGTATTCAAAGCTTTTGATCCTTTGGAACTACAATTTGAGGCTGACTTTTGCAAGATGACTGATCACATATATGCATGACTGTAATTATTAATTGAGTGATTCGACTAACCAGACTTTATTTCTTTTTGTTGATTATCTCATAAACTCTTAGAATTTGACCTTTCTTAAAAAAAAAAAAACATTGGAATATTAACCAAATACCATATCAATGATTCCTTTTACCTAATTAGGTATAGATAATCTTGTTCAGTTTTGTAGTCATTATGTGAAAAAGCTGTTATGATGACGTTTTAATATGTTACAAATATTGAAGACAAAGCCAAGAAGAATAACAACTTCTGACACACAAGTCTGGTCTAAAGTCATAGTGGACGTCAAATATAAGACATAAGTATTCCAACTCTTGAAGTCAATAGCAACCAACCAAAGCCATATACTTTGGGAATGTTCTAGACGTTTCTGGATGTTTCTGAATGTGAAATGATTCACATCAGGTTTGTTTGTATTATGGTTATCCAAATGTCCCAAATACAGTACATTCCTCAACGCTGAATTAAAATATAGCTGTCCAAATTTAAAAGCAAGTTTATTTTAAAAATTCCACAGAGGCAGATGTTAGAATGAATCAATGAATGAACCGAAGAAATATGAGTCAAATGAATAACAAAAAACAAAAAAAAGGTACAGGTAGTCCTTGATTTAAGGCCACAATTGGGACCAGAATTTATGTTGCTAAACAAGATAGTTAAGTGAGTAACACCCATTTTTATGGCTTTTTGTCCACAATTGTTAGGCAAATCACTGCAGGTATTAAGCGAATCGTGTCATTAAGTGAATCCAGCTTTCCCCATTGGCTGCCTATCCAAAGCTGGCTGGAAGATTGCAAATGGTGATCCATGTTACTCTGGGATGCTGCATTCATTCTAAATACCACTAGATTGCCAAGTGTCCAATATTTTGATCAGGTGACTGTGGGAAAGCTGCAGAATTGCAAGGACCAGTCATAGGTCACTTTTTTCAATGCCTATGTAACATCAAACAGTCATTAAATAAATGATTGTTAGTTGAGGACTACCAGAATTGCAAATCAAACAGAATAAATGAATTAAACTTCCGTTCCTTGCATAATAGGGAGATTGGAACAGGCATTTTAGAATTGATTCGGTAATTTATATAAACAGTCTAGATTGAAATTCCCCATCGATGTTCCTTAGTAGACTTGAGAGGTAGAAGAATTTTGGGTGTGTGTGTGTAAAGCTGGCTTTTCTTGTTAATGTGAGAGAGATGAACAAGCAGCACTACTTTTAGCTGACATCATGCAAGACTTGAAATATGCATTCAACGTGCCTTAAAGGCATTGGGTTAATCATCCACGGGAGAAGCATGTCACAGAGGCTGCTTGGATCCTTGAGCATAGAGAATTATTTGTATTCCAGCACAGGGTGGAGAACATGACTGTAACAGGGCTGAGAAGGGAGGTCCTTCCATGTAAAATATCTCCGAATTTCCTGGCGTGAGGGTTTCCATCATCAAGGAAACCTCCACAATTGGCTGGGATATCAGTGGCCTGATGGATGCATGCAAGCCTGGCTTATTCTCCATATGTTTCAAAGCTGAGCTGCTGTTGAAAGAGAAGCAAGGGCTTTGATGCTTTAGTGAATCTGTCTGCTCGTGTCTGAGCTCCAGAGAGACTGCTGTGCTGAGACCAGGGACCACTTAAAGGCTTGCCAAAGCCCACTAGGGGTAATATTCAGTCTGAATTTTGATTATGCTGCAGCGGGATTCCTGGTTTGATCACCCAGCTGCTCTTACAAAGTCTGGAAATGATTTTCAGTTCTTCATTCTCAATCCCAAAAAATACTACAGCCCTATTGAACACCTGCCTCTGGATTTATTTCTTGCTTAAGACAGGGCTCTGTATGTATATGTATACGTGTATGTGTATATATGTGTATATACACACACGTGTTATTTACAATGTTATGTACAGTTCATCCTTTGTTTAAGAATGTTAGAATTGATAATGATGGGGGTTTTTTGCTGCCAGAACTGGCTCATAGATTTAAAATGTATACATTCATTCACATGAATATGGGGCCTGTGTATTGGAAACAAGCTTCTTTATTCTCTCTTTTCATCACACATGGAAGATTAGAAAGACAAAAAACAGCCTAACTCCATTAACATAGTTCCCAACAATTCTACCTTGCCTTAAAGATTAATGGTAGGAAAGCCAGTTCTTTTTTCTGGTACCGGTAATTGCAGTGTGAAGGAATGAATGTATGTATCTGTTGAGAGTCTTAATTCTAATCAGACTGAGACTTATATTTGGGTGGTGTTAATCAGAAGTTAAGTACCTTGGTGCAAGAGAGTTTAGGGTAGCAACAGTTGAACTTGAAACCAATGTGAATGGGTAGCTTGAATTTCTCCAAGGTCACTTCTGCTAAGATTGGAAGGGAATGAATGAAATTCATTCATTACAGGAGAGAGGAGAATTGTGGCTTGAGATAAAATAATTCAACTAGGACAAGGAACCCCAGAATCAAATTCAGAAAGTGGCAGAGGCAAAACAGTCTAACAGCCAAGAGATTAGTTTGGGTATCAGATGATGGCATCTTCAGATCAGGTGAAGCTACTGATGAAGTATATTACCATATTTTTCAGAGTATAAGACGCACCGGAGTATAAGACGCACAAGGTTTTGAAGAGGCATTTTTTTAAAAAAAGTAGGTAGGGTAGATAGAGGGATAGAGAAGGAGAGAGAAATATAGTAGGTAGGTTAGGGAGAGAGAGAGTAGTTAGGTAGGTAGGTAGAGAGAGAGAGAGAGAGAGATACAGTAGGTAGGGGAAGAGAGAAATAGAGATAGAGAGAAATACAATAGATAGGTGTTTCTGCTGGCACAGCACTTGATCAATGTAATTCTCATCAATCAGCTAAAGAGCTTTCCAAAAGGGAAAAAAAGTTTTTGCACTCTGCAAACCTCCCCAAAACAGCCCATTTTTTATGAAAATGGGCCCATTTTTTTTAAAAGGCATTAATGGCTTTGGAGTGCTTGGGGGGGGCAAAAATGAGCAAGAAACGGCTGTTTTCCATGAAAAAATTTGCATGCATAGCCTTATGGAGGCTTATAGAGTGCTGCAGGGGGGGGGACAAAAAACAGCCCATTTCTGCTCATTTCTGCCCTCCCCAGCCCCCAGGAGCTCTCTGAAAGCCTCCATAAGGGTATGCACCGCCATTTGGGTGAAGGGACGGGGCTTCAGGAGGCAAAAATTGCTGTATTCGATGTATAAGACACACCCAGATTTTCAGCCTCTTTTTTGGGGGAGGGGGAAAGGTGCATCTTATACTCCGAAAAATACTGTAGTCTTCATATGCAGCTCTGGAGTTGATAAAATAGTTAAAACTACATGGATGTTATTCACTGATCCTGCCAGTCCTAAAAGAGGAGTGCTTTATTTTATGAAAGTACATCTGGTTAGAACTTGGAATGTGAGAAGCAAACCCAAGAAAAGCTGAAATGCTAAAAAGACAAATTACATTACTAAATTGAATATTTCAAGAATAGTTGCATGCAGAAGTACCAGAATGGGCTCCTGTAAATTACATTCAGGCCATGAGATCATACAAAGGATTGGAATGGTGATGTTGCAAAGTATGTTCCTGGTTATCATGCAATAAATGACATAAAAAATGTCTAGTGGCACATTTTCCAGCTAATCAATGCTATTGAAAGGCATAAGACTTTCTTCATCCAGTGATTACAGTGATGTAGGATTTGACATGAACTAGGAAGGTAGAAAAGGCATAGGGAGGTAGGCTTCTTAGGCAGTTACAGTTTACATGTGAAATAGATTACATACAAATAGATCATATCTATGAGAATTAGTGACTCTTGAGGTAATATTGATGTTATGCTAGTCTGTACTAAGCACAAATATGATGATGGAAGACACTGAGGAATTCTGTGACAAATTGCACAAGTTACTAAATGTGACTTCTATCATGGCTACTAATAGATAGTTAGAACACAAGCTTTGGAGAAGTTGACAAATTTAGAATTACAGGAAGCTTTGGAAAATCTTGGAATTACAGGAAGTTTTGGACAAATACAGTTGTGCATTAATAGAATTTTGCAAAGAATTCTTCATTGTCAACACATGCTCCAAATACCATAAACACAAATTCTACAACTAGAAAACTTTGGAAGTAAATCTACTACACAATAGAAAACAGATAATGAAAAAGAGCAATGCCTTAACCAGATGATTCTAAGTGCAGGTTATTCTAATCAATAACCGTTGATTATTTGTGTCAGCTATGGGCTAAACTTAAAAATCAAAGCGAAAAGGTCTTCCACCAAGAATTGACCTAAAAGACATACAGTCAGAATATCACATCAATATAAAGAATAGGTTGAGTTTGCATAAGAGAGCTTGAGTTGCTATAGGAAATGATAAGTAACATTGTGAAACCATTCTGTTTTCTATTTGAAACATCTTAACAGAGGACAGTATAGAGCAAGTCAATGCAAACATTCAACTTGGACTAGGGAGGAGCTGAAGCTAACTGGCAGAGAGCGCATATTTCATATGCAGAAGGTCATAAATTGAATTTCTGCATCTCTAGGGAAGTCTACAAAAAATTCTGTCTGCAGTCCAGAAGACTGACTCTGAGATCATACTTGCTAGATATGTGACCTGTACCTTACAAGAGAGATTCCTATACCTTACAGAGATTCTATCTGGTCTGATTGTATTCTGATTATAGACATTCCTGATAATAAATTACAGAGGTAAAGAGGCCAACAAAATTATATGGCAGCAGGAATAATGATTTGCTTCCTTTTTCATCCCACAGCTGGATGCAACCTAAACATCACACTATCAAACAGAACAAGGTTTGAATGTCTGGTTCTCCCAGATTAAGCAGATTTAATGGCAAGGGATGCAGTAGCTCAGTTTGTTGATCAGAAAGGTTGGCAGTTTGGTGGTTCGAATTCCTAGTGCTGCATAATGGAGTGAGCTCCTGTTACTTGTCCCAGCTTCTGCCAACCTAGCAGTTCTAAAACAAGTACAAATGCAAATAAACACTTCAGTCTTGAATCATGCCGGCCACATGACCATGGAGATGTCTTCAGACAGCGCTGGCTCTTTGGCTTTGAAACAGAGATGAGCACTGCCCCCTAGAGTCAGGAAAGGCTAGCACACATATGTGAGGGGAACCTTTACCTAATGGCATGTCATTTTCTCTATGCCCAAATGATGGATTTTGTTTTGCAATGAATGCTACCTCACAATTTAACTTTTACTTTCCCAAAATATTTAATTCTTCACTTGTACAAGGTGCCTGAGAATTGCTTTCTGAATTTCACTGGTAATGTTTCTGATATGATTTTGTTCTTGGAGATCCTTTCCATCACCCTCAAACCTCCTTAGCTGTTCTAACTTCCTAATAAATCTTAGGGTCCTGTTGGGATTGTATTAAAGCAGAGGAAGGCAGAATGGCTGCATGGAATAAAGAGACACACATCGTTTAAATAGATTCCTTGTATCTAAATCATAATAATAAAAATGCTGTTATTTTTTAAAAAGCATATAGCTTATGAGCTTCAGTTAAGGATTCATTGAAACATGATTGGACATCCATGGATGTCTAAACTTTGGAGCACAACTGTTCTCTGATGTAGTCAAAATAATGACTCAAAGGAAAAGAAGCAAAATACAGGCATTGCTTCTTGCTGCCACAATAATGAGAAACTGGATAAAATGTTTTGAGATATAGGAATCATCCCAAATAGTATAATTTGGATAACTAATTAATGGGTAATTAATTGGGGTAATTAGTGACTCTAAATAAGAAAGGAAAGGACAATGCAGGCCTCTGAAAGGGCTCAAGTCTGTGTTTCCATTTTTGAAAATTTCATCATCTGTATTTTTTTTAAACAAATTCTACTTCATCAAACTGAAAGTGTTAACAGAGGAAAATGCAGCAGAAAGGTTAGGTGGGGCATTGATTGTTTTGAGAGACGCAGCTAGAGGCTTCCTCCTTTGAGGATTTCCATCTCAAAGATTGAATATTCAGATATCTGGACCAAATCATGCTCTAAGGCTGCAGCTGACACGCCGAGATTTAGTATTCTAATATTATTTAGTATTCTAATATTTTCTAAAACTACTTTTGTTAGTTTTTCAATATGAAGGTCTCCAAGTATTGAAAAGAAGGAAGATGTTTGGGAAAAGAGAGAGATTACAATGCAGTGGCTCCTTCATTTAAACCAAGATGTCTATGGTGTTCTTAAGGGAGGGTAATTACTGGCAGTGTGCTTTGACCTCTGGTGAACAATGAAAACATAGTGGCTAGGCCACACAAACCTAATATTTAATGCAGGAGGGCAGCAAGCCAAGAACCTTAATGATGGTCCTTTGGGGCACATTCTGTGAGATGAGAAAGCTGCGTAATGGAATAATTCATGCTTCTTGGGGGGGAGCAAAGTTTCATAGAGTGTTTTAACATCCTCTCTCATGAATCAAAACTATAAAGAGAAGTTCCCACGCTCTTAGTGCTGGGTGAGAAATTGAATAATAATAGCCGTGTGAAGTGGCACCACTCCTTCTCAAGGCCCCTTTACATTCTGAACTGTTGGAGTGTCCACATCAAGGAATCATCTCAATTTGGAAAGTCTGGTCATTATGCCCTGAACTGATAGGAGTTTGAAGCCACCTTAATTTTCAGTCTTGAACAAAGGAGCACCTGCATGCTTATCTATAGATTTACTGTGACTGAGTCCTGTGAATTTTGCTTTGATTCCGCGGGCAACTTATTTGTTGTTGTTGTTTTTTAAATTAAAGTTCCTTTCAAGTTCTAAACAGGTTCGGTGGTAATGCTTGTGATTGGGTGCACATGTTGGGCTAGGACACAGGATAGCCTCGTGGCTTCATGTATTACGTACATCTAAATTCTGTGGTTTAAAACTGTGGTTTATGATTTAATACAGTATAATTTAAACAGCTGATAGTTGCTCATTCAAGACATGGTTGTTAAAAGATTATTCAAAAGCTGTTTTTTAAAAACCATCAGGACTCAGTTCATCCTGACAAATTCAAGATGTATTTCAGCAATTGGTAAAGAATGAGGGTTCCAAAATATTTTTCAGTAGGGAAGAGAATTTCAGAACCTCCATTAAAACTGTACAATGTGAAAACTTTGAAATTTTTAAGGTGCTCAGCACCTTGTCCATGTTGGGTTCATGTAATAAAAAAGATGCTTTGTCTTGGAATGTTGACAACTAACTTTTAACTTTTTATTTTGTTGCTGGTTTGTTTTACTTTATAATGGGTTTTCTTTCTATAAAATAAGTGATATAGTATATGAATGAGATAATTGAAGTATTTTTATATGGGGAACCTCTTTCTGAAAGAAAGAGATTGTGGCAGAGTCAAGAGATAACTTTGTAACAAGTTAGGAGATGGGGATGGAAGAAATAAATGTAATTTATAGAGATTCAGAGAAAGAAAATGACCTAATCCTCAACTTATGACCCTTGGTTTAATGACCATTCAAAGTTACGACTGTGCTGAAAAACTGACTTGCAACCAGTCCTTACACTTAGTGACCTTTGCAGAATCCCCATGGTCAGGTGATCAAAATTCAGTTGGCAACTGAGACATATATTTATGACAGTTGCCATATGATGTCCATGAGTATAACCTTCCCAGGTGGCTTTCATCAAATGTCAGTGGAGGAAGCAGGATTTCCTTAAAGACCATCTAATTCGCTTAATGACTGTGGTGACTTGCTTAACCACTGCAGAAAATAAAAAGGTCACAGAATCAGATTCAATGTTCATTATCTCTTAGTGATGGAAGTTTCAGTCTCAATTGTGGTTATAAATTGAGCACTATCTGCAAAGGAAAACCTGGTCTAACAACTTTAAATGCTGGTGATCATCAGTCATTGTAAAGAGTAAGGATGATGACTTTGACAGAGTCAAAGTTGTCGTCTACGCAAAAGGGTCTGAAACGTCGCTGAAGTCTAAAACATCCAGATAACAACTATAAGGAGGAAGACCAACGATGGGATTCACATAAGTTTACCACTGGTTCACAAATGTGAGCTCATGTCACACACAGGCCTTTTGTATGTGTTTTGCTCGTGTACGTAGCATTCACACATGCATGTGGTGTCAAAAACAAGACTATATAGGATGTTTCAGAGCCTGGGCAGGTGGGTCCACC
This sequence comes from Thamnophis sirtalis, assembly GCF_051295495.1. Classification (NCBI taxonomy): domain Eukaryota; kingdom Metazoa; phylum Chordata; class Lepidosauria; order Squamata; family Natricidae; genus Thamnophis; species Thamnophis sirtalis. The sequence goes on from NW_028261382.1 coordinate 80,694,369, forward strand.
AGCAGGTTGCCACTACCGGCTCGGGTGAACCGGTCTGAACCGTCTGAATACCACCTCTGAGGAAGACATACAGCAGAACCAGACATGAGAGATTATGTTCTCGCCAATCTCAACAAGAGTAGTTTTAGCTTCCTTGTGGAGGTGTCTATCAGGCAGGGCTGGCTGACAAGCATCTTCCAAGGATCACAAAGATCACAGCCTGGGAGGAAGCACTGCCAATGTGCAGAGGCCTCTGATCCTACCCTGTCATTTCCTTGCTGTCACTTTCTATTCATAAACCCAACTCCAAGTTGGCAAACCTGGATAGGAACAGCGAGAAAGAAAAACTAGTTTTGTCTGTCTCTGTGTGTGGGGGAGAAAATCCAGAAGCTGTTATGAGAAACGTCTTTTTAATGAGAATGTCTCAAAAAGGCAAAGCCAGATCTATTTTAAGATGAGATGCCAGAAATGGGAAGCTGCCCTTCCCATTTCTTACTGCCGTGTAGAGATTAAAGTATTGCATTTCTAGGAGGAAAAAAATGGTTCAAGTTTATCCTTGGATCCAGGCAGATGACAATGATTTTGAGTCGCTCCCTGTCTCCTAGCTCATACTAGATCTGTGGCAGAAATATAATACTTGACATAATAACAGAATAACCAACTAAGAAGGGACCTTGGAAGTCTTCTAGTCCAACTCACTGTTCAAGCAGGAAACCTTATTCCATTTCAGACAAATGGCTGTCCAATCTCTTCTTAAAAACCTCCAGTGTTGGACCAATCACAACTTCTGGAGGCAAATCGTTCCGTTGGTTCTCATCCTAAACTTAAACTGAACAAATGAATGAATGATATTTATAGTATTTACTATTTAAAAAAAACCTTAAACAGCAAGCTAAAGTAATTGATGGATTCCTAAACATAACTTTAAAACTCGCAAGGCAGGAAAATGCAGTAAAGCTACTAATTTTTTGCCTTCAGCATCATAAACTAGGCCAACGATTATTCTTAATGTATCTTCAGTTATTAGGCAATGATAGCCTCACTGGCTGAACATGATATTGTACCAGCTGGCTAGACACAATTAAAAAAATGACACAGGGATAACTACGGTGGATCTGAAGGGGGCATTTCGAGACAGAGGGGCATGGAGAGTGCCAATCCATGGAGTGGCCAAGGATCGAACACGACTGAATGGCTGATGACGACAAGGATAGGTTCACTCTGTACCACATACTAGTAGCCATTAGAAACTGTTCGGCCTCTCCAGGCAAAACAAATAGGAATTATTTTAGGAGAAGTCTGTGCTAGCAACATCACCCATAAAGGTAGTCCTTGACTTTACTACTGGGGCCAGAATTTCCATTGTTAAGCATGAAAGATGACTGGCTAACTTTGAGTCAGTCACTCACTCTCAGCACAAACCATCTCACTGGTGTGTAACCAGAGGAAGGTGTGTTGGCAGATGTGGTATTCAGCTGGTTTGGACCAGTTCGCCCCAACCAGTAGCAGAAATCGTGGGTGGACACACCGACCCGCTGTGGCTCTATGTTGTCCTATTCAGGCATGTTTATGAGGCCGGGTGCATACACGGAACCGTGTGAATGAGCAAAGCGCATGCATGGAAGGTGCTGTTAGAGAAGTTGTCTTGCCAATAAGAAGCCAACCTGCTGCTGATATGCTCTTAACACTGTTGTACACCATCTTTCTTTGCCCTTACAAATTATGCTCAGGTTTCCTAAACGGCCAAATCTGGAAAGCCCTCCATTTTTTCCCTCAGCTTTCTGTCTGGCACAGAAACCTTTCTTCACTATGGAGAAAAGAACAAAAGGAATTCTGATTTTGACAAGAGCGCAATCCCCCCCCCCCCGGTTTGATGATTGGTAACCAAGGCAACTGGGCTTTCCTTGAAATAATTGCTTACTGCACCGACAACACCCACCTGCCCCCTCCGTTTTTTGCAGAACACTGTCCAAACATTGTGAAGAAAACAAAGGCAAGAAAAGGAGCTGGCAATTCCACCACCGCTGAACAAGGACACAAGTCTGGCCCTTTTAGCAAACTGTTGAACAAAAGATTAGAAATGGCTACATCCATCTTGCTCATCCTTGCAGGCTCATTCAGAATTCCCCCTTTATCTGCTAAAAAGGTTGGGAGGGGGAGGTGTTTCCTTGCCTATTAGCTTGGGCTTGTCAATTTTGGCAAATATTTGACTGGATGGATTAGTTTTCTGCTCCCATCTGCATGCCTCTTCTCCAGAGAAGCTTCTAAAAGTTGATAAATTGAAGGGGGAAATGTTACAGTGCAGATCACATAAAATGAGTCTGGGGTCCTTGCATGGGATCTCTGAATAAGCTATTGTGTGTGTGTTTGTTTTATTCTGCAAGGGGTGTAGATATAACACACACACAGCCCAATTTTAGGCCACATCATCAAGTGCCAATTGAAACTGTGTTTCAATGTATTTTTGAGATAAATGTTACTGGAAACCTTCTTATAAAGGGGATACTATATGGAGAGAGAGGGGTGCAGTAGCTCAGCGGCTAAAATGCTGAGCTTGTCGATCGGAAAGGTCAGCGGTTCGAATCCCTAGCACTGTATAACAGAGTGAGCTCACGTTACTTATCCCAGCTTCTTCCAACCTAGCAGTTTGAAAGCATGTAAAAATGCAAGTAGAACAATAGGTGGGAAGATAACAGTGTTCCGTGCGCCTTCGGCATTTAGTCCTGCCGGCCATATGACCATGGAGACGTCTTCTGACAGGGCTGGCTCTTCAGCTTTGAAACGGAGATGAGCACCACCCCCCTAGAGTCGGGAACAATTAGCACATATGTGCGAGGAAAACCTTTACCTTTACCTTAATGTATAATTACTTGTAAAGTATTGTATGTTTCTGATTTGAAAGTATATTTTTTTCCTAATCTGTTTTAAAAATGGACCTACATATGACTGTTTAAACATTCCTTTCTCTTTTCTATATTTCTTTCAAGGCCCTCAACTCAAAATTCAACCTCGTGTTTCTGAAATATCAAAATGCCTGTATCTTGTGCTTTTTCTCAGCTCAGCTGTTTCAGTTGACCTGGAAAAGATGAGGCCAAGACCACGGGTGGGCCTGAGTGAGTAGTTAGTGACAGGGAAATGGCTAGAGGCGAATCTCTAAACCAGGAGACCTTGTCTTTAGAATCTGAAGACCCTCCAATGCAACTGTCAAAACCTAATCCTTCCTGCTATCCTGAGCTTTCAGAATAAATTTGAATGTGAATTATAAATGAGTTTAATATAGCTTTTTAAAAACGTATCTACGTACAAATTTGTATGCTGCCTATCTCACTGCTGGCGTGATTCTGGATGACTTAATGCATAATTAAAAACACCTCCAAAATTCATCTAGTATTAACCATCCCAACCCAACATGCACCCTGGTGTATTTCTCATCTGTGCTAACTAATCCATCTAGATCAGAATTCCCCCACTTCCCCCCGATATTTTTTAAAAGAATAATTTGGTGCATCCATGGTTCATTTATTTGTCACCTAATAATCCTTGATCAAGGCTGCCCTTCAAACTACAGCAATACGTCTAAATGCAGATTTACACTTTTAGCATCTCATTGTAAATTGCATTGCACATCTGGATTTTTCCAGCAGGGACCCAGTTTAGAACTCTATTAAGAATTAAAAGCCAGGAACCGTTTAACACATTCAGGCTGTGAGGTTATGTGTGCAGGTCTTGGAAGAAAGCCAATGAAACACAAAGGAATTATTTTTGGGCAGAACCAGAAATATGATAAGGGCTCCCTTATTAGAGTAACACCACAAGCTCCTTGAGGCTCCTCCTTGGAAAAATTGCTAGAGCAACTTCCTGAGCTTCTTGATTCCTGTGAATGGCAGTGGTGTCTCTGTGCCCCTGCATTCAGTTCCTGTTCCACGAAACTTGCTTAGGGGGGAATTTTTCTTTTTAGTCATTTAGAGAGCAAATGCTTTGAGGAAAGAACCTATGCTTGCATGTCACAATTTGGAGAGAGGAACGGTTTGAAAAAACTGCAGACAACCAGCTACAAATGAGTGGTCATTGATGGATTTTCACGGAGATAAAGAAATTAATTTATTTGGATTCATATCCATACTGATCTGAACTCTAATATAATATAGATTATTGGATCAAAGGTGATTGATTAAGGCTCCTAGGTTCTCATCCTGCTTTCGGCTTGTAATTCTTGTTAAAGAGAAATTCTTGTCATGCTATCTGTATTAATCAGCTTCCTAGTTCAAGAAACTGTGTAATTGTTTTTCCAATGGCATTTATTTAAAAAGATTGGGAAATGAGAAAACACGGCAGAATTTGTCAACAGAGACCTGCATTCGTATATGGCTAGGAAAGCTACATGGAAGTGTCCCATGAAGAAGACTTGCTCTGACAGTCAAAAGAGTAATGATTACTTTCTGCCCCTTCTATATTTGGTTTTCCTCTAGTGTCAGTCTTTATTATTCCACTGTCCATACATGTGTTTATGGACATGTACTGTATGTCTGTGTATTCCTATCTCAACCTAATACTAGGGGTCATAATATTAAGAGGATTCTATGGTATATTGACTTGGTTAATCTTTAAGGTGCAAAAATACTTTTGGTATTCTGGAACATGTTACTAATTAAGGTGTGCTAATTAAGACCAATGCTTGATTTCAGTGTGGGGAGGCAAATGATGGGGAGCACATTGCAACAGGAGGATGTCCTGTAAGATTAGAGCTTGCATTGTGATGTCATCATGGACCTTTCATTTTAATGGAATTCTTAGTTTGCTATCGACATCTCTGACTGGGAATATCACCCGTTGGAGGGATCAGTTTCTTTCCCAGCAATGCAATCACTGTGCATCTGGTCCCCCCCCCCATTGCATAAAACTGACAGGAATGAGTAATTAAACAAGTTACAAAAACAATCATTATTAATTGAAGCAAATTTTGTGTTGAGCTATTCACTGTCAAAGCCTTCTAAACTGATTCAGGCACATTAAGCATTTCAAAGGAACAAATAGCTCACTCTCGTATCAGTCAGTTGCAGTAAATAAAGATGTTTCAAAACAGTTCCTTTCATAAACGTAATTATAATCAGTAGGGTAGCACAATAACCCAAAGTAACGTTATGTATATTCATTTGCTCTGTTGCGAAATAGCATCAACTGAGCATTGGAAAACCCAATAGAAAATGCAATGGAACAGCGAACATGCTATACAAGTGCTTATAGCCTTTTCCATACACAGGATGGAGACATTTATAGTTTTCTTTAAAGTGCTGGTTGAAGGGAGCAGTGGCAAAGAAAAAATTTCACAAATGTAGAGAGTAAGGAAGATGACCTTGATAGAAACTTCTAGGAACCATTATCTAACCAAAAGTGGTTGAAGCATTTATCATGTTCGTAACAAGGAAGTAGCATTTGGAAGTTGTCCAGGCAGAAAAGTTTACTGACTGTAAGGAGAAAGAGGCACAATATAATCAGACTTACACAATTTTGTCTTAATAAATGTAACTTTAGTCTTCCTGTGGAATTGTCTTCCTGGTCTGGTCTACTTAGTAGAACTGACACCAAATGGCCCAAAGTAACTAAGTAGGCTCAGTGAGTCATAATAAATGCTGATTTTTAGGAAAAAAGAGAGGATGAAATGGAAAAGCACATATAATATAGAAAATATACAGTATTGTCGATCTTACTGTGTCCTATTTGCCACCATGTTGATGAATGCAGAGGAGTTAAACAATATATTTCAAAACTGTAAATTCTATGATCATCTCACCCCACTAATGTGGTTATAAGTAGATATATTGGATGAGATTGGTTGTTTTCATCCATGTATCCAAGGATATCTATAGAAAATGGTAAAAATGTCAAGAGTCCAGCCATTTTTATGCATGTCACATTTAAAGTGTCACTCATAAAAAGACAAACAGCAAACAATTAGGAAAGTTATTTTTATCTGTACGCATTTATCTGTCTGTTTACCTACTAGTGAATACCTACCAGACTCCAGATATTTCTCTCTAGAAACCTAAGTTATTTCATTACAATAAACCAGTAACCGAGATCAATGCAACTTCATAAACCAAATACTATAATGATGTTCATGCAGCTAAAAACATGTATCCAGCTACAATATCAGTCACAGGTAGTGGCAATTATTTTGGTTGCTCTTGAAAAGTAGAGTGGAACCTTTCTACTGCTATGGAAATTCACTAGGAAAATCAATTGTAAATTAAATTGAATGTAAAAAAACCTTACCTGCATTAAAAAGAAATGGCCAGGAGTTCCTACAGTCTGATTGTGAAATGATTATACAATGAAATGCACAACACTCACATATCCAGAACTTGACCCTTACTCTCCTTACTCTTACTCTGTCCTTACTCTCTTAACAGTAAGGTAAGTGAAGAACTTCATGTCGTCCCTGTGTTGATTTTCCTGTTGTCTTTTCCTTTAAACATCTTGCAAAAACTTGACAAAAAGTTCAAAAAGCACAAAAGAACTCAAATAACACCTTTGTAGAAAAGTAATGGTAATACAGTAATATAATTAGAAGCACAGTTCTGCAATTTTGTGTCTCGTATTTTAACACCAGTAAAAATGTAAGATTTGATCCTTTAAATTTGAAGACCTTTATTGGTGCAAATTCCCCCATTTTTGTGTGGAATTTTGTGATATGTATTGATTGTGAATTACATCCAAATTCCAAAAGTGCCTAGACAAAAATAAACCCACTGAATCCATTGGAACTTGCTCCCATGTTACAATTGAGGTAAGACTCATTATAATTCGATGCCTTATCTGAGCAGCATCTGTTAAACCTACCTTAGCAACACCACTGTCCTATCTCACCAGGGCTTATTTTGCCAGATTCATCTCTATTCTTAGCAGCTACTCTTGGTGAGTATAATTAAATAAAATGCATTCCTCCTTATTCTTCATAAGATAGTTCAAAATATGAGACTGTGGACAATAGTGATTTGCCCTATAGCATGCATTTGTTGGATTCAAAATGTGACAAATCATATGCATTTGGTGATCTTTTCTACTCTTTGGGTTAAATAGTACTTTGCCTCAAGTGAAATAAAACTAAAGAAGATGGGATTCAATTGTCAACTTGAATATACTTAGTCTCATCAGTACAGCCATTCACTGGACATGACTGATGGCACAGTTGAGTTGAATCCCAAAAGGAAAAAGGGAGCAAAAATATTTGGATATAAGAGACACAGTCTTATAGAATAAAGATGTACTTAAAAGTACTTTGATAGTTCAGATGGCTTGCAGTCACATCAGTCTTAATGAGCACCAGTGAGTAATGGAGGAGTAGCTACAGCCTATACTATAAAGCTCTCTGTTTGAAAGCAGCCTTTTTTGAAGCCATATTTGTTGCTTGTGAGCCCATATGATTTGCTGCCATGATATTTTGAACTGTGAGTACTAACCTTCTAGCTATTATTTCTTAAGTTTTTATAACTGCCTTTCACTATCAGTTTTGCTCTCTTATATTACATCTGACATGGGTTGATTTTCTTCTGGAGTAAGTCCACATTACTCTTCTGTGAATCCCTTTCACTCTGAATATTCTGTTTTAAAATTAATGTTTAATTATACAATTTTAATACAACTTTCCCTGGTCTTATGTTTGACTCTGTGTAGAGTATCCTTGGCATCACTGCTTCTAGCCAAGCTTTGTCTCTGGTGATTTATGAAAGTTATTCTGTACTTTGCAAAAAATGTTATTTTCAACACTTCTTTTGAAATCTCCATTGGCGGCTTCTACTGACTACTTATCCAGAGTAGTGCTATTAATATTTATAAGCTTTCAATAATGCAGACTTTTGTGTATTTTGTAGACCATATGCTGCCCTCTGTCTTCTCAAAACAGCTGAACCAACAGAACTCTCCATTACACCATGGTGCTATTTTTTTTGAAGTGTGGAAAAAAAAGGGTAAACAACTTTCACCCCCACATGCATTCCTCTTCATTAATCCCCAAAGCACATGCATGAACACCCCCCCAACTCAAATTATTTTTTTCAAAAGTCACTTTTGTCTTAAAATAGTAAGTTTTTCCCCTGTCTACCATTATTTTAATATATACATTGTGTCCCATTATAAAAGCAAGGGTTTGGATTTTCTTTTGTTTTTTTTTAAAATATCTACCTTATGCGGTGATGAGGCTGAGAAAGTGGTGGGGAGAGACAGACTGAAAATTTAAATTCATGAATCTCAAATAATGAATAATGCATAGCAATAAGTGGCTTGGAGAAATCCATTTGGATAACACAATGTAGGTTAAAAGTAATAATATGTCTGAGCAGCATTCTGAATTACCTTATGTGAAGGGCGTGTCCAGAGCTTCATGCTAATTTATCCTGGAGATTTCAGAAAATCTGTGCCTACGCATCTATTTAAGTATATGTTCCATTTTTATGGCAATCCACAAAGGTTCATTAATTGGAATTCTAATATAGGAAAGTTCTAAATCTCCATGCCAGTAATAGAAAATCAATGGAGATAAATGATTGTGAAATGACCTCTTCATGCAGAGAAAATGGAGGATCTATTCTCTCATTGTGTATATTTTCTAAGATAACCATCGTCATAGCTATGGTTAACTAACTTTTCATAGCTAACCAAGAGCCAGTTTGGGCTAATGGTTAAGGCAACAGGCTAGAAAGGGGGAGACCAGGGGTTTGAGTCCCACCTTAGTTATGAAAGCAGGTTGGTTGACTTCGGTACAATTACAGTATCTCACCCAACTCGCTTTATAATTGGCTGTTTTGGGGAAAATGGGAGGAGGAAGGTGTGCTGGATACGTTCACCGCCTTGAGTTAACTTATAAAATAATAAAGGCAGAATACAAATTTTAAAAACTCTTTCAGTGCTCACTTCCGAAAGAAGCGTTTTCCCTTTCCGCGTGGTGCTGAAGGGACAGCGACAGTGACGGGCCCCAAATGGGAAGAGTTCGACTTGTCCACCAATAGCTATGATGTTTAGGCAACGTTTGAATAAGGCTCTATTCACAAATGAGTGCAAGGCAGGGTAATTTTATTCCCAGTTCTCAATATGGAAACGCAGCCCTGTTCTGCCTACAGAAGAAGGGATTAAAATTCTGTTTTAGGACAATCGTTTTCTTGGCTCTGCTCAGATGTCGCAAACTCCCGTTCAAGCTTTTGAGTTCTGCAGAGTTCCTCCTCAAGGGGATGGGAAAGACTACAAGAGAGAGGGGGCAGAGGGAGATAGGGAGAGAGAACATGATTTTGAAATCCTAGCGTTGGCCGTTAATTCCACTGTTAAAATAAAATTCAGTACTACAGAGCATGTGTTTTGCACATAAGCAATACTGCATTTAGGGGTGAAGGGTTTTAGGTAGCAACTGGGTTGGAAATAATACACCCCTAAGAGTTTAAAAAGCTGTCTAGAAAAACAGATTTGTCTTCCTTGACCAGGAGTTTTCAGGCAAGTTTTATGGGTCATGTTGGGTGGTGAAATAGTAGGGGAGTCACTTCCAACCGATCTAAAGGGCGCCTGGTTGGGGGAAGGCAGGAGATACCGTAGATCAAGGTGACTATAGGAAAACATGCACGTTCAATATACTTTCCAGCAGCTGATTTATCTAGCACACAAAAGAGACCCACTTGCCAGCCTTGTCAAGGTCAAATCTTTGTATTCTGAAAATTGACTCTCCCCTCCTCACCGCCCCAGCCAAGAAATTCTCTTCCCTTGCTTTGTCAGTGGTTTTTCTTCCCATGGCCAGCAACAAGGGGTGGGGGAAGGAATATTTTAAGCCACTGCAGTGGCAGGCACCCCATCTTTTTGACTCGGCAGTTCCACCCCTCTCTCCCGCACCGATCCCTCTGCCCAAATCGGGTCCTTCTTCCATCCATTCCTGGAAAAAGACAGTCTGCGAAAGGAGGCTTCTCCCAACAGAGGGGCGTGGGCTCCGAGGTTTCCCACGCCCGTTTTTCCCTGAGTTGGGTGTGGCTGAATTAGGGAAGACTTCTCCCTTCCAGAAAAGGGGGCGCATGGGCTTCTGCGACACCTCCGCACACGCCCCCTCCTCTTCCCACCACTTGTAGTCCAGTCCAATTCCGATTGTCACCTCATTTCCGGATCAATCCTTAATTTCTGCTGCCGAGTGAGTGGGGCTTTCTCGCCCTTTCCCTCCCTCGCCCTCCGCTCCTTTCCTGCCCACTCCCCCCGCCCCTTCCTCCTCATCTGGTTGCTGGGAACTTGAACCCAGCCCTCCCGCCGGCTGCGCTGCGCCGACCATCTTCGCCCGCCCCTCCACGCCTTTCCCCGGCGCTCAGCCTGCCAACTTCACGTCTCCGGGCTCCCAACCGACCCTTGCCTGGGATCTACCAAGGCGGAGAGAGGTAATACAAAAGGCTCGCTTCTCGCTCCTGCCCATCCCCGCTTCTAGCAAGGGCCGGAGGCTCGGTGTCTGGAGGCTGCCGGCTGGCCTGTTGTCCGCCGCTTTCTGTCGCCTCCCGAAGATCAAAGCGAGCCGGGCGAGAGGAGACGTACCCCGGGGCGAGCCATGGCCGAGAAGAAGCAAGCGGCCAAGCCCGGCGGCGAGGAGGAGGAGGAAGTGCCAGCCTTCTTCAAGAACCTGGGCTCCGGCAGCCCCAAGCCCCGCCAGAAATTCTGTGGCATGTTCTGCCCGGTGGAAGGCTCCTTGGAGAACAAGACCATCGATTTCGACTCCCTCTCCAGCGGACGCGGCTCTCCCACCGGCAAGATCGTGGCCAAGCAGCGGGACGTGGCTCACCTCGGACCCGACGCTCCCTCCGTCTCCTCGTGGCCAGGCAGGAAGGTGGAGATCCGGAGAACGGCCGGCAAGGAGGCTTTGCAGAACCTGAACGACAAGGTGAGTCGGAGGCCCGAGAAGGGGGTGGGGAAGGGGCTTCCCTCCCCAGCCCGCCCCGCGCCCAGATCCAAGGCTTGAAGGCGTTGCCGAGGCTGACTGAGCAGGTTTAAAAGACGATCACCGAGGTGGCGTCTTTGGGAGACAGGCAGAAAAAGCAAAAGACCCAGCGACGCCCCCGCCCCCACTCTTTCTTTCTCGCTAAGGGGAGATCGGAGCTCTGAGCTGCCAGCTGAGCTAGAAGGAAGCCCCACCCACCTGATGCAGCGTCCAGAGCGGCAGCTAGCAATTGCTAGACAAAGATGCTGAGTGGTAAACCAAAGAGAAATAATGGCATGATCAAATCAGTCACTCACATGATTGAAGGTCCTTTGGCCCTCTGCCTTCTGAGACCCTGGGACCCTTTCTGCTTCCCGCCCATTTAGGAGAGAACTATAAAAAGTTCTGAGCCCTAAGGACCATGTCTAATCATTGGCAACAAATTATCCCTTGTCTAATCATGGGCAACAAATAAGAGCCACTATTGATTGTGCATTGTGCCCAACATTCCATTGCAGAAGTTCTGTAGAAGATCTTTCTAACTTGGAGCCGATGCTGGTTTGTCCAGCCAGGTTTGTAGCTCACCAAAGTCTGGTTTTGTGTTCTGGAGATGCACAGAATTGGTTGTTCGTTTTTCCCAGTTACATGTGTGTCTTAATTCACTGAGTTGAGGGGATTTGTAGTCCAAAACAATAAGGATGTCCAAGTGATAAAGGCTGGCCTAAAGGCATGAAGGAACCTTGCCCAAATAGCAAAAACCTTAGTGTATTGCTAACCTTAGTGCAAATGGGTAAAAAATTTGCTCAAGTCATGGTGACAACTGCAGTAGGAGATCAAACCAAATATTCTTTAACATGGGGGAAGAGATGCTGCCAGATGCCACTATGAAAAACCCTGCAAATAGCTTGGTCCAGAAATGATGTGCACTGGAATGGGGGGCAGCAGATCTTTCAATAAATAGTTTTATAGGTGCCGAATTAATCTCACATTTTATATGTTGGAGAGAACGTTTCCTCAATACACAAGTTCTTGCCTCAACACTAGGCATCTTCAGGCACAGTGGGTATATTTTAAAGATCCTTGAGATTGGCTCAAGTTCTGATGACAACATAAAGATATCTGTATTATATTCTTAGTAACAATGTGGAAATGGCTTCCTATTACCTTCTTCAAGAATCTTGTTGGCTTCTCAGACTAGTTTACAAGATTTAGGTTTCCTGATGGCTTCCTATCCAAGAACTAGGAGATCCATGGTCTCCTGCTCACCATTTGTTTTAGCTCAGTTAAGGTGGCCTGGATGCTGCCATCTGCTGCTGAAACCAAATAAAGAGGCAGGCTGGCTATATTCACAAAGCAGACCTAACAAGGTCACACTCCAGGCTCTATAATACCCAGAAGTGTGAAATTTCTTTGTATTGATCCAATAAGTCAGTATTGTCTTAATAGAGTCATAGCAACACTTGATTTCAGAGTTTCAAACAGGACTCTTTCACATGCTAATCTGGAAATTCCTTAATCAAGGACTTTTGATATATAAAGGATGAGCTTTGTTGGTTTTGCTTTTCATTTTAAACACCCAATTTCTCTTTGTCCATCTTTGCTGAACTTATGACTCATCTTAAAAGATGTTCAAAATGGACCCATTAACTTCTATGGAGTTTTGAATTTATATTATGACAGCACCATGGCTGAATTTAAAGAAGCCATGAATGTTAAAGGTTTGCACATTAGCAAATCCCAGAAATGAGATGACTAGTTAGAGACATTCCATCTTCTTAAAGGGAAAGATACTGGGACAGCTTCAATTCATACAAACCATAGAAATTGATATCAAACATTTTTTTTTTCCAGCAAAACTTGGTATCTTTTTTGTGAAGTGTTCACTGTATTGATCTATGAATAATGTTGCTCAGATGGCAAGCTGCGTTCATTGCACAATGACCAAGCAATTCTACCTCCAGCCCTACCATAGGCAGAGGGAAGTAATTATCTCAGAAAGCTGCTTCTGGTTGCCATTGATGGGGCAGTAGATTGTGAGTCAGGTGCTTTATTATAGATTTACTCCCAGGAAAAGGAAGTTGCCTTATGCAAAACAACTTGGCCAGCTACAATTATTCTGCATGCACTCTTCCATGCAAAGCATCAATAACGTTCATAGTCTGGCCTTGGGGAAGAGAGAAAAGGGAGGGGGACTTCTATGCTTCACTTGCCAAGAGAACTAAAAAAAAATCAAATGAAATCCACAGGATGTACCGTACGAATTGACAAACAAAAGTTGCATCTACACATTCGGCTTGTTCCTGTTCAAGGTTCACATGGATGATGTATACTGAGAATGAGGAGATCTGACAGAAATTCAATTCTAGGGCTTCTAGACTTGGGCTACAATGAAGTATTTTCCATCTCATTTGTGGCTCAAGTATTTGTTCTAATCTGGGGGAAAAAACCAAGAAAAAAATGGCCTCTGCTGATTTGCATCTCTGTCTCACCTTTTGTGATTCTAATTAGGAAAGCTACTCAATTCCCAAGACTGTTGACCAGTGATATTCTCCTGCAGCCTCCTGCATCAGTGTTTCTCAGGAGCAAACTAGTTATTGGCCATAGAGATGGAAACATTCATTTTAAAAGTAACATATTTCTATACTGCAATTACTGGGAAAGGCAGAGTTTTAAAAGGATAGTATCTGCTTCCATCTCTTTGATGCATGGACTTTCTGGAGGCATCTGATGGGCAAAGAATGTTAGGTCCAATGGTATTTTTTTGGAGCAAGCTGTGCATGCTTCCAAAATAATTCAGTTTTTTCTAGTCATCTCTACAAGACCTAGCTGCTTTAAAACCTGTGATGACTTTAACAAGTAGACTAAAACTCCTTTCTCAACATTGGCAGCTTTAGGTATGCTGGGAAAATCAGCTCCCAGAATTTCCCCACTGTTCTCAGTGTTGAGAAACTTTAGCTTAAAACAGGGGTATGTAGATCTAGCCCATGGGGCTGGCCTGGAAATAGTGATGGACCGGCCCATGGTGCCTCTGCCAGCGAAAATGGAGCTCGGGAGGGTCGTGTGTAACCCTCCTGAGCTCTGTTTTCACAGGCAGAGCACTCATGCTACCACAGATGCCCCCGACACAAATGATGTCGAGCTGGCCATGCCCACCCTGGCCAAGCCTCTTCAGCCCCCCTCCCCCAAGGTCAAACACAACTGTGATGCGGCCCTCCATGAAATTGAGTTTGACACCCCTGCCTTAAAGTATTCGTGTAGACATTGTTTTCTCAAGTATACATCAAACAATGTAATTAGGTATGAGAGTTAATCTAAGTAGACTTTATTCATGTAATTAGCAATTGTGTGAATTGTTTTTAAAATGCAAGCATGAGTCTCCTACCTCACATCAATGGAGACCTTTACCTTTTTCCCATCCTGCTGAAGTACAAATCCTGGATTAAATCTTATATAAATCAGAACATTTCTTCTAGTGCAAAAGAGGAAGAGGAAGGAGGTATAGTTTTACTGCACCTGTTAGAAACTTGTTCTGACCTAGGCTTCCCAAGATCATGAAGCCAATACCTCATCCCAATAAAACCTCTTTTATTTAGGTTAAAGGGAATTTCTTTCCAGCAAAGTCCCGGCCAATAGTCTTTCATGAGATTTCACAACTACAGACCTTTATCAAGCTTGGAGAGTTGCCAGGCCGATATCTTCCAAACACCACGCTGTTGCAGCAATTACTTGGCGAGAAGTCAGGAACAGATCTTCACCCTAATGAATTGAACTAACAGTCTCCTGCAAACTCTCCTCCCCTTTCCCTCCTCTTTATTCCCAATGGGAGGGTCCATTCACCATCCACCTGTGCTTTTACTCTCCAGTCAGCCCTTGTTCCTTAGTTGTTCCCTTCTCCTGGCAGCTTTGCCCATGTGCACATCAGGAATAGGCTCCAGCTGTTCGTCTGCCCCATTGATATCCGACTCCGAAAGCAGCTAATAACTATTGGATGGCCCTTGCCCCATCTCTGCCTCCAACGCAGAGCCCTCATCAGAGCCTTTCCCAGACTCCAGGACTGGCCCATGTTCCTCCCCAACCTCCTCACTGTCTGAGTCTGCCACCAGCTCCACTGGCCACTAGCAGGCCACAACAAAACTGTAGAGCAGTGATGAAATTCATTTTTTTTTACTACCGGTTCTGTGGGCGTGGTTTGGGAAGGATACTGCAAAATCTCCATTCCCACTCCGCTCTGGGGCCAGTTAGAGGTGATATTTGCTGGTTCTCCAAACTACTTAAATTTTCCATTACCAGTTCTCCAGAACCTGCTGAATTTCACCCCTGTTGTAGAGGATGGGTAATTGAGGAGTGCACACCCTAAAAATTAGCCAACAGCTGACATGAATTTGTGAAGCATTTAAAGATTCATTAATTTTTGTAGATTGAACTGATTCAATCTGAGAATTCAATAAAAGTGTGCAAAGGTCCACGAAACCTATGGATGGATTTGAACACACAGTTTTGATTACGTCTCTAAAGTGAAGTTTCCCACAAGTGTATTGATAATCTCCAAATGAATCTGCAATTGGTTATTGAGGTGTTTCATATTTTATTTATTCTTAAAGCCAAAATAAACTAGGTATCCACTTGATTATTGTTTGGTCGTACCATATCTAACTTTGTCTTTTGTGGAAATTGTTACTAGAATATACATGCATGTACCTTTGCCAGAGAGTTGCCTAGCTCTGTCAAAAGACTGAAAGAGATTCAGGGTTGATATTCCTGAAGCTTGATGCTATGCAAACCAATTTACTGAATATTGTGATCCAGACCTACCACTGAATTTATGCTAGCAAAGTCTATGGGTCAATCATAATGGAACTTTGTAACATGAAAACCTGGTTGCTGAGTTGGATCATTGTTTCTCTATGACTATTGTTGTGATGAATTGGATGCATCTTTCCAGAATGATGTGGTGGCCTAGAGATAGAGCCCTCGTCTCACAATCAGGAGGCGGTGAGTTTGATTCTAGATAGAGTCAGATATTTCTCTCTTTGGGCATGATGAGAATATATCTGCTGAACAAAAAAAACTCTGCATTGGTGACAGGAAGAGCATGTGGCCATTAAAACACTTTGCTACCTCCATTCAGTTGCCCAGACTCCACCCTGCAAGGGATTATGGGGTAGTTAAAAGAAGATGATGATGATTGGATGCACCTCCCCAGAATTTCTGGCAATTAAATCCACCCTCACCCCCAGTGGATTGAACCCGGGATCTTCTTCTACATGTGATGGAGATGCTCTATTCAGAGTGTTCTTGGTAATGTTCAAAATGGTCTGAACCCTTGTCTGAATCATATGAACTCTTGAACCATATCTGGGTTGAAATGATTACTTATTTATACTGGAATAATATTTAGCTAACTTCAACTATTTTGTACTTCCTTTGGCAACCGCATAGCTGCACTTGTTTCTAAGCCTTGCTCTGCATCTTTGCTCCCATGTAAAAATTCCAGCTGTCTGCTGCATTGCACTTAATGGCCCGTATAATTGGCACAGTTGTACAGATGCATAAAACTTACAGGTGCCCTACAAAAATATAAACAATAAAATCTGCTGCAAGCAGTTCACTATTAAAGCAACCTTGGACTCTCCAGATATCAACTTTGACTTCCAGGATTTCTGTCCATTCTCTCCGTTGCAAATTCTTGAAATACTTCAGATTTTCAAATACTTGAAAATCTGGATTTACTGTAGATATATTACATTTAAATAGAAAGAAGAATGGAAGAAGATGAATGTATTTGTTTGTTTTTTTAAATATCAGGTTGATGATTGCAGCTGTGTGATTATAGCTCCACCCCTTTTATATATGTTACGATGCATGTAAAAAAGGAGAAGGGTTTCCATCAAGCAGTTGCCATCACTATCTTTTTTTTTCAACTATCCACAGCAGACATGCCTAGATGGAAATATGTATGACTTCTTTCACTTGCTTTAAATAGGCTTATACAAAGCAGGGGCAGCATGTGGTTATGTGATAACTATTTCAGAAACCTCGGTACACCCACGTTACACCTATCCTCCGCGAGCTGCACTGGCTACCGATCGGTCTCTGGATACGCTTCAAAGTGCTAGTCGTAACTTATAAAGCCCTTCATGGTATTGGACCTGGGTACTTGAGAGACCGCCTGCTGCCAATTATCTCCCAAAGACCCATCAGATCTCACAGGGTCGGCCTCCTCTGGGTTCCGTCCACCAGCCAATGCCATCTGGCTACTACCCGGGGGAGGGCCTTCTCTGTAGCAGCTCCCTTTGGAATGAACTCCCCGCGGAGATCCGGACCCTCACCTCTCTCCAGGCCTTCCCGAAAGCCGTCAAAACCTGGCTGTGCCGGCAGGCCTGGGGTTGATGAGTTCCCCTCCCCTCTCGACTGGTATGGCTGTGTGATTTTCGTGTATTTTAATTATGTGTACTGTTGTTTATGTTCCCTTTCCCCTTTGAGTTGTTCGCCGCCCTGAGTCCCTCCTGGAGAAGGGCGGCATACAAATAAACCAAATACAAATACAAACTTCAAAATATGAGATGCAGATTTTTGGCATATGAGAAAGATTTTTTTAAAAATTATTCTGGGTTTCTGCTCCAAAGTGCCACTGATAACTGACACAAGGCAATTGGTGTTGCTCCTGGATTCAGTGACTGGCTTCACACTTTGAAATAAATCAGTTTCCTGAACTAGGATTTATGGAATAAGTCATAAGAGGTTGGGCCCATGTGATGTGTTAGGCCACAAATCAAGGTTTACAGCTCACGATAGTCCAGATTCCTAGCAAGAAAAGAATACATTCCAGAGGAGCAAGAGACAACTCAGACCAAATACTTTGTGTAACAAAAAGAGGGTGAATATAGTAACTCCGTAATAGTTCCCAGAATGTATGCTTTATGGGGACAGCAATCTGCTTTAGTCTGGCAAGATTCTGTCTATAAAGAACAAAAATAAATCAGCCTGGAGGAATCATTACATCTTTCTTGAGTTTTGGAGTCTGACAATTCATTAGTAATGTTTTGGTCTTTCCAAGGAGGTATGGTGAACTGATGATATTCTCTGCAAAGCCAATGATCCAGGCAAAGACCAAGGAATTGGTGAGTAGACCAGTTCTTGGAACCTCTCTGGATAAGGACAAGATAGGAGGTCGCTCATATGTGCTCCAGACGGCTGCTCCCTTTGAGTAGATTGCAGGACAGTAGATTTCATCTTGCATGCAACTGTGGCAAAACTTTTTGAAGGATGCTGGGTTTGCTAACCCCATTTTCTAATAACTGCCTATTAACTATTTTAAGTTATTGAAGATGTTCAGAATTTCAAGTTCAAGAAGTCTATATCAACTTTGCCTTCACCTATGAATGAAATAAAAATTAATTATATGCTTAAGTACTTAATTTCAAATGAACAGCAAAAGGCTAAATAAGATTTTGATCTAAGAACGTTGTAAACAGATTAAAGATCCAGATAAATTTAGAAAATTGACTTATTATAAGATTTTGGAATTAACTATTAACTAAATAGCTTTTTTGTGGGTAACAGATTTAATTTGGCTCTTTTGGATATTCTAGATCACAACAAAGATAAGTGATGATTTTAGAAACTGGATAACAGAGGGAACTAAAGAGTCTAACCAAATGAAAAACAAAATACAAAAAGAAAAAAGAAAGATGATAAAACATAAGATCAACAATAACTCAAAAGGAATTAGCACAGAAAATTAAAGCAGCCAGACAAAATTACTTTGAACAAGCCAACAAACCTGGATGATGGCTGGCATACAGATTGAAGAATGAAAGTGGGAAAAGGATGATATACCAATTAAAAGATGATGAGGGAAGAATTCAATAGAAAGCGGAAGAAAAGAAGCATATTATTCATAAATACTTCGCAAAACTATATGCACAAGATAGTATGGAGGAAATCAAGATAAATCAATATTTAAGATAAATCAATAAAATAATATTGGAAGAACTAGGAATGGAAATGTTTAACGAAGTTTTAGGAAAAGCCAAGATGCCTGAATCATGGACAGAAGCAATAATATCGCTAAACCCGAAAGAAGAAACCAACCTACAAGAAATCAAAAACTACAGACCAATTTCATTACTAAATTCTGATTATAAAATATTTGCAGCAATTTTGACAGGAAGAATTAAACAGGTTTTAAATGAACAAATACATCCGGACCAAAATGAATTTTTACCTCACAGACACATTAAAAATAATACGAGAGTCATCCTAAACATAATAGAATATTACAAGGTGCATCCAGAAAAACAAATGGTACTGGTTTTCCTTGATGCACAAAAAGTATTTGACAATGTAATTTGGAAACTTATAATAACACTATTAGACAGGATGAAATTTGGAGAAAAATTTACAAAAATGATAGAAAAACTTTATAACAATCAGACAGCCAAAGTTCCTATGAACGGAGAACTAACAGAGAAGATTGAAATTCAAAAGGGAGCCAGACAAGGATGCCTCCTCTCCTTTGCTGTTTATATTAACTCTGGAAATTTTATTAAATGAAATTAGGAAGGACCAGGGAATAAAAGGTTTGAGACTCAAAAATGAAGAATATAAGGCCCAAGCCTATGCCGATGACTTAGTATTTGTTCTAGAGGATTCATTAGAATCCAGTCTGAAATTAATTCAAAAATTAAAAGAATATGGCGAAGTGGCAGGACTAAAAATCAATAAAGGCAAAACAAAAATGATAACCAAGAATATGACAAAAAAGCAAGAAGAGGAACTGGAATTAGCAACTAGAATGCAAATAACTAAGAAAGTGAAATACTTGTGGATCTGGGTGTTGGCAAAATGTTCCACAATTAAAAATGATAATTATAATAAACTAGTGGCACAAATAAAGAAAGATTTAGAAAGCTGGAAAAATATTCAGCTATCACTAATGGGACATATAGCCACAGTCAAAATAAATATTTTACCAAGAATCTTATTCTTGTTGCAAGCCGCACCTATTAACTCGGGTAAAACTTTCTTTCAAGAATTAAACAAAATAACCGCTAGGTTCATTTGGCAAGGACGAAAAGCGAGGATTAAACTAAAGTTAATGCAAGACAGGAAGGAGAGGGGAAGTTTAGCATTACCAAATTATACACATTAGCAGTAACAATAACATGGGTGAAGATTGGATAGAGCTAAAGAACAAAAGGATTTTGACCTTAGAAGGCCATGATTTGCAAGCAGGCTGGCATACATTTCTATGGGATGATAAAAATAAAACGCACAAATACTTTCAAAAACATTTAATTAGAAGAGCGTTATTGCAAAACTGGCTCAAAATAAAAAAAAAACCACTATGTAAAAATCCCGAATTGGCTATCACTGACAGAAAGGCTGATCCATCCAAATTTTATAGATATGAATAAAATGCTAAGATACAGAGACTTAATTGACAGACTTGGAAATTTAAAAACAGTTGAAGAATTGGCAGAACAAAACATGAAAGTTGACTGGCTAACCTACTTGCAAATCAAAACTAAACACAATAATGATTGTAAATTATATGACATCGAAACAAAACCACATGAATTGGATAAAATAATTCAAAGCTCAGATAGAAAGATGATAGGGAGAATATACAAATTTCTCCTGAAGCATAAAATGGAAGAGGAAATCGTGAAAGAACAAATGATAAAATGGGCACAGAACTTTGGCTATAATATTGAATTAGATAAATGGGAAAAATTTGGGGGAACAAACTTAAAAATGGCACTATCAGTTGCATACAAGGAAAATCAGTACAAAATGTTTTACAGATGGCATCTGGCTAGCTAACATCTCAACAAATAACTCCCCAAAATGTTGGAAATGTGAATCAATACATGGAACATACTACCACTTATGGTGGACATGTGAGGAGGCTAAAAAATTTTGGAACAGGATCAAAAAGTGGCTAGAGGCAATAACAGGTGTCAAAATAGAATGGAAACCTGAAGGTTTTTTTATTAGGAATAATGACTGCAAAATACAAAAAAGAAATCAAGTATTTAATATTACATATAATTATGGCGGCAAGGATTGCCTTAGCTCAGAAATGGAAAAACAAATTAATTCCAAGCGAAGATTAAATAATAAGAAAGCTTATGGACTGTGTTGAAATGGACAAATTAACAAAAGAAATCCAAGGGAAAAAAGAAACAGAATACTACCAGAAATGGGATAAATTGTATAGGTGGATGGAGGAAAGAAACAAGGATCAATGAAGGAAGACAACAAAGCCCAAAAATAGTAGTAAAGGAGAATTAACACATATATATGTGTCCAAGTGGTTTAAATTTACTAGAGGTAATCAGCCAATATAGCAGACAGATGAGTAAGATAAGAGGGTTAAGAATAGTGAAATGCAAGTGAAATATAATAGAAGGGGAAAGAATATAAGGTGAGCGATATTGATTGGCAATTGGTATTAGAAAGAACAGGAAGCTCCTGTTTGTATTGTATTGTGTAAATGTGGTGTACGTCTAAGTTTTGTGTGTGTATTTTACATGTTTGTAAATAAAAAATTAATTAAAAAAAAGAAAAACAAAATAAAAGCTTATTCTTGATGTTAGTTATTACTGGGACTTAGAAAATGACTCAAAATATTATAATATTGGAAGAATTAAAGAGATATTTGAAGAATGGAACCATACATTAGTAATTACAATATCAACAATGTCAGTTACGATATCTGCTTTTATGGCTAAACAATGTCCAAAGGTATTAACGAAGGAATGATAGATGTAGAACAAATTTCATCTGACAGGACAAAGTACTGAAAAATGGAACTAAAATGACAGTCCTTTAGAATGATTTGGAAAAGAATGCTTTGCTGGATATACAAAAGAAACCAGCTGAAGTTTTAAAAATTAAAAGGAAAATAGAAATGATAAACCAAGAAAAGAACTGGATTTTTTTTTCTGGATCTACAGTACAAAAGAGGTTAGTTAAAGCGCTGAAGAAATCTATAAAGAATTGAAATCAAATTCAAAATATTTCATTGCATCAAAGATTAAGACTGCTAGAAGTAAAAGAAGTAAAGGAAGGAATATGAAGTTGTTTCATTTGATAAAAGTTATTTTTTTGCTCATACTTGAATTGAAAAACTGATGCTTTATGGATTTACTCATAGATAGAGAATGGAATATGGAATGAAGAAAGATGTTTAAAACCTTAAAGGGAATGAGGTGTTATTAAATTTGTTTATACTTCTTGTAATGATGGTTGAAAGTTCCTTTTTTTCCCTATATTATATTTTTCCTTTTTTCTGCAGTTTTTATTTTTTACTATTTTTTTACATTGTATTTATACTATTGTAATAACATTTCTTAATAAAATTATATTCATTGTTCATTAGCAAGGTTTTATATTTTTGGGAAGATGGTAAGTTAAATTTATGAGTTCTACAGAACACTGTAAAAGTAAATATTAAATTGATTATATATTACACTCAACTTAAAATCCTAGAAATATATAATGTGAATGTTTTGCTGTTTCACAATTGTTTGGATCCAGATTTAGTTGTCAAAGCAAGTTTTATTTAAACTATATCTCTTTTAAAGCACCACAACCAATATATACTGGGCCCTAAATCTACCTCAGAAATCTCCTTTTCAAATTAAAATTCTTGCTGCAGTAAAAGTCTGATTCACACGTGGTATAATTTTAGATCCTGAACTTTATAGTTATACAGTATCTGTTCTTTTAAATGGTTAATGGACATGTTTAATGCTGTCTTCTTTATTTGCCATACCATGTTGTACATCTATGTCTACCTTTTGGGGAATGTTAAATTAATAATGCACATAGAAATTGAGATTTCAAAGGAAAACATTTTAAAAGTATGTGAATGAGCATCTGTAGTCATTGATCTGCCTATAAAATGTTTACCAATATGAAAAATTTGATGGAGTAGCACGTAGCATCCAGGCGTGGGTTGCTGCCGGTGTTACTGCTGGTTCGCAACCCATGCGCAATGCACATAACAATTTACAGTGAACTGCACACGTGTGGCTACTAAAATTGCGGCAGCCAAGTGGCAACAAGCAGTTTGAGGGTGTGGAAGGCCTGAATCTATACCGGTTCTGCAACCTAGGCCTGAATTCCACTACCGGTTTGGCTGAACCGGGCCGAACCGGCAGCAACCACCTCTGGTAATATCAATAACAAAAGGTCCAGCATCTTCATTGCTGATACTGAAATTCAGGCCCATATGTTCTTACTGCTTCTGAACAGCTATTGGGGGTACATGAGATTTGGGATTCTGGATTTCAAACCAAAGGGCCAGTTGTGGTTTGTGCTCATCTTTATGCATGCATGTTTACAAAAGGGATGCGGTGGCTCAGTGGCTAAGACATTGAGCTTGTTGATCAGAAATGTCGACAGTTCGAATCCCTAGCGCCGCGTAATGGAGTGAGCTCCCGTTACTTGTCCCAGCTTCTGCCAACCTAGCAGTTCGAAAGCATGTAAATAATGCAAGTAGAAAAATAAGACCCACCTTTGGTGAGAAGGTAACAGTGTTCTGTGCACCTTCGGTGTTTAGTCATGCCGGCCACATAACCACAGAGATGTCTTCGGATAGCACTTTCTCTTCGGCTTTGAAACGGAGATGAGCAACACCCCCTAGAGTCGGAAAGAACTAGCACATATGTGCGAGGGAAACCTTTACCATTACCTTTACAGAGTAATGCTTTTTCACATCAGGGAAAATCTTCCATGTCTGAATGAACTTTTTACAATAATGTGTCACTAGATTCTTGGACAACTGGGTTACCTAGACTCAGCAATGTTTGAGGAGATCATCTCAGATCAAAACAATTACATTTCTATGGATCCTGTTGGGTTTTTCATATTTTTAGAATTAATATGCCTCACAATGATCTGATTGAGTTAAGATGTTTATATGACTGTTCTTATCATTCCTGTGAATTGTTTTAAAAATAGCATGCAGGAGAACTCTGTGTAGTTATTATACAACTCTATTTCTCCTGATTACTTGTCTTTGGCAAAGCAATTCTGTAGTTGGGAGATGGCCCCAAATGAAGTTCAATCCAGATAAAATACATTTCTACCTCTGGTAAGGAAATGAACAGACTCTGCTATTTGATTTCAATGAGTAGCCCCCTCTTTCAAGAACTGGGTTCAGAATTTGGAGTTATTCTGGATTTCGCTCTATATCTTGATGACAAGATAACTGCAATTTTTTCTCTGGGATGCTTCTCAGAAAACCCCACCCCACCATAATGTTCGTTTGTTTATTAGTGACAGAGCATCACAATTAAAATAAGGCAAGATATATGACATAAAATATAAAACACAAGATCAAAAGATGTACAACCATGATGACACATAGTTCACAGGCAGAGATGGGCTTCAAAAATTTCAGCAATGGGTTCTCTGCCTGGTGGGCATGGCCTAGTCGGCCTCCTTAACCACGGCGGGGGCGTGTTTCATTTTCGCCTTCTCCAGGCTCTGGAAGCTTTCCTCGAGCCTCTGGGAGGGCAAAAACTGCTTCCTCCAGGAGAAACTCCGGAAGCTGACCCATTTTCCCCTCTGCCGAAGTCTTCACCTGGCCCTGCACTTACCTTGAATCCAAAACGGACCCGTGGAGACTCCTGGGAGGGGTACAGTGGGAGGGGTGGGGTGGGTGGGGCCAGCCAGAGGTGGGATTTGGAGGTTCTCTGAACCGGCCATAATATTAGCTATGGGTTCTCCCAAACCCCGGCGAACCCATAGCAGCCCATCCATTTACAGGTAGTGCTCGACCTACAACCATTCATAGTTATGATGGCACTGAAAAATGTGACATACGTTTGGTCTTTGCACTTATGACTGTTGCAGCATCTCCGTGGTCAACGTGATCAAAATCCAAGTGCTTGGCAACCACCATCTATTTATGACAGATGCAACATCCTGGGGTCAGGCAATCACAACCTTCCACCAAAGGCATTCCAATAACCAAAGTCAATGGAGGAGGCCAGATTTGCTTAACAACCTCAGCAAAAGAAGTCATAAAATCAGGCTCATTTAATGACCACGCTGCTTATTGACAGTAGCTCAAATCTCAGTTGTGGTTGCAAGTTAAGGACTATCTGTAATTCTACTTAAGCGGGATTGCTTCCTAAGTGATGTGTCTGGACTTTCTCTGTAGAACTTTCAGTTGATCTAGAATAGCAGCAAAGTGTTCTAGTCCCAGAAGATTTTGCAAAAGATACAGTGATAGACCGTTTCTTTGCACGATTTCAAATACACACAATCTTCGATTACCTTTAATGCTGGAGAGGATTGAAGACAACTGAGAAGTCATCTTTCATATTGTGTATCCTTCTTCCTAAGAATTTCAGGGAAGGTCCCAGAATGGATTCACGGTTTGCCAGGAAAGGAATAGAAAGTGCATGGAAGGCACTGGTCAGTCATGTCTATTTTTGGGGCCCTCCTGCATCAACTTTCTTGACCCCTACTATTATCTCTGTGCACTACAATTTCTATTTTTCTTGCACAGTTTCAACAGCTTTGCAAAATGCTACCATGCATTTGCTTTGCCATCTTGTGACTTTTTATCTTGCGACTCTGCATTTCCTATTTAACTGTCAAATTTTTATTGCCTGTTAAAGTCATATACTATCAATGCATTTGTGAATGTTCTGCTAGTGCCTCCGCACCCCCAATTGGTATGCATATGGTGCAGGACAAGAGAAAGTAGATGGGTTGAGTGTAAAACATAAATTATGCGTTTAACATGCTTGCTGCCTTTGCATTTAATACTTTTCCTCTTCTGACATTTTAAAAACAGCGATTCAGCTCTGAGGCAACAGCCAAAGAGTTCCTGGCACCTGAACATCTTAAGTTGTGATTTAGTCCATGTCAGCTGCTTTGTGTGTGTGATGCAAACCCTTTGAACTCATAGGGTAATAAATCACTGAATAGATAAGTATATCTTTATCCACAATGTATTGGATGGAATCATCTGATAGAGCTCACTCAGCTCTTAAAAGTGCAGGCTGAAACAGAGGGATAGGCATGCATTTACAATCCAAGATGGATTGATAAGGAATACTCTTCCCCACCCCATTAGTTCTACTATGCAGAATCATCTTCTCTAATTATTGACTCCCCCCCAATATCAATTTTTTATCCTGGTTATGAAGTATTAGATGGGAATAAGATATATGCTTAGTTCTGGATATCGGTGTCCTGTTTCCCGTTCATAACACACAAAGAGTTGAAAGAAGTGTGTTGAAACAGTATTGGGTGTGGTCAGCACCAGAAAAGGTGGGGGGGGATACCTAGTGAACAAGAATATTTTTTGGCAAATATAGTTTGCTGCTCATTCAGGTGGTCCTTGATCTGCAATCACAATTGGGACCAGAATTTCTATTGCTTAGCAAGATGGTTCCAAAGTGAGTTGTGCCCAACTATAATCTTTGACCATGAATGTTAACCGTAATCCTGAAGTTTAAGGGATCATGTAGTCATTCAATAAATCCACATCCTCCATTGACTTTGCTTTTCAGAAGCTGGCTGGGGAGGTCTCAAATGGTGATCAAATGACCCTGAGATGCTACAAACCATTGCGAATAATTGCTGGTTGCCAAGCACCAAAATTTTGACCACATGACCCTGGGGATGTTGCAATGATTGTAAGAGCAAGGACTGGTTGTAACTCACTTTTTTCAGTCCCCCTGTAACTTCAAACAGGCACTAAATGAATGGTTGTGAACTGAGGATTACCTTTATTGGAATTTAAGAACTGATTCTTGCTTTTATTGTCTCAATGACTGTGTTTGAGCCAAGTGCTAATCAGAGTTGCTAAAGGGCTTAGCAGATACATTTATCCAACAGGCTAGGCTACCAGCAGGCTATTCTTAATCTTTGGATCTTTGGAGTTGAGGGCTCATTTATGGTTCAATGACCTGTGCCAGTTCAGACAATGGACGCTTTCTTTTTTATTAGTTTATAATATAAAAAACAAAAATACAAAAGAAAATAGTTTTCAGGGTTCCAATTAACACCCCCAACAAAAGAAGACTCCAAGCCTAGCGATTCCTCAAAGTTCCATTTTATTAGAGATGTCATATTGGCACATCTGGGAAAACCCAAATCCGAAAAGTCTGGGTTTTCCCACCCAAAAGAAAGACCCATCCCCTGCACCCACAAATCCATCACATGGCCCAATCAATTCACCATCCCAACTGGAGACAACCTCCAATCACTCCCCTCCAGGTGCAGGCTGAGTGTCCTTAACTCCCATAGAAAATAATGTTGTTATGGCTAATCCTCTGTGATCCTTGCAATCCCCCCTCCCATTTTCCCAGCCACTAAATGTGGCAGCCATGAAGCTCCAACAAAAAAGATGGCTTTCAGGGCTGACAATAGTAAGAAAATAAGGGAGGGAGAAGGGAAGGGAAAGGTGTCGGGCAAAGGGAAGAAAAGAAAAGAAAAGTTGACTTCCGGCTCCCTTTGGTGCAGTAGAATAAGATAATAGCATCAAACCTCAACTTTCTACTTTTATATAGTAATATAAACTAACCATTTCTATAACAACAAATCTATCTAATCAGTAAAATCCAAAATCAAAGTTTCATTTTTTCCACCAAAAACCACAAAGTCCAAAATCTGTTTCCACATAGAAATAAAAGTAATTGTGTTTTTTCTTTAATCAAAACAGTCAATTTAGCCATCTCCACTAACTCCATCATCTTTTACAGCCACTCACCCATTGTGGAAATCAAAGTGTCCTTCCATTTTTGTGTATAGTCTTGCTGCTGTCAACATATACTGTATAACATCAAAGTTCCATTTTCCCCCCAAGCCTTTTTTCCATTAAACCCACAAGAAAAGTTTCTGGTTTTATTATATTCACTTTGAGAATCTTCTGTATTAAGATGTGAATAATGATGTTAGTTGTGAAGTTGTGTCCGACCCATTGCGACCCCATGGACAATGTTCCTCCAGGCCTTCCTGTCCTCTACCATCCTCTGGAGTTCATTTAAGCTCATATCTATTGCTTCGGTGACTCCATCCAGCCACCTCACTCTCTGTTGTCCCCTTCTTCATTTGCCCTCCATCTTTCCCAGCATGAGGCTCTTCTCCAGTGAGTCCTTCCTTCTCATTAGGTGGCTAAAGTATTTGAGATTCATCTTCAGGATCTGGCTTTCTAAAGAGCAGTCAGGGTTGATCTCCTCTAGGACTGACCAGTTTGATTGCCTTACAGTCCAAGGGACTCGCAGGAGTCTTCTCCAGCACCAGAGCTCAAAGGCCTCAATTCTTTGGTGCTCAGCCAAACATTGCAACTGGGAAAGCCATAGCCTCGGCTAAGATGTGAATTCTACTCCAATATTTCTTTGCTTTATCACATGTCAGACAATGGATTAATTCAATCATTTAGTTAAAGAGTTCCATGGACATGGTTATAAACATTTTCGTCTCTGAGACGTTGGTGGTCTTAGAAAGCATGAAGCAATTCATGCAGGGTGAAAAGGGGATGTTAATTTGATTATAAATTTAGTGATTGGACTTGAATCAAATACAACTGAAAAAAAATATGGTCCTTCAGATGAGTGCTTTTTCCACAAGGAAACTGGACTTTCCTGGTTTTTTTTTTCATTGAAAGCATTTCACTTCTCACTCAGAAGCTTCTTAAGTTCTCTTGGATGAGAAGTAAAATGTTTTCAAATTGTAAAAAAAAAAAATCCAAGAAAGTCCAGTTGCCTTGTGGAAAAATCACCTTTGGGACAACCATGACCTGGTTGATTGAAAGTCTCCATAGATATGGAGATGGAGAGTGAATATTGAATGACAGCATCAACTCTGTGTGGTGAAGGTAGGAAAAAGATGCAAATAACATGCTGAAGATGTGAAAGACATTAGTAAAGAAGCTGTAATCATGAGACTTGGTGTTTATGATAAGAGTTTCTTTGAAATACTATACACTGAGAATAGATCCATTAGGATTTTAAAAGCATGTTATAAATGAGCCCTCTGACAAAATGGCTGCCAGCCACAAAATGTCCATTCATCAGAAGGCTTGCAGATTGCCTTTGTTTCAAATCAATCTTAATGGCAGTCAGGCACCAACATAACTTTATTTACTTATTTATTAAAAACATGCACTACCAAATACACACAGTATCAAGTCATAAAGCATTTATTACAACTTTATAGAAGATGAAACATCCACATCAAAGGAAATAAGGAATTGGCATCCATGATGACAATCAATCTTGCAGGCATGCCGAAATTATCTCAATTGGAATCACAATTCATAATGACATTCACATTACATGATAGCCAACAGCATCCATGGGATGTGTGTAGGCAAGACGGAGAGAGAGAGAGAGAGAGAGAGAGAGTAAATGAGAAAAGTCACCCCTTCATTTTGAGTCATCTTGAGAATGTCTTGGCTTGAAGCGGTGGGTAGGAGAGAGGAAACCTTCCTTTTCTTACAGCTACAGTATTTTTGCGTGATCTATGGCCTAGAAACAATGGATGGGCCCAACATTAGAAGCATTTTATTTTCCCAATCTCTCCCTTTAGCACATTACCAATCAACAGAAAAGTATTTGGTAATCGAGGCCATAGAACAGTGTTTCTTAAACTTGGCAACTCTTTAAACTTTTAAGATATGTGGACTTTAACTTTCGGAATTCCTGATGGCTGGGCTGTCCAATTGTACAGTGTTGGGATTTTGCTGTGGCTTCTTCAGGTCCTTTTGTCCTCCTCTTTAAACCTCATTTACACGTCTTACAAGCTAAAACATATGGGAGTTGGTTATCAAATTGTTTAAACTAACTAAATAGCACCAAATGTTCTCTATTTCAGACAGTTTAATTGAAGGCATAAAAGAAACCAAAGGGAAAAATAATCTTAGAAAAGAAGGGCAAGAGAACTACATGGTAGAACTTGTGAAACATAAAACAACTTACAAGCAATTACCGTATTTTTCGGACTATAAGATGCACCGGTGTATAAGACGCACCAAGATTTTGAAGAGGTAAGTAACAAAGTTTTTGTCCTCCCCAGCCCACAAGGAGCACTCTGGAGGCTTCAGCAGGGCTGGAGAAAGGCAAAAACGGGCCTTTTTTTGCAAAAGCAGGAGCATTTTTGCCTTCCTCCAGCCCTGCTGAAGCCTGCAGAATGCTTCTAGGGGCTGGGGAAAGGCAAAAACGCCTCCGTTTTTTGCAAAAATGGGATGGGGGTGGGGCTTCAGGAAGCCAAAAATGGCTGTATTCGCTATATAAGATGCACCAACATTTCCACCCTCTTTTAAAGGGGAAAAAGGTACATCTTATACCCCCCAAAAATACAGTAATTGTCTTATTTTGTAGTGAAACATGACCAGCAGAAGCTGACAAATGCAGGGCAACGGGTAATAATTAAGAAAAGTCCAGTATGCCGTCCCTCATTTTTTTTTAGACTGTAAAGGGGAACACCACTTTAGAATTGTACAAATGTTGTTAAAAAAAAAAAACCACACCAAAACCTTGAACAAAGTAGTGGAACTCTGCTTCTCTTTACTTAACTGCAGTTAGGAGCTTAGAGAACTTACGGTATTTCAAAGATAAGGAGAAAAGAGGTCAGGAAAACAAACCACTCATTATGAAGGCAAACACTGGCAGACGAAGGAAGCTTCTGGTGGCAGAAACTGGCTGGTGACCAAAGTAGAATTCTTTCATTTTTCTTAGCATAGACGATCTTTGATCACACTAGATCAGGGGACCCAACTGAATCTCAAAATTAAATGGCAAAGCATTAATAATTTCACCTTCATGCGGGGTGGGGCATTATCAAATAATAATCAAAGTTTATTCTGCTCCATGGCCAAGGTGTGGCTAATTCCATCTACTCAAACCTGGGATGGGCCAAAGGATAAGATGTGGCTACAAATTGTGACCAAGGACAGGGTCCTTCTTCTAGCAGACTGCTGCAAGGTGGTAGCAGCAGGGTGTCTCTTCATTTGCAAAGACCCTCTCCCCATCTTGTTTTTGCTATTAGATTAGTACTTAATTTTCCTTTCTCCTGTTGGAAGAAATGTCCATCTATTGAACATAGATGCAGGTTCCAGGTGCAGAGAAAGACACTGGAAACATGGAGGCTGTTTGGAAAGATGATTTCAATGGTGGACAGGACCACGTGGTTTGAGGTCCTGGGAAAAAAGGGATCCTTGAAGATCTTGAAGGAAAAAAAAGGTGGGCAGAGATGCTGAGAGACCCTGCGTTTTATGCCCTCTCTTGGGCCCCGCCTTGGAGCTTCCTGTTCCTGTGTAAGAAATGAATTTATGATTGGTGGTCAGACTCCCAGGGGGTGGGGGTCTTAGCTAACTTTGTAGGCTGTCTGCCTTTTGAGTCAGCTGTTGCTGGGTGGTGATGTAATGAAAGGGCTTTGGGATTCCTATAATGGCTCTGCCTGAAGTAGGTAGATCTTTGTTATGTAGAATAGACTGACTCAGGGTTTAATGGTCCACTAACAAATGTATGTGTGTGTGTGGGGGGTGTGAGTTTCTGCCTCCCTTTAAGGGCAAATATTCTGTCCTTTTAATGTTTCCTAAAATATTTCATTTTTCTAGGAGACGGGTGGGTGCTAACTTCCTACACTCCCTCCCTCTTAGATCTCATGCCTGAGTTGTATAATACACTATATTGCCAAAAGTATTCGCTCACCTGCCTTTACTCGCATATGAACTTACTGTAAGTTATGTCCCATTCCTAATCCATAGGGTTCAATATGACATCGGTCCACCCTTTGCAGTTATAGCAACTTCACCTCTTCTGGGAAGGCTGTCCACAAGGTTCAGGAGTGTGTTTATGGGAATTTTTGACCATTCTTCCAGAAGCGCATTTGTAAGGTCACACACTGATGTTGGACGAGTTTACATGGCCTACCACTTTGTGGCTGAGTTGCTGTTGTACCCAAACACTTCCATGTTCTTATAATACAGCTGACAGTTGACTGTGGAATATTTAGGAACGAGGAAATTTCACGACTGGATTTGTTGCACAGGTGGCATCCTATCACAGTTCCACGCTGGAATTCACTGAGCTCCTGAGAGCGACCCATTCTTTCCCAAATGTGTGTAAAAACAGTCTGCATGCCTAGGTACTTGATTTTATACACCTGTGGCCATGGAAGTGATTGGAACACCTGATTCTGATTATTTGGATGGGTGAGCGAATACTTTTGGCAATATAGTGTATGTACATAGTTCCCATGCCTTCCCTGTTTTCCCCATTACTTAAGGTGACCAGATTTTTAGATTGGTAAAGAGGGACACCTTTGACCGTGTGTGTGTGTGGGGGTGATTAAAATTTTTATACGGAGCAACAAAAATTTTCATACAACGCAAAAATAGTATTGTAATATTTTTTTTATTTCAATATAACTACAATTTACAAATATAAATTGTAACTGTTGCCAAACATCAAAATTTTGATCATGTGACCATGAGGATGCTGCAACGGTTGCTAAGTGTGAAAATTGTCGCTAAGTGTGAAAAATTGTCATCAGTCACTTTTTTCAATGCCATTGTAACTTTGGTCACTAAGCTCATTATACCACCTTTCTTGCCACAGTTCTTAAGTGAATAACTGCAGCTGGTATTTTGTATTTTGGATAGAATCTTTTTTTAAATAGCCTAAGACAATTTAAAAAAAGAATCCACACAGAATAAATTGAAGTAAAACATTTCAAACTATTCTTTCTATGTACAATATATTTCAAAGTATTGTGCATAGAATTTTTAAACATGGTTTCACTTCAATTTATTTTGGATAGAATCTTTTTTTAAATAGTCTAAGACAATTTAAAAAAAGAATCCACACAGAATTTTCAAAAATCCTATGCACAATAAATAAAATATTATTTTAAAATACATTAAAAAAATAAAAGAAAAAAACCCAGCTCACTTACCAGCAGGCTTGCATTCCATGTCAACCCAGAATGATGTAGATGTTAATACAAATAACTGAGCAAATTGAAATGGTGAAATTAGTCAGGGAAATATTTTTCAAAGAAACTTTGCCATCATTTTTTGTACACGAGCAGCCCTCCAACCTCCGTGCCCCTCCCCTCCGGAAAATCCAGGAAGTAACACTCGCGACCTCTCTAGCCAAGTGTTTCCTGCAGCTCTATGGTACTTGGTCATTTTTTCTTATAAAATGAGGTAAAAGGGGTGCGGGAGGTCCGTTTTGTTGCTTTAACGTTTTAATATCTTCAATGAAAGTACTGAGACATAGAAAGGGATTAGACAGAGTGTCTTTTGTCTTGCCCCGGTTAGGATTTCTTAAGCAAATCCACTGGGCTTTCAAAATGAAGCCAGAAAATCGGGACTTTTTAAAAACGGCCCGGGAACATGGGACAAATTGTTATAAAGCATGACCGTCCCGCTGAAATCGGGACGTATGGTCACCTTACCATTACTACTACCTATTCCCATTACTACTACTTGCTTTAAGTCTCCTATCTTTCTCTATAAAAAGAACAACCTTCTGAGTTTGAGGGCAGATTAACCCAACGTTTTAGAATTAGATGGTATGCAGCACAGGAAGTCCTCAACTTACGTCACTGAAAAAAGTGACTTGTGACTCTTTTTCACACACACCCCAGTTACAGCATCCCCATGCCAATGGGATCAAAATTCAAATAGCAATAGCACTTAGACTTACGTACTGCTCCATAGTGCTTTACAGCCCTCTTTAAGCAGTTTACAGAATTAGCATATTGCCCCTCGACAACCGGGATGCTCATTTTACCAACCTCGGAAGGATGGAAGGTAGAGTCAACCTTGAACTGGTGAGAATTGAACTGCTGGCAGTTGGCAGAATTAGCCTGCAATACTGCATTCTAACCACTGTGCCACCACGGCACAGATGCTTGGCAACTGGTTCATTTTTATGATGGTTGCTGTCAGCATTCCTGAAAACCCCAATGAAACTCCAAGACAGGCATTTTCTTGGAGTCATGTGATCACCTTTTGCAACCTTCTGACAAGCAGCGTGAATGCGGATGTGGAAGCCACTTAACAACAGTATTACTAACTTATTACTGCCGTGGTATGTTTAGCAACTGTGGCGAGAAATGTCGTGAAATGGGGCAAAACTCACCGATCCCTTGTCTCATTTAGCAATGGAAATTTTGTGCTCAATTGTGGTCATTAAATCAAGGACCACCTGTACGCTTTGAGGTTTGACTAGGAAATATTACACAGCACGAGAAGTGAAGGCAGTATGGACTCAGTGCTTAGCCCTCTTCGGTGGCAGACAATGTAAGGCATCTGGTTTTGTGAAGGCTATGCAGCAGTGTGGAGAGCAGGGGTGAGTTTCTCGCCCCGTTCCAACCGGTTCAGTTGGAATGGGGCCGGCGGCATCCTTGTGCACGCACGCAGCACACGCATGCGTACTAGCGTCTGTGCAATGCTCCAGCTGCTCCTGGAGGATCGCGCAGGCGCTGTATGCGTCCTGCGCATGCGTGGAAGCGCAGAACTCATCAAAACCGGGTAAGGAACGCGGGCGGGCGGGTGGGCCCTTCGCCGTTCCCGGAAGTAACTTACTTCCGGGTTCGCCGACCAACCGGTTCGCGGGGACCACCGCGAACCGGTTGAAACCCACCCCTGGTGGAGAGGCTGCTGCTAAGATCCTCCTGGGGCAGAATCTGCAGGGTTACTGATTTGTCTGTTTAACTGAGAGTTTAGTTCTATTGATCTTTAGGACTTGGTTCAGATGAAAACTATCCCATTGTCTTCATTTAACAACCCCATAATCCCTTGCGGGGGTGGAATCTGGGCAACTGGATGGAGCTAGCAGAGTGTTTTAATGGC
The DNA here is from genome assembly GCF_051295495.1 of Thamnophis sirtalis. Lineage (NCBI taxonomy): Eukaryota > Metazoa > Chordata > Lepidosauria > Squamata > Natricidae > Thamnophis > Thamnophis sirtalis. The sequence goes on from NW_028261382.1 coordinate 80,729,117, forward strand.
CTTTTTGTCACTAATGCGGAGATTTGTTCAGCAGATATATTCTCAGTGTGCCCAGAGAGAGAAATATCTGCCTCTACCAGGGGTGGGTTCCTGCCAGTTCTAACCTCTTCTATAGAAGAGGTTCCACAAATCTACAGTGCCGTATAGAACCGGTTCCAGCTCCCTCCCCCCGCCCGTCTGCATCAAGATGAAGAGCGAGAGAAGGAATTCTGGAAGTTGAAGTCCACAAGTCTTAAAGCTGTCAAGATTGAACACCCCTGGGGTTTTTTCCCCTAAAGAGTTAGGGGTGCAAGGGTCTTGTAACTTGACAGCTTTAAGACTTGCGTGCTTCAAATGCCAGAGTTTCTGAGCCAATATTTTGCTTGCTAAGCAAGAGCATTGTTAAGTGAGTTTCACCACATTTTACAAGTTGGCCACGACCACCCAGTCACATGGCCAGCAAGCCACTCCCACCCAGTCACATGGCTGACAAGCCACTCCCACAAAGCAGGCCGCACCTACAGAAGGGGTTCTAAAAAATGTTGAAAGCCACCACTGCCCTCTACCTGGGATTGAACTCACAGCCTCCTGATTGTGAAGCAGGAGCTCCCCCTCTAGGCCACTGCACCACTACATTAAAGCTATCCCATGATATTGCAAAAATCAGGACTAGATGGAAAAGTTAGAATATGACTTTCATGGGGGCAACTGAATTCTTTGCCACCCAAATAAAATAGGCCTGATTCCTGTATCACACTGATTCAGTTGAACTATTGTTTAGTGAATAAACCATGATGATTCAGAGGTAGTCCTCACTGAGTTACCATTTCAGTTACAACAGTGATAAAAAAACTTGACTTCTCAACTAATCCAACCAATATTCCAGTTTCAAAATCCATAGAGCAAAGGCAAACTGAAGTAAGGTCATAAGCATAGTTGTGCTTCACTTAGTGACCACTTCATTTAACAAGTTGCCAGTCCCAACCATGGTCGCTAAATGTGGACCTGTCCTGGCATACCCCAGGGTTTTTAAATCATTGTAAGCCCAAACTCAACCGTGTTATGACATAACATGTTGCAGCTAGTCAACGCCAATGAGTTATATTCTGTAAAGGTACTAATGCATGCAGAATTGCAAGGGTCAAACTCAGGGGTGAAATGCTGCCGGTTCAGGCGAACCGGTAGCATTTTTTTTACTACTGGTTCGCACATGCACACGTGAAGCAAATTAGTAGCAGACTTCAGAGCATTTACCCCTGATCAAACTTATGAAAGCCAAATCAAGTCTTGATTTAGGTCCAGTTGCAACCAAATGCCCTGGTTTTCATATTCTCTCACACAGCAAAGCAGATGCTCGTAGGCTTTGCATTTATTGAAAGAAAGAAAATCCCCAAATAGATGCCTAGTGGTGACCGATCCCTGGAATTTGTTAGTCCCGATCTTGACTCCCTGCCTGTCCCAGTGACAAAATCAAATCAAAACCAAAAAGTTTATTACAAAGAGACCAGAATAAATATTTGTTCTGATATTTGACTAGATTTGGAGATTTATAACCCCCTCACAGCTTGTCTGTTTCCCAGTAACTCTTCAGATCAGTTGGACCTCATGTTTGGAATGACTGAACTAAGGTTTACATCTGGAGAACATCAGACTGGCTGAGAAGGGACCAAGAAGTGGTTTGCAAATATATCCCAGTCTAGTTTCACCCGCACCCTCCCTACTCAGTTGCCTGGGCTGCCTGCTAAAGAAGGAAGGCCACACATTTGGCACAGTTCTCGTTTACCATGGTCTACTGAACAAGCTACAATTAGCTGGACTCCTGGCTCAGCACGTTAAGCCTCAAATCCTTCTTCACAAGCCACAGGGATTGGATTTGCACCACGTGCTAAGCTAAAATGAAACACCCGGCAATGGGGCTTAGCATGAGTACGTAAGCCAAGCCAACATGCACTGGCCAGAAACTGGTTATAAATTGCAAGGCAGAGAGCTCAGAATTGGATCCGTATTGATGGTCTCGTCCCGAGGGAGCCTTTAATGGACACTAGACCACTTCCAAAAAATACTGGAGTGCAGGAAGTAGGAACTTAATAGTCCGTCTCACAGCTACATGCTGTTGATGCCAAGGGAACACCTCCATGCATTTTGTTTATTCTTGCTTCCTTTGTACTGTGGAGTCTCAATTTCCCTCTTTTATAGAGAGTCAGTCTCCAAAAAGATGCTTTGAAGAGCATTGAGAATGTAAGGGCAGCATCTGTCTGCCAACACTTATAAGCAGCTGGATTTCTCCGTGGGATAGTCAGTAGCTGCAGATGGCAGTTACAGGATTCTAAAATTTATTTTTATTTTTTAATTTATATGCCATTAGTGACTGTCTCAACAGCACTGGAAAAAGTGACTCATGACCATGTTTCACACTTATGACCGCTGCAGCATCCCCATGGTCACATGATCAAAATTCAGATGCTTGGCAACTGCCACATATTTATGACGGTGGCCGTGTCCGGGGGGGTCATGTGATCCCATTTTGTGACCTTCTGACAAGCCCAAGTCAAGACAGAATCCCTTAACAGTCGTGACAACTGCAGTGATTTAATGAACAACAGTGGCAAGAAAGGTTGCAAAATGGGGTAAAATTCACTTAACAACTGACTTGCTAAGCAAGAGAAATTTTGCCCTCAGTTGTGGTCATAGGTCAAGGACTACCTGTAATTTAAAAAGGCATTAGAAGCATTGCAATTAAAGATCCCAGAAAAGAGAAAGTTGCTTTAAGAAAGTGCTAACGATGCAGTGTTTGCATTCTGTAGGAATTCCATAGGGCAGGTGTCAGCAACCAGTGGCTCAAGTCGCATTTGGCTCTTTTGTCCCCCTGCTGTGGCTCCGTTGGCTGAACCCACCACTGGCTGGCCCCACCCCTCACCTTCCCAGTCACTCCTCACCTGATCTGAGAAGTGTGTGTGTGAGAGACAGGAGGAGAGTGACAGACAGACAGACAGACACACACACACAGTGGTACCTGTTTCCCACAGAATACACTGGAAGCCACAAAACCTGGGTAGGTGTGTGTGGGGATGTCATGTGATGGGTGGGAGTGAGCGATTTCGAGTTGGCCACACCCACCCAGGTTTTGTGGCTCCCGGTGCTTTCTTTTCTGTGGGAAACGGGTCCAAATGGCTTTTTGAGTGTTTAAGAGGGTTGCAGAGCCCTGCCTTAGGATGTGCTCAAAAAGTCAAGAGTGATTGCGGGTAATTAAAAACTCTACCTGGATTTTACGTGCATTCCTGGGGTGCCCAAGCACCTTTTGGAAGCCGAAACCAAAACACTGCACTCTCTTGTGAACAGGAACCTTTAATAGCAAAGGTGCGAAAGCCAAGACGTGTTGAAAGAGGCTTGACTACCTTGGGACAGGCCAATTGGCATGAACTGATGCCTATCAGTAACTTAATGTGGTCTTAATCAAGTTGCATCTTCTAAAATGGAAACATTAAATGGGCAAACTCAAATCCCAACTGGTGATCTGCTTAATGTCTAGAATGAAGTGTGGCATTTGCTCAGTTCTGGCCCTTAAGAAATTATTGCTTTGAACCTGGTCTTTTAATTTCCAGCAGGACCTGGATCAGAGCTTCCTCAAATCCAGGGACCGCTTCAATGTTTGTGCAGTCCTAAGATAAACGTTGTTTTGATTCAAATGTCCTTCCGGTTGCAGGTCAATAGGAAGAGAAAGGCTAGAACCATTTGATTAATAAATATAGGCAACAGGATCATTTTCTGTGGATTTAACCATTTTCTGAATTTGATCGCCTTCAAAATTACAATTTGGTGCTGAACTTTTAGACTGGTTTGGAGAATCATAAAGAGCTTTGGGCCTTGCAAGGTTGGAAAAAGCAATTTGACAAGTTTGGATGAAACTCCAGGTAGTAATAGGATGAATAACAGAGTTGGAAGAGACCTTGGAGGTCTTCTAGTCCAACCCACTGCTCAAGCAGGAGATCCTATACTATTTCAAACTGCCCAGTCTCCTTTTAAAAGCCTCCAGTGATGGAGCACCCACAACTTCTGAAGACAAGTAGTTCCACTGATCAATTTTTCTCACCATTACGAAATTTCTCCTTAGTTCTAGCTTGCTTCTCCCCTTGATTAGTTTCCATCTGTTGTTTCTTGTCTTGCCTTCGGGTGCCATCAACCAACCAACCAACCAATCAATTAATCAAGGTTGCAGGTAACTTGAAAACATGGCAGGAAGACCCCAAAATTTCATTTCAGATTTTCATAGCTTGTGTAGATCAGCTTCAGTTTCCAAATATTAACCTTGTCTGATAATTTAACATTTCCTGATACCCAAGAGGAATAAATGGATTTAGGGATCTCTATTATTCTTGGCTACTTGCCTTGGGGATGGATACTGAAAGAGAGATCTTGGAACAAAACACAAAAATGCAGAGAAAAATATCTCACTGCACCATTCTTTGCAGATGTTTTTTCCCCCTTACCTGCATTTCAATGCTGACTAGTAAACCACCTAAGAACCTATTAACCACCTAATTATTTTAAAACAATTGGCAAGCTAGTAACTTTTGTTTGGATTTATTTGCATGATTCCTTATAGGTAGTCCTTGATTTATAACCATTTGTTTAGTGAACTTTTTAAGGTATAATGGCACTGAAAAGAGGCACTTACAACCAGTCCTTGAACTTATGACTGTTGCAGCAGCCCCATGGTCACATGATCAAAATTTGAGCACTTGGCAACCTACATTTACTTATGATGGTGGCAGCACCCCAGGGTGTGTTGTGATCTCCATTTGTGACCTTCCCAGCTAGCTTCTGACCAGCGGTCAATGAGAAACCCAGGATTCACTTAATAACTGTGTGATTCACTTAACAACTGCAGTGACTCACTTAACCCTGGCAAAATTGGGTGTGACTTACTTAACAACCGTCTTGCTCAACAGTGGGGACTCTTGCTTCCAATTGTAAGTGAAAGACTATTTGTAAAGTCCTCTGTAGCACAGCATGGATTAACTGCTAATTCCCGAGTTCTTTGCCACCTCGGGTTTCCTTTCCTTAAAGATTGTCAATTATTTTGTGTTGTCCTGTATATCGTATACCGCCTCAACTGTTTCCTAAATCTGTTCCTTCACACGTGCAAAGCAACTCTTCAGCTTCTCCAAACCTGCAGGTGTGAACCAGCTAGCTAGCCTGTTTTCAAAATCCACCAGACTTGGCTTTTTGAGAGGCTCCCCCTTCCCCGGGGTTTCTTCTTTTTATTCTGCGATTATTCCGCTTCAGATGGCAGCAATCTTACATTCTGTCGATGGAGGGGCATCCTCACCGGGTCCCTGTGCCCAGCTTTACCCTAACCCGTAATTTCCTTTCTTTTTCAGCAGAGAGAGTAAAAAAAAATAAATGGGGAAAAGGTATCGTATATTATTCTTTCTTTAAAAAAGAAGAAAGCACGGAAGGAAGAGGAGGGAGCTTCATTAAAAAAGGGACCCAGGCGTGCCAGGGGCAGCAGACAAATGAAGAAGGGGCGGGCGGGGGGCGCCACAATCCGGGTCTGTGAGAGCCTTTTTATTCTCCTGCTGCAAAAAACTCCCCCCCGATACCTTTGCCCGAAACGCCCCTCGCGTCTTTCGGAAGCCATTGGGAGGGGGGAGCGCCCAGCAAAGGCCAGGAAGACCCAGCCGCCCCCTCCCCTCCCTCCTTCCCTACCTCCCTTCTCCTGTCTGGCTGGCAAGAAGCAGGGCGTGGACAGCCGCCGCCGCCGCCGCGCTATTCTCCCTCCTCTGCAAAAGTGCTCTGCGGCTCCCCTTCGCCTCCAGAGCCCCGATGCGACGTCCGTGGCTTGCGCGACAGGCGGCGGCGGCTGTAAAAGGCCGAGATGCTGCCCATGCAAGGGGGGAGGAAAGGGGGGGCAGAGCGCAGGCATCACACCAACCACCCCCCCCTTTCCCCACCCGCACGGAAACCCTCCCGCAGGGGACTCTAATGCAGCCGTGCAAGCAGTGCACCGCTGCCGCTCCAGCGCCCCACCCCCCTTGACCCTGCAGCGGCTACACGCCACCCTCCATCCCCAGCCCGGTCCCGGCTCTCTCCTCCTGCGCGTTACCGCCCCCCTCCGCTAGCCATCAAGTCACCCCCCCCTCTCCACGCCTCCCCCAGTCTGCAGCCTCGCCTTGCCATTGGCTGCTTCATTGCGCCACTTTACATGTTACCGCTCCGCGCGCTTCCCATTGGGCGGGCCGCGGGCTTCATTTGCATACCGCCGACGGCCTCAGCCAATCGGCGGCGGAGCGGCACCCGGGCCCGCTCTGGACAGAGTCCAGGGCGTGGCGGGGCGCGCAGGCGCGGCAGGACCTTCCTTGTGCGGAGGCTTCGCTTAGGCTGGTGTCTGTCGAGCGGCGGCGGCGGTTCTCTCTGCGCTGCTTCCCTCCTCCTCCTCTTCTCCTCCGCCAGCTTCGAGGCTGGGCAGGGCTCGGAGCGGCAAGAGGGACGGCAAGGCGATCGCGACTTTCTCCTCCGCCTCCTTGCGGGGTTCATTGAGTTCCTTTGCAAGCCCGCCCGAGGTTTTGCACGGCCTTTGGGGCTTTTGTGCAGAAATCTCCCCCTCTTCTTCTTCTTCCTCCTCCTCCTCCTCCTCCTCCTCCTCAGCTCTAAGGCGTGCAAAAGCAGGGAGCACTATCGGGCTCTCCCCCCCCGCGATCCCCGCTTTGCAACCCGCGATCGTGGGCTTTGAATTCGCGAGGAGCAGAAAAACCCTCCCCATCCCACCCGAGGACCGACTGCTTTTTTCCCTTGTCGCTCGCGGCGGGAACCGAGTCTTGGCGTGGGAGAGAGCGCTGCTTCTTCCCCGGGAGAGGTCGAGATGTCTTACCAAGGGAAGAAAAACATTCCACGCATCACGGTGAGTGGCGGAAGAGCCCGGAGCGAATCGCGGGTGGGTGGGTGGGTCAAGCCCTTTGTGTGTGCACATCTGCAGGCAGGGAAGAGGGGAGTAACGGGAAAGGAGGGAGAAAAAAAGAGGGGGGGGAAGCAGCGAGCAAAGCTTGCAAGGCTCTTGCAGCCCCTCCAGAAGGAAGAAGCGCGCCAAACCTGATTTTGGATGCACCGCCGATGAAAAAATAAAGTTAAAAAAAATACCCTGGTAGTGGGACTGGATCGGGATGAAACAATGGTCGCCTCGAAGTTGCCTGGTGGTGCAGCAGCGAAGCCCGCCTGCCTTCTCTCCTTGCTTTCCTCGCCTTCCCCCCCCCTTTTCTTTCGGACCTTTGAGATGCTTCTCCTCGGCCGCCGCATCTCCACGAACGGCTGTTGCATTTCTGTCCAGTCTTGAAGAATAGGCGACAGAGAGGCTCGTGTAATGACCGTTTCATCAGCTTCTCTTAAAAGGCGAACCCCCCCCCCCTCTCATTCTGGATCTGATTCTTCTACAAAGACAATTAGAGCTTTGTCCTTTTGTTTTTGCATCTCCTCTACGAAGGTGGTACTGTGTGTGGGTATGGGGGGGGGGATCTCCTAAGGCCAGGGTGGGGAATTGAGGGCTGTGGCAGGAAAACTGCATGCATGCATGGAAACGAAGCGGGCTGCAACATCTAATGGATATAATCTGCTTTAACGCAGCTCCATTCAGTGCCCTCCCTCCCCAGGTTAGGGACTAGAAGATTGGGGGGGGGGAGTGTGTGTGCAGGTTCCTCTCCTGTCCCCACCCACCTCCTCCTGGCTTTCTTTTTTTTGTCCCCCTCCCTTTTTACTCATACAAAGGAGGCAATGCAAGCAAGCCTTGGATGAGAAGCCTTGGACCCTCCACCCTCCCAGTAATGGCGCTTGGGCAAACGAAAGGATCTCCTGGGAGAGGGGTGGGCTGGGTGCATCCTTGCATTCCTTCCCCAACCAAGAAACGCTCCTTGGGAAGGTGCTTCCCCCCCCCCCCCCCCAAATCTGGCCGCCTTCCTCTCCCATCCAGCCCCTTTTAAAGAGCAAATAAGGATGCCTTCCCCTCTGCAGGCAATCTGAAAGTGGGAGAGGAAATGGAACAGTTACATAAAAGTCGGATGATGGGAAGGGATGGGCTTGTTGCGAGAGCGGAGAGCGGGTGCCCTGTGCCGTTGGATGTGAGCTTGCATCAGCGATGCTGGCTGGGTGTTAACAGGAGGATGGATTTCTTTATCATTAGCACTAATCTGATGTTCCTTAAATAGGCTTTCTTTTTTTATTTGACAGCCAGGTATCCTGGGGGCCCTTCCTTTCAAAGCAGGTATATGTCAAGCTTCAAAGCTGAATCTTGATATGAAAGACCTCTTCCCTTCCTTTCCCTTCCTGAAGTCACACAAGGGCTTTATGTGTTTTAGGAAATGCTGTTTTAGAGATCAATTTGTCACTGCATTTATATGACCACGGAGTATTCAGATTTGAGGTTTCTAATCTACCTACCAAAGATATAATGCAAGGTAGGTCTCTGATGGTGCTACCAAGCTCCTGAGGACAACACAGGGCTTTGGAAATACGCTCAATTTCCATTTCGTTAAGGCGACGAAAACCTGACAATGCAGGATGGATAGTAATACTCCAAAGGAAAAGGGGAAATCCTTTGATCGGTTTCCTATTCGCAGGGAAGCCTATTTTAGCTCTGCAGGGTTAGTGGTGTTACAACAATGGAGAAAGGGGTTGAGCATGTGATTTTGCACAGAGGCTGTTTTCCCTGGAAGCAAATGCTTTTTTTAATCCAACAATTAACAGAAACAAAGCCTGGATGGTGGCTGGAATTAATTTTGTTTACTTTGCAACACTAGAGCTTATCTGCAGCACTGATGTGCAACACACAATGAAGCTTAATGGGTTGTTGTTAGCATGTCTTTATATGTTTTCTGAATTTCATACTTTCTGGACTTTATTTTTCTGAGTCACCCTTGGCCCTTCTCTGTTCCTCCCTTCCCAATCCAAAGTTGTAGTCTTTCTGGTTGAGGACACCTTATTTAAGTATGGCTAAAGTTAGAAGTTGTGAGCCTTGGGTTGAAGACAATATCAAGTTGGTCTCCTTGAAACATGTCAAATTTCAGAAACCAAACACCCTTAAGAGATGAATCTGTTGGTATCGATTAGCAGGCAATATGTGTATGTGTCAGAGTGCAGAAATATCTTACTGAAATATGTTTAGGGTTGTCGTCGGAGAAACTTGATGTCAAATATCATTGTTTTA